>NC_091978.1:176232266-176553124 GCF_044704955.1 Pristiophorus japonicus | reverse complement strand
GTTCTCGACCTCGCTCCTCTCCTGGTTCTCAACCTCACTCCTCTCCTGGTTCTCGAACTCGATCCTCTCCTTGTTTTCGACCTCGCTCCTCTCCTGGTTCTCAACCTCGCTCCATTCCTGGTTCTCAACCTCGCTCCGCTCCTGGTTTTTGACCTCGCTCTGCTCCTGGTTCTCAACCTCGCTCCATTCCTGGTTCTCAAGCTCGCTCCATTCCTGGTTCTCAAGCTCGCTCCTCTCCTGGTATTCGACCTCTCTCCGTTCCTGGTTCTCGACCTCGCTCCGTTCCTGGTTCTCAAGCTCACTCCTCTTCTGGTTTTCGACCTCGCTCCTCTCCTTGTTCTTGACCTCGCTCTGTTCCTGGTTCTCGACCTCGCTCCGTTCCTGGTTCTCGACCTCACTCCGTTCCTGGTTCTCGACCTCGCTCCGCTCCTGGTTTTCGACCTCGCTTCTCTCCTGGTTCTCGACCTAGCTCCGTTCCTGGTTCTCGACCTCGCTCCGCTCCTGGTTCTCGACCTCGATCCGCTCCTGGTTCTCGACCTCGATCCGTTCCTGGCTCTCGACCTCGCTCCTCTCCAGCTTCTTGACCTCGCTCCTCTCCTGGTTCTCGACCTCGCTCCTCTCCTGGTTCTCGACCTCGCTCCATTCCTGGTTCTCGACCTCACTCCGTTCCTGGTTCTCGACCTCGCTCCGCTCCTGGTTTTCGACCTCGCTTCTCTCCTGGTTCTCGACCTAGCTCCGTTCCTGGTTCTCGACCTCGCTCTGCTCCTGGTTCTCGACCTCGATCCGCTCCTGGTTCTCGACCTCGATCCGTTCCTGGCTCTCGACCTCGCTCCTCTCCAGCTTCTTGACCTCGCTCCTCTCCTGGTTCTCGACCTCGCTCCTCTCCTGGTTCTCGACCTCGCTCCTCTCCTGGTTCTCGACCTCGCTCCGCCCCTGGTTCTCGACCTCGCTCCGTACCTGGTTCTCGACCTCGCTCCTCTCCAGCTTTACGACCTCGCTCCTCTCCTGGTTCTCGACCTCGCTCCTCTCCTGGTTCTCGACCTCGCTCCCTTCCTGGTTCTCGACCTCGCTCTTCTCCTGGTTCTCAACCTCGCTCCATTCTTGGTTCTCAAGCTCGCTCCATCCCTGGTTCTCAAGCTCGCTCCTCTCCTGGTTTTCGACCTCTCTCCATTCCTGGTTCTCAACCTCGCTCCATTCCTGGTTCTCAACCTCACACCTCTCCTGGTTCTCGACCTCGCTCCTCTCCTGGTTTTCGACCTCGCTCCTCTCCTGGTTCCCAACCTCGCTCCTCTCCTGGTTCTCAACCTCGCTCCGCTCCTGGTTCTCGACCTCGCTCCTCTTCTGGTTCTCGACGTAGCTCCGTTCCTGGTTCTCGACCTCGCTCCGCTCCTGGTTTTTGACCTCGCTCTGCTCCTGGTTCCCAAGCTCGCTCCATTCCTGGTTCTCAAGCTCGCTCCATTCCTGGTTCTCAAGCTCGCTCCTCTCCTGGTTTTTGACCTCCCTCCGTTCCTGGTTCTCGATCTCGCTCCGTTCCTGGTTCTCGACCTCGCTCCTCTCCTGGTTTTCGACATCTCTCCGTTCCTGGTTCTCGACCTCGCTCCTCTCCTGGTGCTCAACCTCGCTCCTCTCCTGGTTTTCGACCTCGCTCCTCTCCTGGTTCTCGACCTCGCTCCGCTCCTGGTTCTCGACCTCGCTCCGCTCCTGGTTCTCGACCTCGATCCGCTCCTGGTTCTCGACCTCGCTCCGTTCCTGGTTCTCGACCTCGCACCTCTCCAGCTTCTCGGCCTCGCTCCTCTCCTGGTTCTCGACCTCGCTCCTCTCCTGGTTCTCGAACTCGCTCCCTTCCTGTTTCTCGACCTCGCTCCGCCCCTGGTTCTCGACCTCGCTCCGTACCTGGTTTTCGACCTCGCTCCTCTCCAGCTTCTCGACCTCGCTCCTCTCCTGGTTCTCGACCTCGCTCCTCTCCTGGTTCTCGACCTCGCTCCCTTCCTGGTTCTCGACCTCGCTCCTCTCCTGGTTCTCAACCTCACTCCTCTCCTGGTTCTCCACCTCGTTCCTCTCCTGGTTTTCGACCTCGCTCCTCTCCTGGTTCTCGACCTCGCTCTGCTCCTGGTTCTCGACCTCATTCCTCTCCTGGTTTTCGACCTCTCTCCGTTCCTGGTTTTCGACCTCGCTCCGTTCCTGTTTCTCAAGCTCGCTCCTCTCCTGGTTCTCGACCTCGCTCCTCTCCTTGTTCTTGACCTCACTCTGTTCCTGGTTCTCGACCTCGCCCTTCTCCTGGTTCTCGACCTCGATCCATTCCTGGTTCTCGACCTCGCTCCGCTCCTGGTTCTCGAACTCGCTCCTCTCCTGGTTCACGACCTCGCTCCTCTCCTGGTTTTCGACCTCGCTCCGTTCCTGGTTCTCGACCTCGCTCCGCTCCTGGTTCTCGAACTCGCTCCGTTCCTGGTTCTCGACCTCGCTCCTCTCCAGCTTCTCGGCCTCGCTCCTCTCCTGGTTCTCGACCTCGCTCCTCTCCTGGTTCTCGAACTCGCTCCCTTCCTGGTTCTCGACCTCGCTCCGCCCCTGGTTCTCGACCTCGCTCCGTACCTGGTTTTCGACCTCGCTCCTCTCCAGCTTCTCGACCTCGCTCCTCTCCTGGTTCTCGACCTCGCTCCTCTCCTGGTTCTCGACCTCGCTCCCTTCCTGGTTCTCGACCTCGCTCCTCTCCTGGTTCTCAACCTCACTCCTCTCCTGGTTCTCGACCTCGCTCCTCTCCTGGTTTTCGACCTCGCTCCTCTCCTGGTTCTCGACCTCGCTCTGCTCCTGGTTCTCGACCTCATTCCTCTCCTGGTTTTCGACCTCTCTCCGTTCCTGGTTTTCGACCTCGCTCCGTTCCTGTTTCTCAAGCTCGCTCCTCTCCTGGTTCTCGACCTCGCTCCTCTCCTTGTTCTTGACCTCACTCTGTTCCTGGTTCTCGACCTCGCCCTTCTCCTGGTTCTCGACCTCGATCCATTCCTGGTTCTCGACCTCGCTCCACTCCTGGTTCTCGAACTCGCTCCTCTCCTGGTTCACGACCTCGCTCCTCTCCTGGTTTTCGACCTCGCTCCGTTCCTGGTTCTCGACCTCGCTCCGCTCCTGGTTCTCGAACTCGATCCTCTCCTTGTTTTCGACCTCGCTCCTCTCCTGGTTCTCAACCTCGCTCCATTCCTGGTTCTCAACCTCGCTCCGCTCCTGGTTTTTGACCTCGCTCTGCTCCTGGTTCTCAACCTCGCTCCATTCCTGGTTCTCAAGCTCGCTCCATTCCTGGTTCTCAAGCTCGCTCCTCTCCTGGTATTCGACCTCTCTCCGTTCCTGGTTCTCGACCTCGCTCCGTTCCTGGTTCTCAAGCTCACTCCTCTTCTGGTTTTCGACCTCGCTCCTCTCCTTGTTCTTGACCTCGATCCGTTCCTGGTTCTCGACCTCGCTCCTCTCCTGATTCTCGACCTCGCTCCATTCCTGGTTCTCGACCTCGCCCCTCTCCTGGTTCTCGACCTCGATCCGTTCCTGGTTCTCGAGCTCGCTCCGCTCCTGGTTCTCGACCTCGCTCCGCTCCTGGTTCTCGACCTCGATCCGCTCCTGGTTCTCGACCTCGCTCCGTTCCTGGTTCTCGACCTCGCTCCTCTCCAGCTTCTCGGCCTCGCTCCTCTCCTGGTTCTCGACCTCGCTCCTCTCCTGGTTCTCGAACTCGCTCCCTTCCTGGTTCTCGACCTCGCTCCGCCCCTGGTTCTCGACCTCGCTCCGTACCTGGTTTTCGACCTCGCTCCTCTCCAGCTTCTCGACCTCGCTCCTCTCCTGGTTCTCGACCTCGCTCCTCTCCTGGTTCTCGACCTCGCTCCCTTCCTGGTTCTCGACCTCGCTCCTCTCCTGGTTCTCAACCTCACTCCTCTCCTGGTTCTCGACCTCGCTCCTCTCCTGGTTTTCGACCTCGCTCCTCTCCTGGTTCTCGACCTCGCTCTGCTCCTGGTTCTCGACCTCATTCCTCTCCTGGTTTTCGACCTCTCTCCATTCCTGGTTTTCGACCTCGCTCCGTTCCTGTTTCTCAAGCTCGCTCCTCTCCTGGTTCTCGACCTCGCTCCTCTCCTTGTTCTTGACCTCACTCTGTTCCTGGTTCTCGACCTCGCCCTTCTCCTGGTTCTCGACCTCGATCCATTCCTGGTTCTCGACCTCGCTCCACTCCTGGTTCTCGAACTCGCTCCTCTCCTGGTTCACGACCTCGCTCCTCTCCTGGTTTTCGACCTCGCTCCGTTCCTGGTTCTCGACCTCGCTCCGCTCCTGGTTCTCGAACTCGATCCTCTCCTTGTTTTCGACCTCGCTCCTCTCCTGGTTCTCAACCTCGCTCCATTCCTGGTTCTCAACCTCGCTCCGCTCCTGGTTTTTGACCTCGCTCTGCTCCTGGTTCTCAACCTCGCTCCATTTCTGGTTCTCAAGCTCGCTCCATTCCTGGTTCTCAAGCTCGCTCCTCTCCTGGTATTCGACCTCTCTCCGTTCCTGGTTCTCGACCTCGCTCCGTTCCTGGTTCTCAAGCTCACTCCTCTTCTGGTTTTCGACCTCGCTCCTCTCCTTGTTCTTGACCTCGCTCTGTTCCTGGTTCTCGACCTCGCTCCGTTCCTGGTTCTCGACCTCACTCCGTTCCTGGTTCTCGACCTCGCTCCTCTCCTTTTTCTTGACCTCACTCTGTTCCTGGTTCTCGACCTCGCCCTTCTCCTGGTTCTCGACCTCGATCCATTCCTGGTTCTCGACCTCGCTCCGCTCCTGGTTCTCGAACTCGCTCCTCTCCTGGTTCACGACCTCGCTCCTCTCCTGGTTTTCGACCTCGCTCCGTTCCTGGTTCTCGACCTCGCTCCGCTCCTGGTTCTCGAACTCGCTCCGTTCCTGGTTCTCGACCTCGCTCCTCTCCAGCTTCTCGGCCTCGCTCCTCTCCTGGTTCTCGACCTCGCTCCTCTCCTGGTTCTCGAACTCGCTCCCTTCCTGGTTCTCGACCTCGCTCCGCCCCTGGTTCTCGACCTCGCTCCTCTCCTGGTTCTCGACCTCGCTCCTCTCCTGGTTCTCGACCTCGCTCCCTTCCTGGTTCTCGACCTCGCTCCTCTCCTGGTTCTCAACCTCACTCCTCTCCTGGTTCTCGAACTCGATCCTCTCCTTGTTTTCGACCTCGCTCCTCTCCTGGTTCTCAACCTCGCTCCATTCCTGGTTCTCAACCTCGCTCCGCTCCTGGTTTTTGACCTCGCTCTGCTCCTGGTTCTCAACCTCGCTCCATTCCTGGTTCTCAAGCTCGCTCCATTCCTGGTTCTCAAGCTCGCTCCTCTCCTGGTATTCGACCTCTCTCCGTTCCTGGTTCTCGACCTCGCTCCGTTCCTGGTTCTCAAGCTCACTCCTCTTCTGGTTTTCGACCTCGCTCCTCTCCTTGTTCTTGACCTCGCTCTGTTCCTGGTTCTCGACCTCGCTCCGTTCCTGGTTCTCGACCTCACTCCGTTCCTGGTTCTCGACCTCGCTCCGCTCCTGGTTTTCGACCTCGCTTCTCTCCTGGTTCTCGACCTAGCTCCGTTCCTGGTTCTCGACCTCGCTCCGCTCCTGGTTCTCGACCTCGATCCGCTCCTGGTTCTCGACCTCGATCCGTTCCTGGCTCTCGACCTCGCTCCTCTCCAGCTTCTTGACCTCGCTCCTCTCCTGGTTCTCGACCTCGCTCCTCTCCTGGTTCTCGACCTCGCTCCATTCCTGGTTCTCGACCTCACTCCGTTCCTGGTTCTCGACCTCGCTCCGCTCCTGGTTTTCGACCTCGCTTCTCTCCTGGTTCTCGACCTAGCTCCGTTCCTGGTTCTCGACCTCGCTCTGCTCCTGGTTCTCGACCTCGATCCGCTCCTGGTTCTCGACCTCGATCCGTTCCTGGCTCTCGACCTCGCTCCTCTCCAGCTTCTTGACCTCGCTCCTCTCCTGGTTCTCGACCTCGCTCCTCTCCTGGTTCTCGACCTCGCTCCTCTCCTGGTTCTCGACCTCGCTCCGCCCCTGGTTCTCGACCTCGCTCCGTACCTGGTTCTCGACCTCGCTCCTCTCCAGCTTTACGACCTCGCTCCTCTCCTGGTTCTCGACCTCGCTCCTCTCCTGGTTCTCGACCTCGCTCCCTTCCTGGTTCTCGACCTCGCTCTTCTCCTGGTTCTCAACCTCGCTCCATTCTTGGTTCTCAAGCTCGCTCCATCCCTGGTTCTCAAGCTCGCTCCTCTCCTGGTTTTCGACCTCTCTCCATTCCTGGTTCTCAACCTCGCTCCATTCCTGGTTCTCAACCTCACTCCTCTCCTGGTTCTCGACCTCGCTCCTCTCCTGGTTTTCGACCTCGCTCCTCTCCTGGTTCCCAACCTCGCTCCTCTCCTGGTTCTCAACCTCGCTCCGCTCCTGGTTCTCGACCTCGCTCCTCTTCTGGTTCTCGACGTAGCTCCGTTCCTGGTTCTCGACCTCGCTCCGCTCCTGGTTTTTGACCTCGCTCTGCTCCTGGTTCCCAAGCTCGCTCCATTCCTGGTTCTCAAGCTCGCTCCATTCCTGGTTCTCAAGCTCGCTCCTCTCCTGGTTTTTGACCTCCCTCCGTTCCTGGTTCTCGATCTCGCTCCGTTCCTGGTTCTCGACCTCGCTCCTCTCCTGGTGCTCAACCTCGCTCCTCTCCTGGTTTTCGACCTCACTCCTCTCCTGGTTCTCGACCTCGCTCCGCTCCTGGTTCTCGACCTCGCTCCGCTCCTGGTTCTCGACCTCGATCCGCTCCTGGTTCTCGACCTCGCTCCGTTCCTGGTTCTCGACCTCGCACCTCTCCAGCTTCTCGGCCTCGCTCCTCTCCTGGTTCTCGACCTCGCTCCTCTCCTGGTTCTCGAACTCGCTCCCTTCCTGTTTCTCGACCTCGCTCCGCCCCTGGTTCTCGACCTCGCTCCGTACCTGGTTTTCGACCTCGCTCCTCTCCAGCTTCTCGACCTCGCTCCTCTCCTGGTTCTCGACCTCGCTCCTCTCCTGGTTCTCGACCTCGCTCCCTTCCTGGTTCTCGACCTCGCTCCTCTCCTGGTTCTCAACCTCACTCCTCTCCTGGTTCTCCACCTCGTTCCTCTCCTGGTTTTCGACCTCGCTCCTCTCCTGGTTCTCGACCTCGCTCTGCTCCTGGTTCTCGACCTCATTCCTCTCCTGGTTTTCGACCTCTCTCCGTTCCTGGTTTTCGACCTCGCTCCGTTCCTGTTTCTCAAGCTCGCTCCTCTCCTGGTTCTCGACCTCGCTCCTCTCCTTGTTCTTGACCTCACTCTGTTCCTGGTTCTCGACCTCGCCCTTCTCCTGGTTCTCGACCTCGATCCATTCCTGGTTCTCGACCTCGCTCCGCTCCTGGTTCTCGAACTCGCTCCTCTCCTGGTTCACGACCTCGCTCCTCTCCTGGTTTTCGACCTCGCTCCGTTCCTGGTTCTCGACCTCGCTCCGCTCCTGGTTCTCGAACTCGCTCCGTTCCTGGTTCTCGACCTCGCTCCTCTCCAGCTTCTCGGCCTCGCTCCTCTCCTGGTTCTCGACCTCGCTCCTCTCCTGGTTCTCGAACTCGCTCCCTTCCTGGTTCTCGACCTCGCTCCGCCCCTGGTTCTCGACCTCGCTCCGTACCTGGTTTTCGACCTCGCTCCTCTCCAGCTTCTCGACCTCGCTCCTCTCCTGGTTCTCGACCTCGCTCCTCTCCTGGTTCTCGACCTCGCTCCCTTCCTGGTTCTCGACCTCGCTCCTCTCCTGGTTCTCAACCTCACTCCTCTCCTGGTTCTCGACCTCGCTCCTCTCCTGGTTTTCGACCTCGCTCCTCTCCTGGTTCTCGACCTCGCTCTGCTCCTGGTTCTCGACCTCATTCCTCTCCTGGTTTTCGACCTCTCTCCGTTCCTGGTTTTCGACCTCGCTCCGTTCCTGTTTCTCAAGCTCGCTCCTCTCCTGGTTCTCGACCTCGCTCCTCTCCTTGTTCTTGACCTCACTCTGTTCCTGGTTCTCGACCTCGCCCTTCTCCTGGTTCTCGACCTCGATCCATTCCTGGTTCTCGACCTCGCTCCACTCCTGGTTCTCGAACTCGCTCCTCTCCTGGTTCACGACCTCGCTCCTCTCCTGGTTTTCGACCTCGCTCCGTTCCTGGTTCTCGACCTCGCTCCGCTCCTGGTTCTCGAACTCGATCCTCTCCTTGTTTTCGACCTCGCTCCTCTCCTGGTTCTCAACCTCGCTCCATTCCTGGTTCTCAACCTCGCTCCGCTCCTGGTTTTTGACCTCGCTCTGCTCCTGGTTCTCAACCTCGCTCCATTCCTGGTTCTCAAGCTCGCTCCATTCCTGGTTCTCAAGCTCGCTCCTCTCCTGGTATTCGACCTCTCTCCGTTCCTGGTTCTCGACCTCGCTCCGTTCCTGGTTCTCAAGCTCACTCCTCTTCTGGTTTTCGACCTCGCTCCTCTCCTTGTTCTTGACCTCGATCCGTTCCTGGTTCTCGACCTCGCTCCTCTCCTGATTCTCGACCTCGCTCCATTCCTGGTTCTCGACCTCGCCCCTCTCCTGGTTCTCGACCTCGATCCGTTCCTGGTTCTCGAGCTCGCTCCGCTCCTGGTTCTCGACCTCGCTCCGCTCCTGGTTCTCGACCTCGATCCGCTCCTGGTTCTCGACCTCGCTCCGTTCCTGGTTCTCGACCTCGCTCCTCTCCAGCTTCTCGGCCTCGCTCCTCTCCTGGTTCTCGACCTCGCTCCTCTCCTGGTTCTCGAACTCGCTCCCTTCCTGGTTCTCGACCTCGCTCCGCCCCTGGTTCTCGACCTCGCTCCGTACCTGGTTTTCGACCTCGCTCCTCTCCAGCTTCTCGACCTCGCTCCTCTCCTGGTTCTCGACCTCGCTCCTCTCCTGGTTCTCGACCTCGCTCCCTTCCTGGTTCTCGACCTCGCTCCTCTCCTGGTTCTCAACCTCACTCCTCTCCTGGTTCTCGACCTCGCTCCTCTCCTGGTTTTCGACCTCGCTCCTCTCCTGGTTCTCGACCTCGCTCTGCTCCTGGTTCTCGACCTCATTCCTCTCCTGGTTTTCGACCTCTCTCCGTTCCTGGTTTTCGACCTCGCTCCGTTCCTGTTTCTCAAGCTCGCTCCTCTCCTGGTTCTCGACCTCGCTCCTCTCCTTGTTCTTGACCTCACTCTGTTCCTGGTTCTCGACCTCGCCCTTCTCCTGGTTCTCGACCTCGATCCATTCCTGGTTCTCGACCTCGCTCCACTCCTGGTTCTCGAACTCGCTCCTCTCCTGGTTCACGACCTCGCTCCTCTCCTGGTTTTCGACCTCGCTCCGTTCCTGGTTCTCGACCTCGCTCCGCTCCTGGTTCTCGAACTCGATCCTCTCCTTGTTTTCGACCTCGCTCCTCTCCTGGTTCTCAACCTCGCTCCATTCCTGGTTCTCAACCTCGCTCCGCTCCTGGTTTTTGACCTCGCTCTGCTCCTGGTTCTCAACCTCGCTCCATTTCTGGTTCTCAAGCTCGCTCCATTCCTGGTTCTCAAGCTCGCTCCTCTCCTGGTATTCGACCTCTCTCCGTTCCTGGTTCTCGACGTCGCTCCGTTCAAGGTTCTCAAGCTCACTCCTCTTCTGGTTTTCGACCTCGCTCCTCTCCTTGTTCTTGACCTCGCTCTGTTCCTGGTTCTCGACCTCGCTCCGTTCCTGGTTCTCGACCTCACTCCGTTCCTGGTTCTCGACCTCGCTCCTCTCCTTTTTCTTGACCTCACTCTGTTCCTGGTTCTCGACCTCGCCCTTCTCCTGGTTCTCGACCTCGATCCATTCCTGGTTCTCGACCTCGCTCCGCTCCTGGTTCTCGAACTCGCTCCTCTCCTGGTTCACGACCTCGCTCCTCTCCTGGTTTTCGACCTCGCTCCGTTCCTGGTTCTTGACCTCGCTCCGCTCCTGGTTCTCGAACTCGCTCCGTTCCTGGTTCTCGACCTCGCTCCTCTCCAGCTTCTCGGCCTCGCTCCTCTCCTGGTTCTCGACCTCGCTCCTCTCCTGGTTCTCGAACTCGCTCCCTTCCTGGTTCTCGACCTCGCTCCGCCCCTGGTTCTCGACCTCGCTCCGTACCTGGTTTTCGACCTCGCTCCTCTCCAGCTTCTCGACCTCGCTCCTCTCCTGGTTCTCGACCTCGCTCCTCTCCTGGTTCTCGACCTCGCTCCCTTCCTGGTTCTCGACCTCGCTCCTCTCCTGGTTCTCAACCTCACTCCTCTCCTGGTTCTCGACCTCGCTCCTCTCCTGGTTTTCGACCTCGCTCCTCTCCTGGTTCTCGACCTCGCTCTGCTCCTGGTTCTCGACCTCATTCCTCTCCTGGTTTTCGACCTCTCTCCGTTCCTGGTTTTCGACCTCGCTCCGTTCCTGTTTCTCAAGCTCGCTCCTCTCCTGGTTCTCGACCTCGCTCCTCTCCTTGTTCTTGACCTCACTCTGTTCCTGGTTCTCGACCTCGCCCTTCTCCTGGTTCTCGACCTCGATCCATTCCTGGTTCTCGACCTCGCTCCACTCCTGGTTCTCGAACTCGCTCCTCTCCTGGTTCACGACCTCGCTCCTCTCCTGGTTTTCGACCTCGCTCCGTTCCTGGTTCTCGACCTCGCTCCGCTCCTGGTTCTCGAACTCGATCCTCTCCTTGTTTTCGACCTCGCTCCTCTCCTGGTTCTCAACCTCGCTCCATTCCTGGTTCTCAACCTCGCTCCGCTCCTGGTTTTTGACCTCGCTCTGCTCCTGGTTCTCAACCTCGCTCCATTCCTGGTTCTCAAGCTCGCTCCATTCCTGGTTCTCAAGCTCGCTCCTCTCCTGGTATTCGACCTCTCTCCGTTCCTGGTTCTCGACCTCGCTCCGTTCCTGGTTCTCAAGCTCACTCCTCTTCTGGTTTTCGACCTCGCTCCTCTCCTTGTTCTTGACCTCGATCCGTTCCTGGTTCTCGACCTCGCTCCTCTCCTGATTCTCGACCTCGCTCCATTCCTGGTTCTCGACCTCGCCCCTCTCCTGGTTCTCGACCTCGATCCGTTCCTGGTTCTCGAGCTCGCTCCGCTCCTGGTTCTCGACCTCGCTCCGCTCCTGGTTCTCGACCTCGATCCGCTCCTGGTTCTCGACCTCGCTCCGTTCCTGGTTCTCGACCTCGCTCCTCTCCAGCTTCTCGGCCTCGCTCCTCTCCTGGTTCTCGACCTCGCTCCTCTCCTGGTTCTCGAACTCGCTCCCTTCCTGGTTCTCGACCTCGCTCCGCCCCTGGTTCTCGACCTCGCTCCGTACCTGGTTTTCGACCTCGCTCCTCTCCAGCTTCTCGACCTCGCTCCTCTCCTGGTTCTCGACCTCGCTCCTCTCCTGGTTCTCGACCTCGCTCCCTTCCTGGTTCTCGACCTCGCTCCTCTCCTGGTTCTCAACCTCACTCCTCTCCTGGTTCTCGACCTCGCTCCTCTCCTGGTTTTCGACCTCGCTCCTCTCCTGGTTCTCGACCTCGCTCTGCTCCTGGTTCTCGACCTCATTCCTCTCCTGGTTTTCGACCTCTCTCCGTTCCTGGTTTTCGACCTCGCTCCGTTCCTGTTTCTCAAGCTCGCTCCTCTCCTGGTTCTCGACCTCGCTCCTCTCCTTGTTCTTGACCTCACTCTGTTCCTGGTTCTCGACCTCGCCCTTCTCCTGGTTCTCGACCTCGATCCATTCCTGGTTCTCGACCTCGCTCCACTCCTGGTTCTCGAACTCGCTCCTCTCCTGGTTCACGACCTCGCTCCTCTCCTGGTTTTCGACCTCGCTCCGTTTCTGGTTCTCGACCTCGCTCCGCTCCTGGTTCTCGAACTCGATCCTCTCCTTGTTTTCGACCTCGCTCCTCTCCTGGTTCTCAACCTCGCTCCATTCCTGGTTCTCAACCTCGCTCCGCTCCTGGTTTTTGACCTCGCTCTGCTCCTGGTTCTCAACCTCGCTCCATTCCTGGTTCTCAAGCTCGCTCCATTCCTGGTTCTCAAGCTCGCTCCTCTCCTGGTATTCGACCTGTCTCCGTTCCTGGTTCTCGACCTCGCTCCGTTCCTGGTTCTCAAGCTCACTCCTCTTCTGGTTTTCGACCTCGCTCCTCTCCTTGTTCTTGACCTCGCTCTGTTCCTGGTTCTCGACCTCGCTCCGTTCCTGGTTCTCGACCTCACTCCGTTCCTGGTTCTCGACCTCGCTCCGCTCCTGGTTTTCGACCTCGCTTCTCTCCTGGTTCTCGACCTAGCTCCGTTCCTGGTTCTCGACCTCGCTCCGCTCCTGGTTCTCGACCTCGATCCGCTCCTGGTTCTCGACCTCGATCCGTTCCTGGCTCTCGACCTCGCTCCTCTCCAGCTTCTTGACCTCGCTCCTCTCCTGGTTCTCGACCTCGCTCCTCTCCTGGTTCTCGACCTCGCTCCATTCCTGGTTCTCGACCTCACTCCGTTCCTGGTTCTCGACCTCGCTCCGCTCCTGGTTTTCGACCTCGCTTCTCTCCTGGTTCTCGACCTAGCTCCGTTCCTGGTTCTCGACCTCGCTCTGCTCCTGGTTCTCGACCTCGATCCGCTCCTGGTTCTCGACCTCGATCCGTTCCTGGCTCTCGACCTCGCTCCTCTCCAGCTTCTTGACCTCGCTCCTCTCCTGGTTCTCGACCTCGCTCCTCTCCTGGTTCTCGACTTCGCTCCTCTCCTGGTTCTCGACCTCGCTCCGCCCCTGGTTCTCGACCTCGCTCCGTACCTGGTTCTCGACCTCGCTCCTCTCCAGCTTCTCGACCTCGCTCCTCTCCTGGTTCTCGACCTCGCTCCTCTCCTGGTTCTCGACCTTGCTCCCTTCCTGGTTCTCGACCTCGCTCTTCTCCTGGTTCTCAACCTCGCTCCATTCTTGGTTCTCAAGCTCGCTCCATCCCTGGTTCTCAAGCTCGCTCCTCTCCTGGTTTTCGACCTCTCTCCATTCCTGGTTCTCAACCTCGCTCCATTCCTGGTTCTCAACCTCACTCCTCTCCTGGTTCTCGACCTCGCTCCTCTCCTGGTTTTCGACCTCGCTCCTCTCCTGGTTCCCAACCTCGCTCCTCTCCTGGTTCTCAACCTCGCTCCGCTCCTGGTTCTCGACCTCGCTCCTCTTCTGGTTCTCGACCTAGCTCCGTTCCTGGTTCTCGACCTCGCTCCGCTCCTGGTTTTTGACCTCGCTCTGCTCCTGGTTCCCAAGCTCGCTCCATTCCTGGTTCCCAAGCTCGCTCCATTCCTGGTTCTCAAGCTCGCGCCTCTCCTGGTTTTTGACCTCCCTCCGTTCCTGGTTCTCGATCTCGCTCCGTTCCTGGTTCTCGACCTCGCTCCTCTCCTGGTTTTCGACATCTCTCCGTTCTGGTTCTCGACCTCGCTCCTCTCCTGGTGCTCAACCTCGCTCCTCTCCTGGTTTTCGACCTCGCTCCTCTCCTGGTTCTCGACCTCGCTCCTCTCCTGGTTCTCGACCTCGCTCCGTTCCTGGTTCTCGACCTCGCACCGCTCCTGCTTCTCGACCTCGCTCCGCTCCTGGTTCTCGACCTCGATCCGCTCCTGGTTCTCGACCTCGCTCCGTTCCTGGTTCTCGACCTCGCTCCTCTCCAGCTTCTCGACCTCGCTCCTCTCCTGGTTCTCGACCTCGCTCCTCTCCTGGTTCTCGACCTCGCTCCCTTCCTGGTTCTCGACCTCGCTCCGCCCCTGGTTCTCGACCTCGCTCCGTACCCTGTTTTCGACCTCGCTCCTCTCCAGCTTCTCGACCTCGCTCCTCTCCTGGTTCTCGACCTCGCTCCTCTCCTGGTTCTCGACCTCGCTCCTCTCCTGGTTCTCGACCTCGCTCCTCTCCTGGTTCTTGACCTCGCTCCTCTCCTGGTTCTCGACCTCGCTCCTCTCCTGGTTCTCGACCTCGCTCCGTTCCTGGTTCTCGACCTCGCACCGCTCCTGCTTCTCGACCTCGCTCCGCTCCTGGTTCTCGACCTCGCTCCTCTCCTGGTTCTCGACCTCGCACCGCTCCTGCTTCTCGACCTCGCTCCGCTCCTGGTTCTCGACCTCGCTCCTCTCCTGGTTCTCGACCTCGCTCCCTTCCTGGTTCTCGACCTCGCTCCGCCCCTGGTTCTCGACCTCGCTCCGTACCTTGTTTTCGACCTCGCTCCTCTCCAGCTTCTCGACCTCGCTCCTCTCCTGGTTCTCGACCTCGCTCCTCTCCTGGTTCTCGACCTCGCTCCTCTCCTGGTTCTCGACCTCGCTCCTCTCCTGGTTCTCGACCTCGCTCCCTTCCTGGTTCTCGACCTCGCTCCGCCCCTGGTTCTCGACCTCGCTCCGTACCCTGAATTCGACCTCGCTCCTCTCCAGCTTCTCGACCTCGCTCCTCTCCTGGTTCTCGAGCTCGCTCCTCTCCTGGTTCTCGACCTCGCTCCCTTCCTGGTTCTCGACCTCGCTCCTCTCCTGGTTCTCAACCTCACTCCTCTCCTGGTTCTCGACCTCGCTCCTCTCCTGGTTTTTGACCTCGCTCCTCTCCTGGTTCTCGACCTCGCTCTGTTCCTGGTTCTCGACCTCGCTCCGTTCCTGGTTCTCGACCTCACTCCGTTCCTGGTTCTCGACCTCGCTCCGCTCCTGGTTTTCGACCTCGCTTCTCTCCTGGTTCTCGACCTAGCTCCGTTCCTGGTTCTCGACCTCGCTCCGCTCCTGGTTCTCGACCTCGATCCGCTCCTGGTTCTCGACCTCGATCCGTTCCTGGTTCTCGACCTCGCTCCTCTCCTCGGTCTCGACCTCGCTCCCCTCCTGTTTCTCGACCTCGCCCCTCTCCTGGTTCTCGACCTCGATCCGTTCCTGGTTCTCGTCCTCGCTCCGCTCCTGGTTCTCGACCTCGCTCCTCTCCTGGCTCTCGACCTCGCTCCTCTCCTGGTTCTCGACCTCGCTCCTCTCCTGTTTCTCGACGTCGCTCCGTTCCTGGTTCTCGACCTTGCTCCTCTCCTGGTTTTCGACCTCGCTCCTCTCCTGGTTCTCGACCTCGCTCCTCTCCTGGTTCTCGACCTCGCTCCGTTCCTGGTTCTCGACCTCGCTCCGCTCCTGTTTCTCGACCTCGATCCGTTCCTGGTTCTCGACCTCGCTCCTCTCCTGGTTCTCGACCTCACTCCATTCCTGGTTCTCGACCTCGCTCCGTTCCTGGTTCTCGACCTCGCTCCCTTCCTGGTTCTCGACCTCGCTCTGCTCCTGGTTCTCGACCTCGCTCCGTTCCTGGTTCTCGACCTCGCTCCGTTCCTGGTTCTCGACCTCGCTCCTCTCCTGGATCTCGACCTCGCTCCTCTCCTGGTTCTCAACCTCACTCCTCTCCTGGTTCTCGACCTCGCTCCTCTCCTGATTTTCGACCTCGCTCTTCTCCTGGTTCTCAACCTCGCTCCATTCCTGGTTCTCAAGCTCGCTCCATTCCTGGTTCTCAAGCTCGCTCCTCTCCTGGTTTTCGACCTCTCTCCATTCCTGGTTCTCAACCTCGCTCCATTCCTGGTTCTCAACCTCACTCCTCTCCTGGTTCTCGACCTCGATCCTCTCCTGGTTTTCGACCTCGCTCCTCTCCTGGTTCCCAACCTCGCTCCTCTCCTGGTTCTCAACCTCGCTCCGCTCCTGGTTCTCGACCTCGCTCCTCTTCTGGTTCTCGACCTAGCTCCGTTCCTGGTTCTCGACCTCGCTCCGCTCCTGGTTTTTGACCTCGCTCTGCTCCTGGTTCTCAAGCTCGCTCCATTCCTGGTTCTCAAGCGCGCTCCATTCCTGGTTCTCAAGCTCGCTCCTCTCCTGGTTTTTGACCTCTCTCCGTTCCTGGTTCTCAACCTCGCTCTGTTCCTGGTTCTCGACCTCGCTCCTCTCCTGGTTTTCGACATCTCTCCGTTCCTGGTTCTCGACCTCGCCCCTCTCCTGGTTCTCGACCTCGCTCCTCTCCTGGTTCTCGACCTTGCTCCATTCCTGGTTCTCGACCTCGCCCCTCTCCTGGTTCTCGACCTCGATCCGTTCCTGGTTCTCGACCTCGCTCCGCTCCTGGTTCTCGACCTCGCTCCGCTCCTGGTTCTCGACCTCGATCTGCTCCTGGTTCTCGACCTCGCTCCGTTCCTGGTTCTCGACCTCGCTCCTCTCCAGCTTCTCGACTTCGCTCCTCTCCTGGTTCTCGACCTCGCTCCTCTCCTGGTTCTCGACCTCGCTCCCTTCCTGGTTCTCGACCTCGCTCCGCCCCTGGTTCTCGACCTCGCTCCGTACCTGGTTTTCGACCTCGCTCCTCTACAGCTTCTCGACCTCGCTCCTCTCCTGGTTCTCGACCTCGCTCCTCTCCTGGTTCTCGACCTCGCTCCCTTCCTGGTTCTCGACCTCGCTCCTCTCCTGGTTCTCAACCTCACTCCGTTCCTGTTTTTCGACCTCGCTCCGTTCCTGGTTCTCAAGCTCGCTCCTCTTCTGGTTCTCGACCTCGCTCCTCTCCTTGTTCTTGACCTCGCTCTGTTCCTGGTTCTCGACCTCGCCCTTCTCCTGGTTCTCGACCTCGATCCATTCCTGGTTCTCGACCTCGCTCCGATCCTGGTTCTCGACCTCGCTCCTCTCCTGGTTCACGACCTCGCTCCTCTCCTGGTTTTCGACCTCGCTCCGTTCCTGGTTCTCGACCTCGCTCCGCTCCTGGTTCTCGAACTCGATCCTCTCCTTGTTTTCGACCTCGCTCCTCTCCTGGTTCTCAACCTCGCTCCATTCCTGGTTCTCAACCTCGCTCCGCTCCTGGTTTTTGACCTCGCTCTGCACCTGATTCTTAACCTCGCTCCATTCCTGGTTCTCAAGCTCGCTCCATTCCTGGTTCTCAAGCTCGCTCCTCTCCTGGTATTCGACCTCTCTCCGTTCCTGGTTCTCGACCTCGCTCCGTTCCTGGTTCTCAAGCTCGCTCCTCTTCTGGTTTTCGACCTCGCTCCTCTCCTTGTTCTTGACCTCGCTCTGTTCCTGGTTCTCGACCTCGCTCCGTTCCTGGTTCTCGACCTCACTCCGTTCCTGGTTCTCGACCTCGCTCCGCTCCTGGTTTTCGACCTCGCTGCTCTCCTGGTTCTCGACCTCGCTCCGTTCCTGGTTCTCGACCTCGCTCCGCTCCTGGTTCTCGACCTCGATCCGCTCCTGGTTCTCGACCTCGATCCGTTCCTGGTTCTCGACCTCGCTCCTCTCCAGCTTCTTGACCTCGCTCCTCTCCTGGTTCTCGACCTCGCTCCTCTCCTGGTTCTCGACCTCGCTCCTCTCCGGGTTCTCGACCTCGCTCCGCCCCTGGTTCTCGTCCTCGCTCCGTACCTGGTTCTCGACCTCGCTCCTCTCCAGCTTCTCGACCTCGCTCCTCTCCTGGTTCTCGACCTCGCTCCTCTCCTGGTTCTCGACCTCGGTCCTCTCTTTGTTCTTGACCTCGCTCTGTTCCTGGTTCTCGACCTCGCTCCGTTCCTGGTTCTCGACCTCACTCCGTTCCTGGTTCTCGACCTCGCTCCGCTCCTGGTTCTCGACCTTGATCCGCTCCTGGTTCTCGACCTCGATCCGTTCCTGGTTCTCGACCTCGCTCCTCTCCTCGGTCTCGACCTCGCTCCGTTCCTGTTTCTCGAACTCGCCCCTCTCCTGGTTCTCGACCTCGATCCATTGCTGGTTCTCGTCCTCGCTCCGCTCCTGGTTCTCGACCTCGCTCCTCTCCTGGCTCTCGACCTCGCTCCTCTCCTGGTTCTCGACCTCGCTCCTCTCCTGTTTCTCGACGTCGCTCCGTTCCTGGTTCTCGACCTAGCTCCTCTCCTGGTTTTCGACCTCGCTCCATTCCTGGTTCTCGACCTCGCTCCTCTCCTGGTTCTCGACCTCGCTCCGTTCCTGGTTCTCGACCTCGCTCCGCTCCTGGTTCTCGACCTCGATCCGCTCCTGGTTCTCGACCTCGATCCGTTCCTGGTTCTCGACCTCGCTCCTCTCCTCGGTCTCGACCTCGCTCCGTTCCTGTTTCTCGACCTCGCCCCTCTCCTGGTTCTCGACCTCGATCCGTTCCTGGTTCTCGTCCTCGATCCGCTCCTGGTTCTCGACCTCGCTCCTCTCCTGGCTCTCGACCTCGCTCCTCTCCTGGTTCTCGACCTCGCTCCTCTCCTGTTTCTCGACGTCGCTCCGTTCCTGGTTCTCGACCTTGCTCCTCTCCTGGTTTTCGACCTCGCTCCTCTCCTGGTTCTTGACCTCGCTCCTCTCCTGGTTCTCGACCTCGCTCCGTTCCTGGTTCTCGACCTCGCTCCGCTCCTGGTTCTCGACCTCGATCCGCTCCTGGTTCTCGACCTCGCTCCTCTCCTGGTTCTCGACCTCGCTCCATTCCTGGTTCTCGACCTCGCTCCTCTCCTGGTTCTCGACCTTGCTCCTCTCCTGGTTCTCGACCTCGCTCCTCTCCTGGTTCTCGACCTCGCTCCCTTCCTGGTTCTCGACCTCGCTCTGCTCCTGGTTCTCGACCTCGCTCTGTTCCTGGTTCTCGACCTCGCTCCGTTCCTGGTTCTCGACCTCGCTCCCTTCCTGGTTCTCGACCTCGCTCTGCTCCTGGTTCTCGACCTCGCTCCGTTCCTGGTTCTCGACCTCGCTCCGTTCCTGGTTCTCGACCTCGCTCCTCTCCTGGTTCTCGACCTCGCTCCTCTCCTGGATCTCGACCTCGCTCCTCTCCTGGTTCTCAACCTCACTCCTCTCCTGGTTCTCGACCTCGCTCCTCTCCTGATTTTCGACCTCGCTCTTCTCCTGGTTCTCAAGCTCGCTCCATTCCTGGTTCTCAAGCTCGCTCCTCTCCTGGTTTTCGACCTCTCTCCATTCCTGGTTCTCAACCTCGCTCCATTCCTGGTTCTCAACCTCACTCCTCTCCTGGTTCTCGACCTCGCTCCTCTCCTGGTTTTCGACCTCGCTCCTCTCCTGGTTCTCAACCTCGCTCCGCTCCTGGTTCTCGAACTCCCTCCTCTTCTGGTTCTCGACCTAGCTCCGTTCCTGGTTCTCGACCTCGCTCCGCTCCTGGTTTTTGACCTCGCTCTGCTCCTGGTTCTCAAGCTCGCTCCATTTCTGGTTCTCAAGCGCGCTCCATTCCTGGTTCTCAAGCTCGCTCCTCTCCTGGTTTTTGACCTCTCTCCGTTCCTGGTTCTCAACCTCGCTCCGTTCCTGGTTCTCGACCTCACTCCTCTCCTGGTTTTCGACATCTCTCCGTTCCTGGTTCTCGACCTCGCTCCTCTCCTGGTGCTCAACCTCGCTCCTCTCCTGGTTTTCGACCTCGCTCCTCTCCTGGTTCTCGACTTCGCTCTGTTCCTGGTTCTCGACCTCGCTCCGTTCCTTGTTCTCGACCTCGCTCCGCTCCTGGTTCTCGACCTCGATCCGTTCCTGGTTCTCGACCTCGCTCCTCTCCTGGTTCTCGACCTCGCTCCATTCCTGGTTCTCGACCTCGCCCCTCTCCTGGTTCTCGACCTCGATCCGTTCCTGGTTCTCGACCTCGCTCCGCTCCTGGTTCTCGATCTCGCTCCGCTCCTGGTTCTCGACCTCGATCCGCTCCTGGTTCTCGACCTCGCTCCGTTCCTGGTTCTCGACCTCGCTCCTCTCCAGCTTCTCGACCTCGCTCCTCTCCTGGTTCTCGACCTCGCTCCTCTCCTGGTTCTCGACCTCGCTCCCTTCCTGGTTCTCGACCTCGCTCCGCCCCTGGTTCTCGACCTCGCTCCGTACCTGGTTTTCGACCTCGCTCCTCTCCAGCTTCTCGACCTCGCTCCTCTCCTGGTTCTCGACCTCGCTCCTCTCCTGGTTCTCGACCTCGCTCCCTTCCTGGTTCTCGACCTCGCTCCTCTCCTGGTTCTCAACCTCACTCCGTTCCTGCTTTTCGACCTTGCTCCGTTCCTGGTTCTCAAGCTCGCTCCTCTTCTGGTTCTCGACCTCGCTCCTCTCCTTGTTCTTGACCTCGCTCTGTTCCTGGTTCTCGACCTCGCTCCATTCCTGGTTCTCAACCTCGCTCCGCTCCTGGTTTTTGACCTCGCTCTGCTCCTGGGTCTTAACCTCGCTCTATTCCTGGTTCTCAAGCTCGCTCCATTCCTGGTTCTCAAGCTCGCTCCTCTCCTGGTATTCGACCTCTCTCCGTTCCTGGTTCTCGACCTCGCTCCGTTCCTGGTTCTCAAGCTCGCTCCTCTTCTGGTTTTCGACCTCGCTCCTCTCCTTGTTCTTGACCTCGCTCTGTTACTGGTTCTCGACCTCGCTCCGTTCCTGGTTCTCGACCTCACTCCGTTCCTGGTTCTCGACCTCGCTCCGCTCCTAGTTTTCGACCTCGCTTCTCTCCTGGTTCTCGACCTCGCTCCGTTCCTGGTTCTCGACCTCGCTCCGCTCCTGGTCCTCGACCTCGATCCGCTCCTGGTTCTCGACCTCGATCCGTTCCTGGTTCTCGACCTCGCTCCTCTCCAGCTTCTTGACCTCGCTCCTCTCCTGGTTCTCGACCTCGCTCCTCTCCTGGTTCTCGACCTCGCTCCTCTCCTGGTTCTCGACCTCGCTCCGCCCCTGGTTCTCGACCTCGCTCCGCTCCTGGTTCTCGACCTCGCTCCTCTCCAGCTTCTCGACCTCGCTCCTCTCCTGGTTCTCGACCTCGCTCCTCTCCTGGTTCTCGACCTCGCTCCTCTCCTTGTTCTTGACCTCGCTCTGTTCCTGGTTCTCGACCTCGCTCCGTTCCTGGTTCTCGACCTCACTCCGTTCCTGGTTCTCGACCTCGCTCCGCTCCTGGTTCTCGACCTCGATCCGCTCCTGGTTCTCGACCTCGATCCGTTCCTGGTTCTCGACCTCACTCCTCTCCTCGGTCTCGACCTCGCTCCGTTCCTGTTTCTCGACCTCGCCCCTCTCCTGGTTCTCGACCTCGATCCGTTGCTGGTTCTCGTTCTCGCTCCGCTCCTGGTTCTCGACCTCGCTCCTCTCCTGGCTCTCGACCTCGCTCCTCTCCTGGTTCTCGACCTCGCTCCTCTCCTGTTTCTCGACGTCGCTCCGTTCCTGGTTCTCGACCTCGCACCGCTCCTGCTTCTCGACCTCGCTCCGCTCCTGGTTCTCGACCTCGATCCGCTCCTGGTTCTCGACCTCGCTCCGTTCCTGGTTCTCGACCTCGCTCCTCTCCAGCTTCTCGACCTCGCTCCTCTCCTGGTTCTCGACCTCGCTCCTCTCCTGGTTCTCGACCTCGCTCCTCTCCTGGTTCTCGACCTCGCTCCGCCCCTGGTTCTCGACCTCGCTCCGTACCTGGTTCTCGACCTCGCTCCTCTCCAGCTTCTCGACCTCGCTCCTCTCCTGGTTCTCGACCTCGCTCCTCTCCTGGTTCTCGACCTCGCTCCTCTCCTTGTTCTTGACCTCGCTCTGTTCCTGGTTCTCGACCTCGCTCCGTTCCTGGTTCTCGACCTCACTCCGTTCCTGGTTCTCGACCTCGCTCCGCTCCTGGTTCTCGACCTCGATCCGCTCCTGGTTCTCGACCTCGATCCGTTCCTGGTTCTCGACCTCACTCCTCTCCTCGGTCTCGACCTCGCTCCGTTCCTGTTTCTCGACCTCGCCCCTCTCCTGGTTCTCGACCTCGATCCGTTGCTGGTTCTCGTTCTCGCTCCGCTCCTGGTTCTCGACCTCGCTCCTCTCCTGGCTCTCGACCTCGCTCCTCTCCTGGTTCTCGACCTCGCTCCTCTCCTGTTTCTCGACGTCGCTCCGTTCCTGGTTCTCGGCCTTGCTCCTCTCCTGGTTTTCGACCTCGCTCCTCTCCTGGTTCTCGACCTCGCTCCTCTCCTGGTTCTCGACCTCGCTCCGTTCCTGGTTCTCGACCTCGATCCGTTCCTGGTTCTCGACCTCGCTCCTCTCCTGGTTCTCGACCTCGCTCCATTCCTGGTTCTCGACCTCGCTCCTCTCCTGGTTCTCGACCTCGCTCCTCTCCTGGTTCTCGACCTCGCTCCTCTCCTGGTTCTCGACCTCGCTCCCTTCCTGGTTCTCGACCTCGCTCTGCTCCTGGTTCTCGACCTCGCTCTGTTCCTGGTTCTCGACCTCGATCCGTTCCTGGTTCTCGACCTCGCTCCTCTCCTGGTTATCGACCTCGCTCCATTCCTGGTTCTCGACCTTGCTCCTCTCCTGGTTCTCGACCTCGCTCCTCTCCTGGTTCTCGACCTCGCTCCTCTCCTGGTTCTCGACCTCGCTCCTTTCCTGGTTCTCGACCTCGCTCTGCTCCTGGTTCTCGACCTCGCTCCGTTCCTGGTTCTCGACCTCACTCCGTTCCTGGTTCTCGACCTCGCTCCGCTCCTGGTTCTCGACATCGATCCGCTCCTGGTTCTCGACCTCGATCCGTTCCTGGTTCTCGACCTCGCTCCTCTCCTCGGTCTCGACCTCGCTCCGTTCCTGTTTCTCGACCTCGCCCCTCTCCTGGTTCTCGACCTCGATCCGTTGCTTGTTCTCGTTCTCGCTCCGCTCCTGGTTCTCGACCTCGCTCCTCTCCTGGCTCTCGACCTCGCTCCTCTCCTGGTTCTCGACCTCGCTCCTCTCCTGTTTCTCGACGTCGCTCCGTTCCTGGTTCTCGACCTTGCTCCTCTCCTGGTTTTCGACCTCGTTCCTCTCCTGGTTCTCGACCTCGCTCCTCTCCTGGTTCTCGACCTCGCTCCGTTCCTGGTTCTCGACCTCGATCCGTTCCTGGTTCTCGACCTCGCTCCTCTCCTGGTTCTCGACCTCGCTCCATTCCTGGTTCTCGACCTCGCTCCTCTCCTGGTTCTCGACCTCGCTCCTCTCCTGGTTCTCGACCTCGCTCCTCTCCTGGTTCTCGACCTCGCTCCCTTCCTGGTTCTCGACCTCGCTCTGCTCCTGGTTCTCGACCTCGCTCTGTTCCTGGTTCTCGACCTCGCTCCGTTCCTGGTTCTCGACCTCGCTCCCTTCCTGGTTCTCGACCTCGCTCTGCTCCTGGTTCTCGACCTCGCTCCGTTCCTGGTTCTCGACCTCGCTCCGTTCCTGGTTCTCGACCTCGCTCCTCTCCTGGTTCTCGACCTCGCTCCTCTCCTGGATCTCGACCTCGCTCCTCTCCTGGTTCTCAACCTCTCTCCTCTCCTGGTTCTCGACCTCGCTCCTCTCCTGATTTTCGACCTCGCTCTTCTCCTGGTTCTCAACCTCGCTCCATTCCTGGTTCTCAAGCTCGCTCCATTCCTGGTTCTCAAGCTCGCTCCTCTCCTGGTTTTCGACCTCTCTCCATTCCTGGTTCTCAACCTCGCTCCATTCCTGGTTCTCAACCTCACTCCTCTCCTGGTTCTCGACCTCGCTCCTCTCCTGGTTTTCGACCTCGCTCCTCTCCTGGTTCTCAACCTCGCTCCTCTCCTGGTTCTCAACCTCGCTCCGCTCCTGGTTCTCGACCTCGCTCCTCTTCTGGTTCTCGACCTAGCTCCGTTCCTGGTTCTCGACCTCGCTCCGCTCTTGGTTTTTGACCTCGCTCTGCTCCTGGTTCTCAAGCTCGCTCCATTCCTGGTTCTCATGCGCGCTCCATTCCTGGTTCTCAAGCTCGCTCCTCTCCTGGTTTTTGACCTCTCTCCGTTCCTGGTTCTCAACCTCGCTCCGTTCCTGGTTCTCGACCTCGCTCCTCTCCTGGTTTTCGACATCTCTCCATTCCTGGTTCTCGACCTCGCTCCTCTCCTGGTGCTCAACCTCGCTCCTCTCCTGGTTTTCGACCTCGCTCCTCTCCTGGTTCTCGACTTCGCTCTGTTCCTGGTTCTCGACCTCGCTCCGTTCCTGGTTCTCGACCTCGCTCCGCTACTGGTTCTCAACCTCGATCCGTTCCTGGTTCTCGACCTCGCTCCTCTACTGGTTCTCGACCTCGCTCCATTCCTGGTTCTCGACCTCGCCCCTCTCCTGGTTCTCGACCTCGATCTGTTCCTGGTTCTCGACCTCGCTCCGCTCCTGGTTCTCGACCTCGCTCCGCTCCTGGTTCTCGACCTCGATCCGCTCCTGGTTCTCGACCTCGCTCCTTTCCTGGTTCTCGACCTCGCTCCTCTCCAGCTTCTCGACCTCGCTCCTCTCCTGGTTCTCGACCTCGCTCCTCTCCTGGTTCTCGACCTCGCTCCCTTCCTGGTTCTCGACCTCGCTCCGCCCCTGGTTCTCGACCTCGCTCCGTACCTGGTTTTCGACCTCGCTCCTCTCCAGCTTCTCGACCTCACTCCTCTCCTGGTTCTCGACCTCGCTCCTCTCCTGGTTCTCGACCTCGCTCCCTTCCTGGTTCTCGACTTCGCTCCTCTCCTGGTTCTCAACCTCACTCCGTTCCTGCTTTTCGACCTCGCTCCGTTCCTGGTTCTCAAGCTCGCTCCTCTTCTGGTTCTCGACCTCGCTCCTCTCCTTGTTCTTGACCTCGCTCTGTTCCTGGTTCTCGACCTCGCCCTTCTCCTGGTTCTCGACCTCGATCCATTCCTGGTTCTCGACCTCGCTCCGCTCCTGGTTCTCGACCTCGCTCCTCTCCTGGTTCACGACCTCGCTCCTCTCCTGGTTTTCGACCTCGCTCCGTTCCTGGTTCTCGACCTCGCTCCGCTCCTGGTTCTCGAACTCGATCCTCTCCTTGTTTTCGACCTCGCTCCTCTCCTGGTTCTCAACCTCGCTCCATTCCTGGTTCTCAACCTCGCTCCGCTCCTGGTTTTTGACCTCGCTCTGCTCCTGGTTCTCAACCTCGCTCCATTCCTGGTTCTCAAGCTCGCTCCATTCCTGGTTCTCAAGCTCGCTCCTCTCCTGGTATTCGACCTCTCTCCGTTCCTGGTTCTCGACCTCGCTCCTCTCCAGCTTCTCGACCTCGCTCCTCTCCTGGTTCTCGACCTCGCTCCTCTCCTGGTTCTCGACCTCGCTCCCTTCCTGGTTCTCGACCTCGCTCCTCTCCTGGTTCTCAACCTCACTCCTCTCCTGTTTCTCGACCTCGCTCCTCTCCTAATTTTCGACCTCGCTCTTCTCCTGGTTCTCAACCTCGCTCCATCCCTGGTTCTCAAGCTCACTCCATTCCTGGTTCTCAAGCTCGCTCCTCTCCTGGTTTTTGACCTCTCTCCGTTCCTGGTTCTCGACCTCGCTCCGTTCCTGGTTCTCGACCTCGCTCCTCTCCTGGTTTTCGACATCTCTCCATTCCTGGTTCTCGACCTCGCTCCTCTCCTGGTGCTCAACCTCGCTCCTCTCCTGGTTTTCGACCTCGCTCCTCTCCTGGTTCTCGACCTCGCTCCTCTCCTGGTTCTCGACCTCGCTCCGTTCCTGGTTCTCAACCTCGCTCCGCTCCTGGTTCTCGACCTCGATCCGTTCCTGGTTCTCGACCTCGCTCCTCTCCTGGTTCTCGACCTCGCTCCATTCCTGGTTCTCGACCTCGCCCCTCTCCTGGTTCTCGACCTCGATCCGTTCCTGGCTCTCGACCTCGCTCCGCTCCTGGTTCTCGACCTCGCTCCGCTCCTGGTTCTCGACCTCGATCCGCTCCTGGTTCTCGACCTCGCTCCGTACCCTGTTTTCGACCTCGCTCCTCTCCAGCTTCTCGACCTTGCTCCTCTCCTGGTTCTCGATCTCGCTCCTCTCCTGGTTCTCGACCTCGCTCCTCTCCTGGTTTTTGACCTCGCTCCTCTCCTGGTTCTCAACCTCACTCCTCTCCTGGTTCTCAACCTCGCTCCTCTCCTGGTTTTCGACCTCGCTCCTCTCCTGGTTCTCGACCTTGCTCTGCTCCTGGTTCTCGACCTCGCTCCTCTCCTGGTTTTTGACCTCGCTCCGTTCCTGGTTTTCGACCTCGCTCCGTTCCTGGTTCTCAAGCTCGCTCCTCTTCTGGTTCTCGACCTCGCTCCTCTCCTTGTTCTTGACCTCGCTCTCTTCCTGGTTCTCGACCTCGCCCTTCTCCTGGTTCTCGATCTCGATCCATTCCTGGTTCTCGACCTCGCTCCGCTCCTGGTTCTCGACCTCGCTCCTCTCCTGGTTCACGACCTCGCTCCTCTCCTGGTTTTCGACCTCGCTCCGTTCCTGGTTCTCGACCTCGCTCCGCTCCTGGTTCTCGAACTCGATCCTCTCCTTGTTTTCGACCTCGCTCCTCTCCTGGTTCTCAACCTCGCTCCATTCCTGGTTCTCAACCTCGCTCCGCTCCTGGTTTTTGACCTCGCTCTGCTCCTGGTTCTCAACCTCGCACTATTCCTGGTTCTCAAGCTCGCTCCATTCCTGGTTCTCAAGCTCGCTCCTCTCCTGGTATTCGACCTCTCTCCGTTCCTGGTTCTCGACCTCGCTCCGTTCCTGGTTCTCAAGCTCGCTCCTCTTCTGGTTTTCGACCTCGCTCCTCTCCTTGTTCTTGAACTCGCTCTGTTCCTGGTTCTCGACCTCGCTCCGTTCCTGGTTCTCGACCTCACTCCGTTCCTGGTTCTCGACCTCGCTCCGCTCCTGGTTTTCGACCTCGCTTCTCTCCTGGTTCTCGACCTAGCTCCGTTCCTGGTTTTCGACCTCGCTCCGTTCCTGGTTCTCAAGCTCGCTCCTCTTCTGGTTCTCGACCTCGCTCCTCTCCTTGTTCTTGACCTCGCTCTGTTCCTGGTTCTCGACCTCGCCCTTCTCCTGGTTCTCGACCTCGATCCATTCCTGGTTCTCGACCTCGCTCCGCTCCTGGTTCTCGACCTCGCTCCTCTCCTGGTTCACGACCTCGCTCCTCTCCTGGTTTTCGACCTCGCTCCGTTCCTGGTTCTCGACCTCGCTCCGCTCCTGGTTCTCGAACTCGATCCTCTCCTTGTTTTCGACCTCGCTCCTCTCCTGGTTCTCAACCTCGCTCCATTCCTGGTTCTCAACCTCGCTCCGCTCCTGGTTTTTGACCTCGCTCTGCTCCTGGTTCTCAACCTCGCTCCATTCCTGGTTCTCAAGCTCGCTCCATTCCTGGTTCTCAAGCTCGCTCCTCTCCTGGTATTCGACCTCTCTCCATTCCTGGTTCTCGACCTCGCTCCGTTCCTGGTTCTCAAGCTCGCTCCTCTTCTGGTTTTCGACCTCGCTCCTCTCCTTGTTCTTGACCTCGCTCTGTTCCTGGTTCTCGACCTCGCTCCATTCCTGGTTCTCGACCTCACTCCGTTCCTGGTTCTCGACCTCGCTCCGCTCCTGGATTTCGACCTCGCTTCTCTCCTGGTTCTCGACCTAGCTCCATTCCTGGTTCTCGACCTCGCTCCGCTCCTGGTTCTCGACCTCGATCCGCTCCTGGTTCTCGACCTCGATCCGTTCCTGGCTCTCGACCTCGCTCCTCTCCAGCTTCTTGACCTCGCTCCTCTCCTGGTTCTCGACCTCGCTCCTCTCCTGGTTCTCGACCTCGCTCCACTCCTGGGACCCGACTGCACTGCTCCTGGTTCTCGACCTCGCTCCTCTCCTGGTTTTCGACCTCGCTCCGCTCCTTGTTCTCGACCTCGCTCCGTTCCTGGTCCTCGACCTCGTTCCACCCCTGGTTCTCAACCTCGCTCCGTTCCTGGTTCTCAATCTCGCTCCTCTCCTGGTTCTCGACCTCGCTCCTCTCCTGGTTTTCGACCTCTCTCCGTTCCTGGTTCTCGACCTTGCTCCTCTCCTGGTTCTCAAACTCGCTCCTCTCCTTGTTTTCGACCTCGCTCCTCTCCTGGTTCTCAACTTCGCTCCATTCCTGGTTCTCAACATCGCGCCACTCCTGGTTCTTGACCTCGCTCCACTCCTGGTTATCAACCTTGCTCCTCTCCTGGTTCTCGACCTTGTTCCGCTCCTGGTTCTCGACCTCGCTCCGCTCCTGATTCTCGACTTCGCTCCCCTCCTGGTTTTTGACCTCGCTCCTCTCCTTGTTCTTGACCTCGCTCTGTTCCTGGTTCTCGACCTCGCTCCGTTCCTGGTTCTCGACCTCACTCCGTTCCTGGTTCTCGACCTCGCTCCGCTCCTGGTTTTCGACCTCGCTTCTCTCCTGGTTCTCGAGCTAGCTCCGTTCCTGGTTCTCGACCTCGCTCCGCTCCTGGTTTTTGACCTCGCTCTGCTCCTGGTTCTCAACCTCGCTCCATTCCTGGTTCTCAAGCTCGCTCCAGTCCTGGTTCTCAAGCTCGCTCCTCTCCTGGTTTTCGACCTCTCTCCGTTCCTGGTTTTCGACCTCGCTCCATTCCTGGTTCTCAAGCTCGCTCCTCTTCTGGTTTTCGACCTCGCTACTCTCCTTGTTCTTGACCTCGCTCTGTTCCTTGTTCTCGACCTCGCTCTGTTCCTGGTTCTCGACCTCACTCCGTTCCTGGTTCTCGACCTCGCTCCGCTCCTGGTTTTCGACCTCGCTTCTCTCCTGGTTCTCGACCTAGCTCCGTTCCTGGTTCTCGACCTCGCTCCGCTCCTGGTTTTTGACCTCGCTCTGCTCCTGGTTCTCAACCTCGCTCCATTCCTGGTTCTCAAGCTCGCTCCATTCCTGGTTCTCAAGCTCGCTCCTCTCCTGGTTTTCGACCTCTCTCCGTTCCGGGTTCTCGACCTCGCTCCGTTCCTGGTTCTCGACCTCGCTCCTCTCCTGGTGCTCAACCTCGCTCCTCTCCTGGTTTTCGACCTCGCTCCTCTCCTGGTTCTCGACCTCGCTCCGTTCCTAGTTTTCGACCTCGCTCCGCTCCTTTTTCTCGACCTCGCTCCATTCCTGGTTCTCGACCTCGCTCCGCTCCTGGTTCTCAACCACGCTCCGTTCCTGGTTCTCAACCTCGCTCCTCTCCTGGTTCTCGACCTCGCTCCTCTCCTGGTTTTAGACCTCTCTCCATTCCTGGTTCTCGTCCTTGTTCCTCTCCTGGTTCTCAAACTCGCTCCTCTCATTGTTTTCGACCTCGCTCCTCTCCTGGTTCTCAACCTCGCTCCATTCCTGGTTCTCAACCTCGCGCCACTCCTGGTTCTTGACCTCGCTCCACTCCTGGTTATCAACCTTGCTCCTCTCCTGGTTTTCGACCTCTCTCCGTTCCTGGTTCTCAACCTCGCTCCGTTCCTGGTTCTCAACCTCACTCCTCTCCTGGTTCTCAACCTCACTCCTCTCCTGGTTCTCGACCTCGCTCCTCTCCTGGTTTTCGACCTCGCTCCTCTCCTGGTTCTCGACCTCGCTCTGCTCCTGGTTCTCGACCTCGCTCCTCTCCTGGTTTTCGACCTCTCTCCGTTCCTGGTTTTCGACCTCGCTCCGTTCCTGGTTCTCAAGCTCGCTCCTCTTCTGGTTCTCGATCTCGCTCCTCTCCTTGTTCTTGACCTCGCTCTGTTCCTGGTTCTCGACCTCGCTCCGTTCCTGGTTCTCGACCTCACTCCGTTCCTGGTTCTCGACCTCGCTCCGCTCCTGGTTTTCGACCTCGCTTCTCTCCTGGTTCTCGACCTAGCTCCGTTCCTGGTTTTCAACCTCGCTCCGTTCCTGGTTCTCAAGCTCGCTCCTCTTCTGGTTCTCGACCTCGCTCCTCTCCTTGTTCTTGACCTCGCTCTGTTCCTGGTTCTCGACCTCGCCCTTCTCCTGGTTCTCGACCTCGATCCATTCCTGGTTCTCGACCTCGCTCCGCTCCTGGTTCTCGACCTCGCTCCTCTCCTGGTTCACGACCTCGCTCCTCTCCTGGTTTTCGACCTCGCTCCGTTCCTGGTTCTCGACCTCGCTCCGCTCCTGGTTCTCGAACTCGATCCTCTCCTTGTTTTCGACCTCGCTCCTCTCCTGGTTCTCAACCTCGCTCCATTCCTGGTTCTCAACCTCGCTCCGCTCCTGGTTTTTGACCTCGCTCTGCTCCTGGTTCTCAACCTCGCTCCATTCCTGGTTCTCAAGCTCGCTCCATTCCTGGTTCTCAAGCTCGCTCCTCTCCTGGTATTCGACCTCTCTCCGTTCCTGGTTCTCGACCTCGCTCCGTTCCTGGTTCTCAAGCTCGCTCCTCTTCTGGTTTTCGACCTCGCTCCTATCTTGTTCTTGACCTCGCTCTGTTCCTGGTTCTCGACCTCGCTCCGTTCCTGGTTCTCGACCTCACTCCGTTCCTGGTTCTCGACCTCGCTCCGCTCCTGGTTTTTGACCTCGCTCTGCTCCTGGTTCTCAACCTCGCTCCAATCCTCGGTTCTCAAGCTCGCTCCATTCCTGGTTCTCAAGCTCGCTCCTCTCCTGGTATTCGACCTCTCTCCGTTCCTGGTTCTCGACCTCGCTCCGTTCCTGGTTCTCAAGCTCGCTCCTCTTGTGGTTTTCGACCTCGCTCCTCTCCTTGTTCTTGACCTCGCTCTGTTCCTGGTTCTCGACCACGCTCCGTTCCTGGTTCTCGACCTCACTCCGTTCCTGGTTCTCGACCTCGCTCCGCTCCTGGATTTCGACCTCGCTCCTCTCCTGGTTCTCGACCTCGCTCCGTTCCTGGTTCTCGACCTCGCTCCGCTCCTGGTTCTCGACCTCGATCCGCTCCTGGTTCTCGACCTCGATCCGTTCCTGGTTCTCGACCTCGCTCCTCTCCAGCTTCTTGACCTCGCTCCTCTCCTGGTTCTCGACCTCGCTCCTCTCCTGGTTCTCGACCTCGCTCCTCTCCTGGTTCTCGACCTCGCTCCGCCCCTGGTTCTCGACCTCGCTCCGTACCTGGTTCTCGACCTCGCTCCTCTCCAGCTTCTCGACCTCGCTCATCTCCTGGTTCTCGACCTCGCTCCTCTCCTGGTTCTCGACCTCGCTCCCTTCCTGGTTCTCGACCTCGCTCCTCTCCTGGTTCTCAACCTCACTCCTCTCCTGTTTCTCGACCTCGCTCCTCTCCTAATTTTCGACCTCGCTCTTCTCCTGGTTCTCAACCTCGCTCCATCCCTGGTTCTGAAGCTCACTCCATTCCTGGTTCTCAAGCTTGCTCCTCTCCTGGTTTTTGACCTCTCTCCGTTCCTGGTTCTCGACCTCGCTCCGTTCCTGGTTCTCGACCTCGCTCCTCTCCTGGTTTTCGACATCTCTCCATTCCTGGTTCTCGACCTCGCTCCTCTCCTGGTGCTCAACCTCGCTCCTCTCCTGGTTTTCGACCTCGCTCCTCTCCTGGTTCTCGACCTCGCTCCTCTCCTGGTTCTCGACCTCGCTCCGTTCCTGGTTCTCGACCTCGCTCCGCTCCTGGTTCTCGACCTCGATCCGTTCCTGGTTCTCGACCTCGCTCCTCTCCTGGTTCTCGACCTCGCTCCATTCCTGGTTCTCGACCTCGCCCCTCTCCTGGTTCTCGACCTCGATCCGTTCCTGGCTCTCGACCTCGCTCCGCTCCTGGTTCTCGACCTCGCTCCGCTCCTGGTTATCGACCTCGATCCGCTCCTGGTTCTCGACCTCGCTCCGTACCCTGTTTTCGACCTCGCTCCTCTCCAGCTTCTCGACCTTGCTCCTCTCCTGGTTCTCGATCTCGCTCCTCTCCTGGTTCTCGACCTCGCTCCTCTCCTGGTTTTTGACCTCGCTCCTCTCCTGGTTCTCAACCTCACTCCTCTCCTGGTTCTCAACCTCGCTCCTCTCCTGGTTTTCGACCTCGCTCCTCTCCTGGTTCTCGACCTTGCTCTGCTCCTGGTTCTCGACCTCGCTCCTCTCCTGGTTTTCGACCTCTCTCCGTTCCTGGTTTTCGACCTCGCTCCGTTCCTGGTTCTCAAGCTCGCTCCTCTTCTGGTTCTCGACCTCGCTCCTCTCCTTGTTCTTGACCTCGCTCTGTTCCTGGTTCTCGACCTCACCCTTCTCCTGGTTCTCGATCTCGATCCATTCCTGGTTCTCGACCTCGCTCCGCTCCTGGTTCTCGACCTCGCTCCTCTCCTGGTTCACGACCTCGCTCCTCTCCTGGTTTTCGACCTCGCTCCGTTCCTGGTTCTCGACCTCGCTCCGCTCCTGGTTCTCGAACTCGATCCTCTCCTTGTTTTCGACCTCGCTCCTCTCCTGGTTCTCAACCTCGCTCCATTCCTGGTTCTCAACCTCGCTCCGCTCCTGGTTTTTGACCTCGCTCTGCTCCTTGTTCTCAACCTCGCTCTATTCCTGGTTCTCAAGCTCGCTCCATTCCTGGTTCTCAAGCTCGCTCCTCTCCTGGTATTCGACCTCTCTCCGTTCCTGGTTCTCGACCTCGCTCCGTTCCTGGTTCTCAAGCTCGCTCCTCTTCTGGTTTTCGACCTCGCTCCTCTCCTTGTTCTTGAACTCGCTCTGTTCCTGGTTCTCGACCTCGCTCCGTTCCTGGTTCTCGACCTCACTCCGTTCCTGGTTCTCGACCTCGCTCCGCTCCTGGTTTTCGACCTCGCTTCTCTCCTGGTTCTCGACCTAGCTCCGTTCCTGGTTTTCGACCTCGCTCCGTTCCTGGTTCTGAAGCTCGCTTCTCTTCTGGTTCTCGACCTCGCTCCTCTCCTTGTTCTTGACCTCGCTCTGTTCCTGGTTCTTGACCTCGCCCTTCTCCTGGTTCTCGACCTCGATCCATTCCTGGTTCTCGACCTCGCTCCGCTCCTGGTTCTCGACCTCGCTCCTCTCCTGGTTCACGACCTCACTCCTCTCCTGGTTTTCGACCTCGCTCCGTTCCTGGTTCTCGACCTCGCTCCGCTCCTGGTTCTCGAACTCGATCCTCTCCTTGTTTTCGACCTCGCTCCTCTCCTGGTTCTCAACCTCGCTCCATTCCTGCTTCTCAACCTCGCGCCGCTCCTGGTTTTTGACCTCGCTCTGCTCCTGGTTCTCAACCTCGCTCCATTCCTGGTTCTCAAGCTCGCTCCATTCCTGGTTCTCAAGCTCGCTCCTCTCCTGGTATTCGACCTCTCTCCGTTCCTGGTTCTCGACCTCGCTCCGTTCCTGGTTCTCAAGCTCGCTCCTCTTCTGGTTTTCGACCTCGCTCCTCTCCTTGTTCTTGACCTCGCTCTGTTCCTGGTTCTCGACCTCGCTCCGTTCCTGGTTCTCGACCTCACTCCGTTCCTGCTTCTCGACCTCGCTCCGCTCCTGGTTTTCGACCTCGCTTCTCTCCTGGTTCTCGACCTAGCTCCGTTCCTGGTTCTCGACCTCGCTCCGCTCCTGGTTCTCGACCTCGATCCGCTCCTGGTTCTCGACCTCGATCCGTTCCTGGCTCTCGACCTCGCTCCTCTCCAGCTTCTTGACCTCGCTCCTCTCCTGGTTCTCGACCTCGCTCCTCTCCTGGTTCTCGACCTCGCTCCACTCCTGGGACCCGACTGCACTGCTCCTGGTTCTCGACCTCGCTCCTCTCCTGGTTTTCGTCCTCGCTCCGCTCCTTGTTCTCGACCTCGCTCCGTTCCTGGTTCTCGACCTCGCTCCAACCCTGGTTCTCAACCTCGCTCCGTTCCTGGTTCTCAATCTCGCTCCTCTCCTGGTTCTCGACCTCGCTCCTCTCCTGGTTTTCGACCTCTCTCCGTTCCTGGTTCTCGACCTTGCTCCTCTCCTGGTTCTCAAACTCGCTCCTCTCCTTCTTTTCGACCTCGCTCCTCTCCTGGTTCTCAACCTCGCTCCATTCCTGGTTCTCAACCTCGCGCCACTCCTGGTTCTTGACCTCGCTCCACTCCTGGTTATCAACCTTGCTCCTCTCCTGGTTCTCGACCTTGTTGCGCTCCTGGTTCTCGACCTCGCTCCGCTCCTGATTCTCGACCTCGCTCCACTCCTGGTTCTCGACCTTGTTCCGCTCCTGGTTCTCGACTTCGCTCCCCTCCTGGTTTTTGACCTCGCTCCTCTCCTTGTTCTTGACCTCGCTCTGTTCCTGGTTCTCGACCTCGCTCCGTTCCTGGTTCTCGACCTCACTCCGTTCCTGGTTCTCGACCTCGCTCCGCTCCTGGTTTTCGACCTCGCTTCTCTCCTGATTCTCGAGCTAGCTCCGTTCCTGGTTCTCGACCTCGCTCCGCTCCTGGTTTTTGACCTCGCTCTGCTCCTGGTTCTCAACCTCGCTCCATTCCTGGTTCTCAAGCTCGCTCCAGTCCTGGTTCTCAAGCTCGCTCCTCTCCTGGTTTTCGACCTCTCTCCGTTCCTGGTTTTCGACCTCGCTCCATTCCTGGTTCTCAAGCTCGCTCCTCTTCTGGTTTTTGACCTCGCTACTCTCCTTGTTCTTGACCTCGCTCTGTTCCTGGTTCTCGACCTCGCTCTGTTCCTGGTTCTCAAGCTCGCTCCTCTTCTGGTTTTTGACCTCGCTACTCTCCTTGTTCTTGACCTCGCTCTGTTCCTGGTTTTCGACCTCGCTTCTCTCCTGGTTCTCGACCTAGCTCCGTTCCTGGTTCTCGACCTCGCTCCGCTCCTGGTTTTTGACCTCGCTCTGCTCCTGGTTCTCAACCTCGCTCCATTCCTGGTTCTCAAGCTCGCTCCATTCCTGGTTCTCAAGCTCGCTCCTCTCCTGGTTTTCGACCTCTCTCCGTTCCGGGTTCTCGACCTCGCTCCGTTCCTGGTTCTCGACCTCGCTCCTCTCCTGGTGCTCAACCTCGCTCCTCTCCTGGTTTTCGACCTCGCTCCTCTCCTGGTTCTCGACCTCGCTCCGTTCCTGGTTTTCGACCTCGCTCCGCTCCTTTTTCTCGACCTCGCTCCATTCCTGGTTCTCGACCTCGCTCCGCTCCTGGTTCTCAACCACGCTCCGTTCCTGGTTCTCAACCTCGCTCCTCTCCTGGTTCTCGACCTCGCTCCTCTCCTGGTTTTAGACCTCTCTCCATTCCTGGTTCTCGTCCTTGTTCCTCTCCTGGTTCTCAAACTCGCTCCTCTCATTGTTTTCGACCTCGCTCCTCTCCTGGTTCTCAACCTCGCTCCATTCCTGGTTCTCAACCTCGCGCCACTCCTGGTTCTTGACCTCGCTCCACTCCTGGTTATCAACCTTGCTCCTCTCCTGGTTTTCGACCTCTCTCCGTTCCTGGTTCTCAACCTCGCTCCGTTCCTGGTTCTCAACCTCACTCCTCTCCTGGTTCTCGTCCTCGCCCCTCTCCTGGTTCTCGACCTCGATCCGTTCCTGGTTCTCGACTACGCTCCGCTCCGGGTTCTCGACCTCGCTCCTCTCCTGGTTTTCGACCTCGCTCCGCTCCTGGCTCGCGACCTCGCTCCTCTCCTGGTTCTCAACCTCGCTCCGTTCCTGGTTCTCAACCTCACTCCTCTCCTGGTTCTCAACCTCACTCCTCTCCTGGTTCTCGACCTCGCTCCTCTCCTGGTTTTTGACCTCGCTCCTCTCCTGGTTCTCGACCTCGCTCTGCTCCTGGTTCTCGACCTCGCTCCTCTCCTGGTTTTCGACCTCTCTCCGTTCCTGGTTTTCGACCTCGCTCCGTTCCTGGTTCTCAAGCTCGCTCCTCTTCTGGTTCTCGACCTCGCTCCTCTCCTTGTTCTTGACCTCGCTCTGTTCCTGGTTCTCGACCTCGCTCCGTTCCTGGTTCTCGACCTCACTCCATTCCTGGTTCTCGACCTCGCTCCGCTCCTGGTTTTCGACCTCGCTTCTCTCCTGGTTCTCGACCTAGCTCCGTTCCTGGTTCTCGACCTCGCTCCGCTCCTGGTTTTTGACCTCGCTCTGCTCCTGGTTCTCAACCTCGCTCCATTCCTGGTTCTCAAGCTCGCTCCAGTCCTGGTTCTCAAGCTCGCTCCTCTCCTGGTTTTCGACCTCTCTCCGTTCCTGGTTTTCGACCTCGCTCCATTCCTGGTTCTCAAGCTCGCTCCTCTTCTGGTTTTCGACCTCGCTACTCTCCTTGTTCTTGACCTCGCTCTGTTCCTGGTTCTCGACCTCGCTCTGTTCCTGGTTCTCGACCTCACTCCGTTCCTGGTTCTCGACCTCGCTCCGCTCCTGGTTTTCGACCTCGCTTCTCTCCTGGTTCTCGACCTAGCTCCGTTCCTGGTTCTCGACCTCGCTCCGCTCCTGGTTTTTGACCTCGCTCTGCTCCTGGTTCTCAACCTCGCTCCATTCCTGGTTCTCAAGCTCGCTCCATTCCTGGTTCTCAAGCTCGCTCCTCTCCTGGTTTTCGACCTCTCTCCGTTCCGGGTTCTCGACCTCGCTCCGTTCCTGGTTCTCGACCTCGCTCCTCTCCTGGTGCTCAACCTCGCTCCTCTCCTGGTTTTCGACCTCGCTCCTCTCCTGGTTCTCGACCTCGCTCCGTTCCTGGTTTTCGACCTCGCTCCGCTCCTTTTTCTCGACCTCGCTCCATTCCTGGTTCTCGACCTCGCTCCGCTCCTGGTTCTCAACCACGCTCCGTTCCTGGTTCTCAACCTCGCTCCTCTCCTGGTTCTCGACCTCGCTCCTCTCCTGGTTTTAGACCTCTCTCCATTCCTGGTTCTCGTCCTTGTTCCTCTCCTGGTTCTCAAACTCGCTCCTCTCATTGTTTTCGACCTCGCTCCTCTCCTGGTTCTCAACCTCGCTCCATTCCTGGTTCTCAACCTCGCGCCACTCCTGGTTCTTGACCTCGCTCCACTCCTGGTTATCAACCTTGCTCCTCTCCTGGTTTTCGACCTCTCTCCGTTCCTGGTTCTCAACCTCACTCCGTTCCTGGTTCTCAACCTCACTCCTCTCCTGGTTCTCAACCTCACTCCTCTCCTGGTTCTCGACCTCGCTCCTCTCCTGGTTTTCGACCTCGCTCCTCTCCTGGTTCTCGACCTCGCTCTGCTCCTGGTTCTCGACCTCGCTCCTCTCCTGGTTTTCGACCTCTCTCCGTTCCTGGTTTTCGACCTCGCTCCGTTCCTGGTTCTCAAGCTCGCTCCTCTTCTGGTTCTCGACCTCGCTCCTCTCCTTGTTCTTGACCTCGCTCTGTTCCTGGTTCTCGACCTCGCTCCGTTCCTGGTTCTCGACCTCACTCCGTTCCTGGTTCTCGACCTCGCTCCGCTCCTGGTTTTCGACCTCGCTTCTCTCCTGGTTCTTGACCTAGCTCCGTTCCTGGTTTTCAACCTCGCTCCGTTCCTGGTTCTCAAGCTCGCTCCTCTTCTGGTTCTCGACCTCGCTCCTCTCCTTGTTCTTGACCTCGCTCTGTTCCTGGTTCTCGACCTCGCCCTTCTCCTGGTTCTCGACCTCGATCCATTCCTGGTTCTCAACCACGCTCCGTTCCTGGTTCTCAACCTCGCTCCTCTCCTGGTTCTCGACCTCGCTCCTCTCCTGGTTTTAGACCTCTCTCCATTCCTGGTTCTCGTCCTTGTTCCTCTCCTGGTTCTCAAACTCGCTCCTCTCATTGTTTTCGACCTCGCTCCTCTCCTGGTTCTCAACCTCGCTCCATTCCTGGTTCTCAACCTCGCGCCACTCCTGGTTCTTGACCTCGCTCCACTCCTGGTTATCAACCTTGCTCCTCTCCTGGTTTTCGACCTCTCTCCGTTCCTGGTTCTCAACCTCGCTCCGTTCCTGGTTCTCAACCTCACTCCTCTCCTGGTTCTCAACCTCACTCCTCTCCTGGTTCTCGACCTCGCTCCTCTCCTGGTTTTCGACCTCGCTCCTCTCCTGGTTCTCGACCTCGCTCTGCTCCTGGTTCTCGACCTCGCTCCTCTCCTGGTTTTCGACCTCTCTCCGTTCCTGGTTTTCGACCTCGCTCCGTTCCTGGTTCTCAAGCTCGCTCCTCTTCTGGTTCTCGACCTCGCTCCTCTCCTTGTTCTTGACCTCGCTCTGTTCCTGGTTCTCGACCTCGCTCCGTTCCTGGTTCTCGACCTCACTCCGTTCCTGGTTCTCGACCTCGCTCCGCTCCTGGTTTTCGACCTCGCTTCTCTCCTGGTTCTCGACCTAGCTCCGTTCCTGGTTTTCAACCTCGCTCCATTCCTGGTTCTCAAGCTCGCTCCTCTTCTGGTTCTCGACCTCGCTCCTCTCCTTGTTCTTGACCTCGCTCTGTTCCTGGTTCTCGACCTCGCCCTTCTCCTGGTTCTCGGCCTCGATCCATTCCTGGTTCTCGACCTCGCTCCGCTCCTGGTTCTCGACCTCGCTCCTCTCCTGGTTCACGACCTCGCTCCTCTCCTGGTTTTCGACCTCGCTCCGTTCCTGGTTCTCGACCTCGCTCCGCTCCTGGTTCTCGAACTCGATCCTCTCCTTGTTTTCGACCTCGCTCCTCTCCTGGTTCTCAACCTCGCTCCATTCCTGGTTCTCAACCTCGCTCCGCTCCTGGTTTTTGACCTCGCTCTGCTCCTGGTTCTCAACCTCGCTCCATTCCTGGTTCTCAAGCTCGCTCCATTCCTGGTTCTCAAGCTCGCTCCTCTCCTGGTATTCGACCTCTCTCCGTTCCTGGTTCTCGACCTCGCTCCGTTCCTGGTTCTCAAGCTCGCTCCTCTTCTGGTTCTCGACCTCGCTCCTCTCCTTGTTCTTGACCTCGCTCTGTTCCTGGTTCTCGACCTCGCTCCGTTCCTGGTTCTCGACCTCACTCCGTTCCTGGTTCTCGACCTCGCTCCGCTCCTGGTTTTCGACCTCGCTTCTCTCCTGGTTCTCGACCTAGCTCCGTTCCTGGTTCTCGACCTCGCTCCGCTCCTGGTTCTCGACCTCGATCCGCTCCTGGTTCTCGACCTCGATCCGTTCCTGGCTCTCGACCTCGCTCCTCTCCAGCATCTTGACCTCGCTCCTCTCCTGGTTCTCGACTTCGCTCCTCTCCTGGTTCTCGACCTCGCTCCACTCCTGGGACCCGACTGCACTGCTCCTGGTTCTCGACCTCGCTCCACTCCTGGTTCTCGACCTCGCTCCTCTCCTGGTTTTCGACCTCGCTCCGCTCCTTGTTCTCGACCTCGCTCCGTTCCTGGTTCTCGACCTCGATCCGCTCCTGGTTCTCAACCTCGCTCCGTTCCTGGTTCTCAATCTCGCTCCTCTCCTGGTTCTCGACCTCGCTCCTCTCCTGGTTTTCGACCTCTCTCCGTTCCTGGTTCTCGACCTTGCTCCTCTCCTGGTTCTCAAACTCGCTCCTCTCCTTGTTTTCGACCTCGCTCCTCTCCTGGTTCTCAACCTCGCTCCATTCCTGGTTCTCAACCTCGCGCCACTCCTGGTTCTTGACCTCGCTCCACTCCTGGTTATCAACCTTGCTCCTCTCCTGGTTCTCGACCTTGTTCCGCTCCTGGTTCTCGACCTCGCTCCGCTCCTGATTCTCGACCTCGCTCCACTCCTGGTTCTCGACCTTGTTCCGCTCCTGGTTCTCGACTTCGCTCCCCTCCTGGTTTTTGACCTCGCTCTTCTCCTTATTCTTGACCTCGCTCTGTTCCTGGTTCTCGACCTCGCTCCATTCCTGGTTCTCGACCTCACTCCGTTCCTGGTTCTCGACCTCGCTCCGCTCCTGGTTTTCGACCTCGCTTCTCTCCTGGTTCTCGACCTAGCTCCGTTCCTGGTTCTCGACCTCGCTCCGCTCCTGGTTTTTGACCTCGCTCTGCTCCTGGTTCTCAACCTCGCTCCATTCCTGGTTCTCAAGCTCGCTCCAGTCCTGGTTCTCAAGCTCGCTCCTCTCCTGGTTTTCGACCTCTCTCCGTTCCTGGTTTTCGACCTCGCTCCATTCCTGGTTCTCAAGCTCGCTCCTCTTCTGGTTTTCGACCTCGCTACTCTCCTTGTTCTTGACCTCGCTCTGTTCCTGGTTCTCGACCTCGCTCTGTTCCTGGTTCTCGACCTCACTCCGTTCCTGGTTCTCGACCTCGCTCCGCTCCTGGTTTTCGACCTCGCTTCTCTCCTGGTTCTCGACCTAGCTCCGTTCCTGGTTCTCGACCTCGCTCCGCTCCTGGTTTTTGACCTCGCTCTGCTCCTGGTTCTCAACCTCGCTCCATTCCTGGTTCTCAAGCTCGCTCCATTCCTGGTTCTCAAGCTCGCTCCTCTCCTGGTTCTCGACCTCGCTCCCTTCCTGGTTCTCGACCTCGCTCCTCTCCTGGTTCTCAACCTCACTCCTCTCCTGTTTCTCGACCTCGCTCCTCTCCTAATTTTCGACCTCGCTCTTCTCCTGGTTCTCAACCTCGCTCCATCCCTGGTTCTCAAGCTCACTCCATTCCTGGTTCTCAAGCTTGCTCCTCTCCTGGTTTTTGACCTCTCTCCGTTCCTGGTTCTCGACCTCGCTCCGTTCCTGGTTCTCGACCTCGCTCCTCTCCTGGTTTTCGACATCTCTCCATTCCTGGTTCTCGACCTCGCTCCTCTCCTGGTGCTCAACCTCGCTCCTCTCCTGGTTTTCGACCTCGCTCCTCTCCTGGTTCTCGACCTCGCTCCTCTCCTGGTTCTCGACCTCGCTCCGTTCCTGGTTCTCGACCTCGCTCCGCTCCTGGTTCTCGACCTCGATCCGTTCCTGGTTCTCGACCTCGCTCCTCTCCTGGTTCTCGACCTCGCTCCATTCCTGGTTCTCGACCTCGCCCCTCTCCTGGTTCTCGACCTCGATCCGTTCCTGGCTCTCGACCTCGCTCCGCTCCTGGTTCTCGACCTCGCTCCGCTCCTGGTTCTCGACCTCGATCCGCTCCTGGTTCTCGATCTCGCTCCGTACCCTGTTTTCGACCTCGCTCCTCTCCAGCTTCTCGACCTTGCTCCTCTCCTGGTTCTCGATCTCGCTCCTCTCCTGGTTCTCGACCTCGCTCCTCTCCTGGTTTTTGACCTCGCTCCTCTCCTGGTTCTCAACCTCACTCCTCTCCTGGTTCTCATCCTCGCTCCTCTCCTGGTTTTCGACCTCGCTCCTCTCCTGGTTCTCGACCTTGCTCTGCTCCTGGTTCTCGACCTCGCTCCTCTCCTGGTTTTCGACCTCTCTCCGTTCCTGGTTTTCGACCTCGCTCCGTTCCTGGTTCTCAAGCTCGCTCCTCTTCTGGTTCTCGACCTCGCTCCTCTCCTTGTTCTTGACCTCGCTCTGTTCCTGGTTCTCGACCTCACCCTTCTCCTGGTTCTCGATCTCGATCCATTCCTGGTTCTCGACCTCGCTCCGCTCCTGGTTCTCGACCTCGCTCCTCTCCTGGTTCACGACCTCGCTCCTCTCCTGGTTTTCGACCTCGCTCCGTTCCTGGTTCTCGACCTCGCTCCGCTCCTGGTTCTCGAACTCGATCCTCTCCTTGTTTTCGACCTCGCTCCTCTCCTGGTTCTCAACCTCGCTCCATTCCTGGTTCTCAACCTCGCTCCGCTCCTGGTTTTTGACCTCGCTCTGCTCCTGGTTCTCAACCTCGCTCTATTCCTGGTTCTCAAGCTCGCTCCATTCCTGGTTCTCAAGCTCGCTCCTCTCCTGGTATTCGACCTCTCTCCGTTCCTGGTTCTCGACCTCGCTCCGTTCCTGGTTCTCAAGCTCGCTCCTCTTCTGGTTTTCGACCTCGCTCCTCTCCTTGTTCTTGAGCTCGCTCTGTTCCTGGTTCTCGACCTCGCTCCGTTCCTGGTTCTCGACCTCACTCCGTTCCTGGTTCTCGACCTCGCTCCGCTCCTGGTTTTCGACCTCGCTTCTCTCCTGGTTCTCGACCTAGCTCCGTTCCTGGTTTTCGACCTCGCTCCTTTCCTGGTTCTCAAGCTCGCTTCTCTTCTGGTTCTCGACCTCGCTCCTCTCCTTGTTCTTGACCTCGCTCTGTTCCTGGTTCTCGACCTCGCCCTTCTCCTGGTTCTCGACCTCGATCCATTCCTGGTTCTCGACCTCGCTCCGCTCCTGGTTCTCGACCTCGCTCCTCTCCTGGTTCACGACCTCGCTCCTCTCCTGGTTTTCGACCTCGCTCCGTTCCTGGTTCTCGACCTCGCTCCGCTCCTGGTTCTCGAACTCGATCCTCTCCTTGTTTTCGACCTCGCTCCTCTCCTGGTTCTCAACCTCGCTCCATTCCTGGTTCTCAACCTCGCGCCGCTCCTGGTTTTTAACCTCGCTCTGCTCCTGGTTCTCAACCTCGCTCCATTCCTGGTTCTCAAGCTCGCTCCATTCCTGGTTCTCAAGCTCGCTCCTCTCCTGGTATTCGACCTCTCTCCGTTCCTGGTTCTCGACCTCGCTCCGTTCCTGGTTCTCAAGCTCGCTCCTCTTCTGGTTTTCGACCTCGCTCCTCTCCTTGTTCTTGACCTCGCTCTGTTCCTGGTTCTCGACCTCGCTCCGTTCCTGGTTCTCGACCTCACTCCGTTCCAGCTTCTCGACCTCGCTCCGCTCCTGGCTTTCGACCTCGCTTCTCTCCTGGTTCTCGACCTAGCTCCGTTCCTGGTTCTCGACCTCGCTCCGCTCCTGGTTCTCGACCTCGATCCGCTCCTGGTTCTCGACCTCGATCCGTTCCTGGCTCTCGACCTCGCTCCTCTCCAGCTTCTTGACCTCGCTCCTCTCCTGGTTCTCGACCTCGCTCCTCTCCTGGTTCTCGACCTCGCTCCACTCCTGGGACCCGACTGCACTGCTCCTGGTTCTCGACCTCGCTCCTCTCCTGGTTTTCGTCCTCGCTCCGCTCCTTGTTCTCGACCTCGCTCCGTTCCTGGTTCTCGACCTCGCTCCAACCCTGGTTCTCAACCTCGCTCCGTTCCTGGTTCTCAATCTCGCTCCTCTCCTGGTTCTCGACCTCGCTCCTCTCCTGGTTTTCGACCTCTCTCCGTTCCTGGTTCTCGACCTTGCTCCTCTCCTGGTTCTCAAACTCGCTCCTCTCCTTGTTTTCGACCTCGCTCCTCTCCTGGTTCTCAACCTCGCTCCATTCCTGGTTCTCAACCTCGCGCCACTCCTGGTTCTTGACCTCGCTCCACTCCTGGTTATCAACCTTGCTCCTCTCCTGGTTCTCGACCTTGTTGCGCTCCTGGTTCTCGACCTCGCTCCGCTCCTGATTCTCGACCTCGCTCCACTCCTGGTTCTCGACCTTGTTCCGCTCCTGGTTCTCGACTTCGCTCCCCTCCTGGTTTTTGACCTCGCTCCTCTCCTTGTTCTTGACCTCGCTCTGTTCCTGGTTCTCGACCTCGCTCCGTTCCTGGTTCTCGACCTCACTCCGTTCCTGGTTCTCGACCTCGCTCCGCTCCTGGTTTTCGACCTCGCTTCTCTCCTGATTCTCGAGCTAGCTCCGTTCCTGGTTCTCGACCTCGCTCCGCTCCTGGTTTTTGACCTCGCTCTGCTCCTGGTTCTCAACCTCGCTCCATTCCTGGTTCTCAAGCTCGCTCCAGTCCTGGTTCTCAAGCTCGCTCCTCTCCTGGTTTTCGACCTCTCTCCGTTCCTGGTTTTCGACCTCGCTCCATTCCTGGTTCTCAAGCTCGCTCCTCTTCTGGTTTTTGACCTCGCTACTCTCCTTGTTCTTGACCTCGCTCTGTTCCTGGTTCTCGACCTCGCTCTGTTCCTGGTTCTCAAGCTCGCTCCTCTTCTGGTTTTTGACCTCGCTACTCTCCTTGTTCTTGACCTCGCTCTGTTCCTGGTTTTCGACCTCGCTTCTCTCCTGGTTCTCGACCTAGCTCCGTTCCTGGTTCTCGACCTCGCTCCGCTCCTGGTTTTTGACCTCGCTCTGCTCCTGGTTCTCAACCTCGCTCCATTCCTGGTTCTCAAGCTCGCTCCATTCCTGGTTCTCAAGCTCGCTCCTCTCCTGGTTTTCGACCTCTCTCCGTTCCGGGTTCTCGACCTCGCTCCGTTCCTGGTTCTCGACCTCGCTCCTCTCCTGGTGCTCAACCTCGCTCCTCTCCTGGTTTTCGACCTCGCTCCTCTCCTGGTTCTCGACCTCGCTCCGTTCCTGGTTTTCGACCTCGCTCCGCTCCTTTTTCTCGACCTCGCTCCATTCCTGGTTCTCGACCTCGCTCCGCTCCTGGTTCTCAACCACGCTCCGTTCCTGGTTCTCAACCTCGCTCCTCTCCTGGTTCTCGACCTCGCTCCTCTCCTGGTTTTAGACCTCTCTCCATTCCTGGTTCTCGTCCTTGTTCCTCTCCTGGTTCTCAAACTCGCTCCTCTCATTGTTTTCGACCTCGCTCCTCTCCTGGTTCTCAACCTCGCTCCATTCCTGGTTCTCAACCTCGCGCCACTCCTGGTTCTTGACCTCGCTCCACTCCTGGTTATCAACCTTGCTCCTCTCCTGGTTTTCGACCTCTCTCCGTTCCTGGTTCTCAACCTCGCTCCGTTCCTGGTTCTCAACCTCACTCCTCTCCTGGTTCTCAACCTCACTCCTCTCCTGGTTCTCGACCTCGCTCCTCTCCTGGTTTTTGACCTCGCTCCTCTCCTGGTTCTCGACCTCGCTCTGCTCCTGGTTCTCGACCTCGCTCCTCTCCTGGTTTTCGACCTCTCTCCGTTCCTGGTTTTCGACCTCGCTCCGTTCCTGGTTCTCAAGCTCGCTCCTCTTCTGGTTCTCGACCTCGCTCCTCTCCTTGTTCTTGACCTCGCTCTGTTCCTGGTTCTCGACCTCGCTCCGTTCCTGGTTCTCGACCTCACTCCGTTCCTGGTTCTCGACCTCGCTCCGCTCCTGGTTTTCGACCTCGCTTCTCTCCTGGTTCTCGACCTAGCTCCGTTCCTGGTTCTCGACTTCGCTCCGCTCCTGGTTTTTGACCTCGCTCTGCTCCTGGTTCTCAACCTCGCTCCATTCCTGGTTCTCAAGCTCGCTCCAGTCCTGGTTCTCAAGCTCGCTCCTCTCCTGGTTTTCGACCTCTCTCCGTTCCTGGTTTTCGACCTCGCTCCATTCCTGGTTCTCAAGCTCGCTCCTCTTCTGGTTTTCGACCTCGCTACTCTCCTTGTTCTTGACCTCGCTCTGTTCCTGGTTCTCGACCTCGCTCTGTTCCTGGTTCTCGACCTCACTCCGTTCCTGGTTCTCGACCTCGCTCCGCTCCTGGTTTTCGACCTCGCTTCTCTCCTGGTTCTCGACCTAGCTCCGTTCCTGGTTCTCGACCTCGCTCCGCTCCTGGTTTTTGACCTCGCTCTGCTCCTGGTTCTCAACCTCGCTCCATTCCTGGTTCTCAAGCTCGCTCCATTCCTGGTTCTCAAGCTCGCTCCTCTCCTGGTTTTCGACCTCTCTCCGTTCCGGGTTCTCGACCTCGCTCCGTTCCTGGTTCTCGACCTCGCTCCTCTCCTGGTGCTCAACCTTCGCTCCTCTCCTGGTTTTCGACCTCGCTCCTCTCCTGGTTCTCGACCTCGCTCCGTTCCTGGTTTTCGACCTCGCTCCGCTCCTTTTTCTCGACCTCGCTCCATTCCTGGTTCTCGACCTCGCTCCGCTCCTGGTTCTCAACCACGCTCCGTTCCTGGTTCTCAACCTCGCTCCTCTCCTGGATCTCGACCTCGCTCCTCTCCTGGTTTTAGACCTCTCTCCATTCCTGGTTCTCGTCCTTGTTCCTCTCCTGGTTCTCAAACTCGCTCCTCTCATTGTTTTCGACCTCGCTCCTCTCCTGGTTCTCAACCTCGCTCCATTCCTGGTTCTCAACCTCGCGCCACTCCTGGTTCTTGACCTCGCTCCACTCCTGGTTATCAACCTTGCTCCTCTCCTGGTTTTCGACCTCTCTCCGTTCCTGGTTCTCAACCTCACTCCGTTCCTGGTTCTCAACCTCACTCCTCTCCTGGTTCTCAACCTCACTCCTCTCCTGGTTCTCGACCTCGCTCCTCTCCTGGTTTTCGACCTCGCTCCTCTCCTGGTTCTCGACCTCGCTCTGCTCCTGGTTCTCGACCTCGCTCCTCTCCTGGTTTTCGACCTCTCTCCGTTCCTGGTTTTCGACCTCGCTCCGTTCCTGGTTCTCAAGCTCGCTCCTCTTCTGGTTCTCGACCTCGCTCCTCTCCTTGTTCTTGACCTCGCTCTGTTCCTGGTTCTCGACCTCGCTCCGTTCCTGGTTCTCGACCTCACTCCGTTCCTGGTTCTCGACCTCGCTCCGCTCCTGGTTTTCGACCTCGCTTCTCTCCTGGTTCTCGACCTAGCTCCGTTCCTGGTTTTCAACCTCGCTCCGTTCCTGGTTCTCAAGCTCGCTCCTCTTCTGGTTCTCGACCTCGCTCCTCTCCTTGTTCTTGACCTCGCTCTGTTCCTGGTTCTCGACCTCGCCCTTCTCCTGGTTCTCGACCTCGATCCATTCCTGGTTCTCAACCACGCTCCGTTCCTGGTTCTCAACCTCGCTCCTCTCCTGGTTCTCGACCTCGCTCCTCTCCTGGTTTTAGACCTCTCTCCATTCCTGGTTCTCGTCCTTGTTCCTCTCCTGGTTCTCAAACTCGCTCCTCTCATTGTTTTCGACCTCGCTCCTCTCCTGGTTCTCAACCTCGCTCCATTCCTGGTTCTCAACCTCGCGCCACTCCTGGTTCTTGACCTCGCTCCACTCCTGGTTATCAACCTTGCTCCTCTCCTGGTTTTCGACCTCTCTCCGTTCCTGGTTCTCAACCTCGCTCCGTTCCTGGTTCTCAACCTCACTCCTCTCCTGGTTCTCAACCTCACTCCTCTCCTGGTTCTCGACCTCGCTCCTCTCCTGGTTTTCGACCTCGCTCCTCTCCTGGTTCTCGACCTCGCTCTGCTCCTGGTTCTCGACCTCGCTCCTCTCCTGGTTTTCGACCTCTCTCCGTTCCTGGTTTTCGACCTCGCTCCGTTCCTGGTTCTCAAGCTCGCTCCTCTTCTGGTTCTCGACCTCGCTCCTCTCCTTGTTCTTGACCTCGCTCTGTTCCTGGTTCTCGACCTCGCTCCGTTCCTGGTTCTCGACCTCACTCCGTTCCTGGTTCTCGACCTCGCTCCGCTCCTGGTTTTCGACCTCGCTTCTCTCCTGGTTCTCGACCTAGCTCCGTTCCTGGTTTTCAACCTCGCTCCGTTCCTGGTTCTCAAGCTCGCTCCTCTTCTGGTTCTCGACCTCGCTCCTCTCCTTGTTCTTGACCTCGCTCTGTTCCTGGTTCTCGACCTCGCCCTTCTCCTGGTTCTCGACCTCGATCCATTCCTGGTTCTCGACCTCGCTCCGCTCCTGGTTCTCGACCTCGCTCCTCTCCTGGTTCACGACCTCGCTCCTCTCCTGGTTTTCGACCTCGCTCCGTTCCTGGTTCTCGACCTCGCTCCGCTCCTGGTTCTCGAACTCGATCCTCTCCTTGTTTTCGACCTCGCTCCTCTCCTGGTTCTCAACCTCGCTCCATTCCTGGTTCTCAACCTCGCGCCGCTCCTGGTTTTTGACCTCGCTCTGCTCCTGGTTCTCAACCTCGCTCCATTCCTGGTTCTCAAGCTCGCTCCATTCCTGGTTCTCAAGCTCGCTCCTCTCCTGGTATTCGACCTCTCTCCGTTCCTGGTTCTCGACCTCGCTCCGTTCCTGGTTCTCAAGCTCGCTCCTCTTCTGGTTTTCGACCTCGCTCCTCTCCTTGTTCTTGACCTCGCTCTGTTCCTGGTTCTCGACCTCGCTCCGTTCCTGGTTCTCGACCTCACTCCGTTCCTGGTTCTCGACCTCGCTCCGCTCCTGGTTTTCGACCTCGCTTCTCTCCTGGTTCTCGACCTAGCTCCGTTCCTGGTTCTCGACCTCGCTCCGCTCCTGGTTCTCGACCTCGATCCGCTCCTGGTTCTCGACCTCGATCCGTTCCTGGCTCTCGACCTCGCTCCTCTCCAGCATCTTGACCTCGCTCCTCTCCTGGTTCTCGACCTCGCTCCTCTCCTGGTTCTCGACCTCGCTCCACTCCTGGGACCCGACTGCACTGCTCCTGGTTCTCGACCTCGCTCCACTCCTGGTTCTCGACCTCGCTCCTCTCCTGGTTTTCGACCTCGCTCCGCTCCTTGTTCTCGACCTCGCTCCGTTCCTGGTTCTCGACCTCGATCCGCTCCTGGTTCTCAACCTCGCTCCGTTCCTGGTTCTCAATCTCGCTCCTCTCCTGGTTCTCGACCTCGCTCCTCTCCTGGTTTTCGACCTCTCTCCGTTCCTGGTTCTCGACCTTGCTCCTCTCCTGGTTCTCAAACTCGCTCCTCTCCTTGTTTTCGACCTCGCTCCTCTCCTGGTTCTCAACCTCGCTCCATTCCTGGTTCTCAACCTCGCGCCACTCCTGGTTCTTGACCTCGCTCCACTCCTGGTTATCAACCTTGCTCCTCTCCTGGTTCTCGACCTTGTTCCGCTCCTGGTTCTCGACCTCGCTCCGCTCCTGATTCTCGACCTCGCTCCACTCCTGGTTCTCGACCTTGTTCCGCTCCTGGTTCTCGACTTCGCTCCCCTCCTGGTTTTTGACCTCGCTCTTCTCCTTATTCTTGACCTCGCTCTGTTCCTGGTTCTCGACCTCGCTCCGTTCCTGGTTCTCGACCTCACTCCGTTCCTGGGTCTCGACCTCGCTCCGCTCCTGGTTTTCGACCTCGCTTCTCTCCTGGTTCTCGAGCTAGCTCCGTTCCTGGTTCTCGACCTCGCTCCGCTCCTGGTTTTTGACCTCGCTCTGCTCCTGGTTCTCAACCTCGCTCCATTCCTGGTTCTCAAGCTCGCTCCAGTCCTGGTTCTCAAGCTCGCTCCTCTCCTGGTTTTCGACCTCTCTCCGTTCCTGGTTTTCGACCTCGCTCCATTCCTGGTTCTCAAGCTCGCTCCTCTTCTGGTTTTCGACCTCGCTACTCTCCTTGTTCTTGACCTCGCTCTGTTCCTGGTTCTCGACCTCGCTCTGTTCCTGGTTCTCGACCTCACTCCGTTCCTGGTTCTCGACCTCGCTCCGCTCCTGGTTTTCGACCTCGCTTCTCTCCTGGTTCTCGACCTAGCTCCGTTCCTGGTTCTCGACCTCGCTCCGCTCCTGGTTTTTGACCTCGCTCTGCTCCTGGTTCTCAACCTCGCTCCATTCCTGGTTCTCAAGCTCGCTCCTCTCCTGGTTCTCGACCTCGCTCCCTTCCTGGTTCTCGACCTCGCTCCTCTCCTGGTTCTCAACCTCACTCCTCTCCTGTTTCTCGACCTCGCTCCTCTCCTAATTTTCGACCTCGCTCTTCTCCTGGTTCTCAACCTCGCTCCATCCCTGGTTCTCAAGCTCACTCCATTCCTGGTTCTCAAGCTTGCTCCTCTCCTGGTTTTTGACCTCTCTCCGTTCCTGGTTCTCGACCTCGCTCCGTTCCTGGTTCTCGACCTCGCTCCTCTCCTGGTTTTCGACATCTCTCCATTCCTGGTTCTCGACCTCACTCCTCTCCTGGTTCTCAACCTCACTCCTCTCCTGGTTCTCGACCTCGCTCCTCTCCTGGTTTTCGACCTCGCTCCTCTCCTGGTTCTCGACCTCGCTCTGCTCCTGGTTCTCGACCTCGCTCCTCTCCTGGTTTTCGACCTCTCTCCGTTCCTGGTTTTCGACCTCGCTCCGTTCCTGGTTCTCAAGCTCGCTCCTCTTCTGGTTCTCGACCTCGCTCCTCTCCTTGTTCTTGACCTCGCTCTGTTCCTGGTTCTCGACCTCGCTCCGTTCCTGGTTCTCGACCTCACTCCGTTCCTGGTTCTCGACCTCGCTCCGCTCCTGGTTTTCGACCTCGCTTCTCTCCTGGTTCTCGACCTAGCTCCGTTCCTGGTTTTCAACCTCGCTCCGTTCCTGGTTCTCAAGCTCGCTCCTCTTCTGGTTCTCGACCTCGCTCCTCTCCTTGTTCTTGACCTCGCTCTGTTCCTGGTTCTCGACCTCGCCCTTCTCCTGGTTCTCGACCTCGATCCATTCCTGGTTCTCAACCACGCTCCGTTCCTGGTTCTCAACCTCGCTCCTCTCCTGGTTCTCGACCTCGCTCCTCTCCTGGTTTTAGACCTCTCTCCATTCCTGGTTCTCGTCCTTGTTCCTCTCCTGGTTCTCAAACTCGCTCCTCTCATTGTTTTCGACCTCGCTCCTCTCCTGGTTCTCAACCTCGCTCCATTCCTGGTTCTCAACCTCGCGCCACTCCTGGTTCTTGACCTCGCTCCACTCCTGGTTATCAACCTTGCTCCTCTCCTGGTTTTCGACCTCTCTCCGTTCCTGGTTCTCAACCTCGCTCCGTTCCTGGTTCTCAACCTCACTCCTCTCCTGGTTCTCAACCTCACTCCTCTCCTGGTTCTCGACCTCGCTCCTCTCCTGGTTTTCGACCTCGCTCCTCTCCTGGTTCTCGACCTCGCTCTGCTCCTGGTTCTCGACCTCGCTCCTCTCCTGGTTTTCGACCTCTCTCCGTTCCTGGTTTTCGACCTCGCTCCGTTCCTGGTTCTCAAGCTCGCTCCTCTTCTGGTTCTCGACCTCGCTCCTCTCCTTGTTCTTGACCTCGCTCTGTTCCTGGTTCTCGACCTCGCTCCGTTCCTGGTTCTCGACCTCACTCCGTTCCTGGTTCTCGACCTCGCTCCGCTCCTGGTTTTCGACCTCGCTTCTCTCCTGGTTCTCGACCTAGCTCCGTTCCTGGTTTTCAACCTCGCTCCGTTCCTGGTTCTCAAGCTCGCTCCTCTTCTGGTTCTCGACCTCGCTCCTCTCCTTGTTCTTGACCTCGCTCTGTTCCTGGTTCTCGACCTCGCCCTTCTCCTGGTTCTCGACCTCGATCCATTCCTGGTTCTCGACCTCGCTCCGCTCCTGGTTCTCGACCTCGCTCCTCTCCTGGTTCACGACCTCGCTCCTCTCCTGGTTTTCGACCTCGCTCCGTTCCTGGTTCTCGACCTCGCTCCGCTCCTGGTTCTCGAACTCGATCCTCTCCTTGTTTTCGACCTCGCTCCTCTCCTGGTTCTCAACCTCGCTCCATTCCTGGTTCTCAACCTCGCGCCGCTCCTGGTTTTTGACCTCGCTCTGCTCCTGGTTCTCAACCTCGCTCCATTCCTGGTTCTCAAGCTCGCTCCATTCCTGGTTCTCAAGCTCGCTCCTCTCCTGGTATTCGACCTCTCTCCGTTCCTGGTTCTCGACCTCGCTCCGTTCCTGGTTCTCAAGCTCGCTCCTCTTCTGGTTTTCGACCTCGCTCCTCTCCTTGTTCTTGACCTCGCTCTGTTCCTGGTTCTCGACCTCGCTCCGTTCCTGGTTCTCGACCTCACTCCGTTCCTGGTTCTCGACCTCGCTCCGCTCCTGGTTTTCGACCTCGCTTCTCTCCTGGTTCTCGACCTAGCTCCGTTCCTGGTTCTCGACCTCGCTCCGCTCCTGGTTCTCGACCTCGATCCGCTCCTGGTTCTCGACCTCGATCCGTTCCTGGCTCTCGACCTCGCTCCTCTCCAGCATCTTGACCTCGCTCCTCTCCTGGTTCTCGACCTCGCTCCTCTCCTGGTTCTCGACCTCGCTCCACTCCTGGGACCCGACTGCACTGCTCCTGGTTCTCGACCTCGCTCCACTCCTGGTTCTCGACCTCGCTCCTCTCCTGGTTTTCGACCTCGCTCCGCTCCTTGTTCTCGACCTCGCTCCGTTCCTGGTTCTCGACCTCGATCCGCTCCTGGTTCTCAACCTCGCTCCGTTCCTGGTTCTCAATCTCGCTCCTCTCCTGGTTCTCGACCTCGCTCCTCTCCTGGTTTTCGACCTCTCTCCGTTCCTGGTTCTCGACCTTGCTCCTCTCCTGGTTCTCAAACTCGCTCCTCTCCTTGTTTTCGACCTCGCTCCTCTCCTGGTTCTCAACCTCGCTCCATTCCTGGTTCTCAACCTCGCGCCACTCCTGGTTCTTGACCTCGCTCCACTCCTGGTTATCAACCTTGCTCCTCTCCTGGTTCTCGACCTTGTTCCGCTCCTGGTTCTCGACCTCGCTCCGCTCCTGATTCTCGACCTCGCTCCACTCCTGGTTCTCGACCTTGTTCCGCTCCTGGTTCTCGACTTCGCTCCCCTCCTGGTTTTTGACCTCGCTCTTCTCCTTATTCTTGACCTCGCTCTGTTCCTGGTTCTCGACCTCGCTCCGTTCCTGGTTCTCGACCTCACTCCGTTCCTGGGTCTCGACCTCGCTCCGCTCCTGGTTTTCGACCTCGCTTCTCTCCTGGTTCTCGAGCTAGCTCCGTTCCTGGTTCTCGACCTCGCTCCGCTCCTGGTTTTTGACCTCGCTCTGCTCCTGGTTCTCAACCTCGCTCCATTCCTGGTTCTCAAGCTCGCTCCAGTCCTGGTTCTCAAGCTCGCTCCTCTCCTGGTTTTCGACCTCTCTCCGTTCCTGGTTTTCGACCTCGCTCCATTCCTGGTTCTCAAGCTCGCTCCTCTTCTGGTTTTCGACCTCGCTACTCTCCTTGTTCTTGACCTCGCTCTGTTCCTGGTTCTCGACCTCGCTCTGTTCCTGGTTCTCGACCTCACTCCGTTCCTGGTTCTCGACCTCGCTCCGCTCCTGGTTTTCGACCTCGCTTCTCTCCTGGTTCTCGACCTAGCTCCGTTCCTGGTTCTCGACCTCGCTCCGCTCCTGGTTTTTGACCTCGCTCTGCTCCTGGTTCTCAACCTCGCTCCATTCCTGGTTCTCAAGCTCGCTCCTCTCCTGGTTCTCGACCTCGCTCCCTTCCTGGTTCTCGACCTCGCTCCTCTCCTGGTTCTCAACCTCACTCCTCTCCTGTTTCTCGACCTCGCTCCTCTCCTAATTTTCGACCTCGCTCTTCTCCTGGTTCTCAACCTCGCTCCATCCCTGGTTCTCAAGCTCACTCCATTCCTGGTTCTCAAGCTTGCTCCTCTCCTGGTTTTTGACCTCTCTCCGTTCCTGGTTCTCGACCTCGCTCCGTTCCTGGTTCTCGACCTCGCTCCTCTCCTGGTTTTCGACATCTCTCCATTCCTGGTTCTCGACCTCGCTCCTCTCCTGGTGCTCAACCTCGCTCCTCTCCTGGTTTTCGACCTCGCTCCTCTCCTGGTTCTCGACCTCGCTCCTCTCCTGGTTCTCGACCTCGCTCCGTTCCTGGTTCTCGACCTCGCTCCGCTCCTGTTTCTCGACCTCGATCCGTTCCTGGTTCTCGACCTCGCTCCTCTCCTGGTTCTCGACCTCGCTCCATTCCTGGTTCTCGACCTCGCCCCTCTCCTGGTTCTCGACCTCGATCCGTTCCTGGCTCTCGACCTCGCTCCGCTCCTGGTTCTCGACCTCGCTCCGCTCCTGGTTCTCGACCTCGATCCGCTCCTGGTTCTCGACCTCGCTCCGTACCCTGTTTTCGACCTCGCTCCTCTCCAGCTTCTCGACCTTGCTCCTCTCCTGGTTCTCGATCTCGCTCCTCTCCTGGTTCTCGACCTCGCTCCTCTCCTGGTTTTTGACCCCGCTCCTCTCCTGGTTCTCAACCTCACTCCTCTCCTGGTTCTCAACCTCGCTCCTCTCCTGGTTTTCGACCTCGCTCCTCTCCTGGTTCTCGACCTTGCTCTGCTCCTGGTTCTCGACCTCGCTCCTCTCCTGGTTTTCGACCTCTCTCCGTTCCTGGTTTTCGACCTCGCTCCGTTCCTGGTTCTCAAGCTCGCTCCTCTTCTGGTTCTCGACCTCGCTCCTCTCCTTGTTCTTGACCTCGCTCTGTTCCTGGTTCTCGACCTCGCTCCGTTCCTGGTTCTCGACCTCACTCCGTTCCTGGTTCTCGACCTCGCTCCGCTCCTGGTTTTCGACCTCGCTTCTCTCCTGGTTCTCGACCTAGCTCCGTTCCTGGTTTTCGACCTCGCTCCGTTCCTGGTTCTCAAGCTCGCTTCTCTTCTGGTTCTCGACCTCGCTCCTCTCCTTGTTCTTGACCTCGCTCTGTTCCTGGTTCTCGACCTCGCCCTTCTCGTGGTTCTCGACCTCGATCCATTCCTGGTTCTCGACCTCGCTCCGCTCCTGGTTCTCGACCTCGCTCCTCTCCTGGTTCACGACCTCGCTCCTCTCCTGGTTTTCGACCTCGCTCCGTTCCTGGTTCTCGACCTCGCTCCGCTCCTGGTTCTCGAACTCGATCCTCTCCTTGTTTTCGACCTCGCTCCTCTCCTGGTTCTCAACCTCGCTCCATTCCTGGTTCTCAACCTCGCGCCGCTCCTGGTTTTTGACCTCGCTCTGCTCCTGGTTCTCAACCTCGCTCCATTCCTGGTTCTCAAGCTCGCTCCATTCCTGGTTCTCAAGCTCGCTCCTCTCCTGGTATTCGACCTCTCTCCGTTCCTGGTTCTCGACCTCGCTCCGTTCCTGGTTCTCAAGCTCGCTCCTCTTCTGGTTTTCGACCTCGCTCCTCTCCTTGTTCTTGATCTCGCTCTGTTCCTGGTTCTTGACCTCGCTCCGTTCCTGGTTCTCGACCTCACTCCGTTCCTGCTTCTCGACCTCGCTCCGCTCCTGGTTTTCCACCTCGCTTCTCTCCTGGTTCTCGACCTAGCTCCGTTCCTGGTTCTCGACCTCGCTCCGCTCCTGGTTCTCGACCTCGATCCGCTCCTGGTTCTCGATCTCGATCCGTTCCTGGCTCTCGACCTCGCTCCTCTCCAGCTTCTTGACCTCGCCCCTCTCCTGGTTCTCGACCTCGCTCCTCTCCTGGTTCTCGACCTCGCTCCACTCCTGGGACCCGACTGCACTGCTCCTGGTTCTCGACCTCGCTCCTCTCCTGGTTTTCGTCCTCGCTCCGCTCCTTGTTCTCGACCTCGCTCCGTTCCTGGTTCTCGACCTCGCTCCAACCCTGGTTCTCAACCTCGCTCCGTTCCTGGTTCTCAATCTCGCTCCTCTCCTGGTTCTCGACCTCGCTCCTCTCCTGGTTTTCGACCTCTCTCCGTTCCTGGTTCTCGACCTTGCTCCTCTCCTGGTTCTCAAACTCGCTCCTCTCCTTGTTTTCGACCTCGCTCCTCTCCTGGTTCTCAACCTCGCTCCATTCCTGGTTCTCAACCTCGCGCCACTCCTGGTTCTTGACCTCGCTCCACTCCTGGTTATCAACCTTGCTCCTCTCCTGGTTCTCGACCTTGTTGCGCTCCTGGTTCTCGACCTCGCTCCGCTCCTGATTCTCGACCTCGCTCCACTCCTGGTTCTCGACCTTGTTCCGCTCCTGGTTCTCGACTTCACTCCCCTCCTGGTTTTTGACCTCGCTCCTCTCCTTGTTCTTGACCTCGCTCTGTTCCTGGTTCTCGACCTCGCTCCGTTCCTGGTTCTCGACCTCACTCCGTTCCTGGTTCTCGACCTCGCTCCGCTCCTGGTTTTCGACCTCGCTTCTCTCCTGATTCTCGAGCTAGCTCCGTTCCTGGTTCTCGACCTCGCTCCGCTCCTGGTTTTTGACCTCGCTCTGCTCCTGGTTCTCAACCTCGCTCCATTCCTGGTTCTCAAGCTCGCTCCAGTCCTGGTTCTCAAGCTCGCTCCTCTCCTGGTTTTCGACCTCTCTCCGTTCCTGGTTTTCGACCTCGCTCCATTCCTGGTTCTCAAGCTCGCTCCTCTTCTGGTTTTTGACCTCGCTACTCTCCTTGTTCTTGACCTCGCTCTGTTCCTGGTTCTCGACCTCGCTCTGTTCCTGGTTCTCAAGCTCGCTCCTCTTCTGGTTTTTGACCTCGCTACTCTCCTTGTTCTTGACCTCGCTCTGTTCCTGGTTTTCGACCTCGCTTCTCTCCTGGTTCTCGACCTAGCTCCGTTCCTGGTTCTCGACCTCGCTCCGCTCCTGGTTTTTGACCTCGCTCTGCTCCTGGTTCTCAACCTCGCTCCATTCCTGGTTCTCAAGCTCGCTCCATTCCTGGTTCTCAAGCTCGCTCCTCTCCTGGTTTTCGACCTCTCTCCGTTCCGGGTTCTCGACCTCGCTCCGTTCCTGGTTCTCGACCTCGCTCCTCTCCTGGTGCTCAACCTCGCTCCTCTCCTGGTTTTCGACCTCGCTCCTCTCCTGGTTCTCGACCTCGCTCCGTTCCTGGTTTTCGACCTCGCTCCGCTCCTTTTTCTCGACCTCGCTCCATTCCTGGTTCTCGACCTCGCTCCGCTCCTGGTTCTCAACCACGCTCCGTTCCTGGTTCTCAACCTCGCTCCTCTCCTGGTTCTCGACCTCGCTCCTCTCCTGGTTTTAGACCTCTCTCCATTCCTGGTTCTCGTCCTTGTTCCTCTCCTGGTTCTCAAACTCGCTCCTCTCATTGTTTTCGACCTCGCTCCTCTCCTGGTTCTCAACCTCGCTCCATTCCTGGTTCTCAACCTCGCGCCACTCCTGGTTCTTGACCTCGCTCCACTCCTGGTTATCAACCTTGCTCCTCTCCTGGTTTTCGACCTCTCTCCGTTCCTGGTTCTCAACCTCGCTCCGTTCCTGGTTCTCAACCTCACTCCTCTCCTGGTTCTCAACCTCACTCCTCTCCTGGTTCTCGACCTCGCTCCTCTCCTTGTTCTTGACCTCGCTCTGTTCCTGGTTCTCGACCTCGCTCCGTTCCTGGTTCTCGACCTCACTCCGTTCCTGGTTCTCGACCTCGCTCCGCTCCTGGTTTTCGACCTCGCTTCTTTCCTGGTTCTCGACCTAGCTCCGTTCCTGGTTCTCGACCTCGCTCCGCTCCTGGTTTTTGACCTCGCTCTGCTCCTGGTTCTCAACCTCGCTCCATTCCTGGTTCTCAAGCTCGCTCCAGTCCTGGTTCTCAAGCTAGCTCCTCTCCTGGTTTTCGACCTCTCTCCGTTCCTGGTTTTCGACCTCGCTCCATTCCTGGTTCTCAAGCTCGCTCCTCTTCTGGTTTTCGACCTCGCTACTATCCTTGTTCTTGACCTCGCTCTGTTCCTGGTTCTCGACCTCGCTCTGTTCCTGGTTCTCGACCTCACTCCGTTCCTGGTTCTCGACCTCGCTCCGCTCCTGGTTTTCGACCTCGCTTCTCTCCTGGTTCTCGACCTAGCTCCGTTCCTGGTTCTCGACCTCGCTCCGCTCCTGGTTTTTGACCTCGCTCTGCTCCTGGTTCTCAACCTCGCTCCATTCCTGGTTCTCAAGCTCGCTCCATTCCTGGTTCTCAAGCTCGCTCCTCTCCTGGTTTTCGACCTCTCTCCGTTCCGGGTTCTCGACCTCGCTCCGTTCCTGGTTCTCGACCTCGCTCCTCTCCTGGTGCTCAACCTCGCTCCTCTCCTGGTTTTCGACCTCGCTCCTCTCCTGGTTCTCGACCTCGCTCCGTTCCTGGTTTTCGACCTCGCTCCGCTCCTTTTTCTCGACCTCGCTCCATTCCTGGTTCTCGACCTCGCTCCGCTCCTGGTTCTCAACCACGCTCCGTTCCTGGTTCTCAACCTCGCTCCTCTCCTGGTTCTCGACCTCGCTCCTCTCCTGGTTTTAGACCTCTCTCCATTCCTGGTTCTCATCCTTGTTCCTCTCCTGGTTCTCAAACTCGCTCCTCTCATTGTTTTCGACCTCGCTCCTCTCCTGGTTCTCAACCTCGCTCCATTCCTGGTTCTCAACCTCGCGCCACTCCTGGTTCTTGACCTCGCTCCACTCCTGGTTATCAACCTTGCTCCTCTCCTGGTTTTCGACCTCTCTCCGTTCCTGGTTCTCAACCTCACTCCGTTCCTGGTTCTCAACCTCACTCCTCTCCTGGTTCTCAACCTCACTCCTCTCCTGGTTCTAGACCTCGCTCCTCTCCTGGTTTTCGACCTCGCTCCTCTCCTGGTTCTCGACCTCGCTCTGCTCCTGGTTCTCGACCTCGCTCCTCTCCTGGTTTTCGACCTCTCTCCGTTCCTGGTTTTCGACCTCGCTCCGTTCCTGGTTCTCAAGCTCGCTCCTCTTCTGGTTCTTGACCTCGCTCCTCTCCTTGTTCTTGACCTCGCTCTGTTCCTGGTTCTCGACCTCGCTCCGTTCCTGGTTCTCGACCTCACTCCGTTCCTGGTTCTCGACCTCGCTCCGCTCCTGGTTTTCGACCTCGCTTCTCTCCTGGTTCTCGACCTAGCTCCGTTCCTGGTTTTCAACCTCGCTCCGTTCCTGGTTCTCAAGCTCGCTCCTCTTCTGGTTCTCGACCTCGCTCCTCTCCTTGTTCTTGACCTCGCTCTGTTCCTGGTTCTCGACCTCGCCCTTCTCCTGGTTCTCGACCTCGATCCATTCCTGGTTCTCAACCACGCTCCGTTCCTGGTTCTCAACCTCGCTCCTCTCCTGGTTCTCGACCTCGCTCCTCTCCTGGTTTTAGACCTCTCTCCATTCCTGGTTCTCGTCCTTGTTCCTCTCCTGGTTCTCAAACTCGCTCCTCTCATTGTTTTCGACCTCGCTCCTCTCCTGGTTCTCAACCTCGCTCCATTCCTGGTTCTCAACCTCGCGCCACTCCTGGTTCTTGACCTCGCTCCACTCCTGGTTATCAACCTTGCTCCTCTCCTGGTTTTCGACCTCTCTCCGTTCCTGGTTCTCAACCTCGCTCCGTTCCTGGTTCTCAACCTCACTCCTCTCCTGGTTCTCAACCTCACTCCTCTCCTGGTTCTCGACCTCGCTCCTCTCCTGGTTTTCGACCTCGCTCCTCTCCTGGTTCTCGACCTCGCTCTGCTCCTGGTTCTCGACCTCGCTCCTCTCCTGGTTTTCGACCTCTCTCCGTTCCTGGTTTTCGACCTCGCTCCGTTCCTGGTTCTCAAGCTCGCTCCTCTTCTGGTTCTCGACCTCGCTCCTCTCCTTGTTCTTGACCTCGCTCTGTTCCTGGTTCTCGACCTCGCTCCGTTCCTGGTTCTCGACCTCACTCCGTTCCTGGTTCTCGACCTCGCTCCGCTCCTGGTTTTCGACCTCGCTTCTCTCCTGGTTCTCGACCTAGCTCCGTTCCTGGTTTTCAACCTCGCTCCGTTCCTGGTTCTCAAGCTCGCTCCTCTTCTGGTTCTCGACCTCGCTCCTCTCCTTGTTCTTGACCTCGCTCTGTTCCTAGTTCTCGACCTCGCCCTTCTCCTGGTTCTCGACCTCGATCCATTCCTGGTTCTCGACCTCGCTCCGCTCCTGGTTCTCGACCTCGCTCCTCTCCTGGTTCACGACCTCGCTCCTCTCCTGGTTTTCGACCTCGCTCCGTTCCTGGTTCTCGACCTCGCTCCGCTCCTGGTTCTCGAACTCGATCCTCTTCTTGTTTTCGACCTCGCTCCTCTCCTGGTTCTCAACCTCGCTCCATTCCTGGTTCTCAACCTCGCTCCGCTCCTGGTTTTTGACCTCGCTCTGCTCCTGGTTCTCAACCTCGCTCCATTCCTGGTTCTCAAGCTCGCTCCATTCCTGGTTCTCAAGTTCGCTCCTCTCCTGGTATTCGACCTCTCTCCGTTCCTGGTTCTCGACCTCGCTCCGTTCCTGGTTCTCAAGCTCGCTCCTCTTCTGGTTTTCGACCTCGCTCCTCTCCTTGTTCTTGACCTCGCTCTGTTCCTGGTTCTCGACCTCGCTCCGTTCCTGGTTCTCGACCTCACTCCGTTCCTGGTTCTCGACCTCGCTCCGCTCCTGGTTTTCGACCTCGATCCGCTCCTGGTACTCGACCTCGATCCGTTCCTGGCTCTCGACCTCGCTCCTCTCCAGCATCTTGACCTCGCTCCTCTCCTGGTTCTCGACCTCGCTCCTCTCCTGGTTCTCGACCTCGCTCCACTCCTGGGACCCGACTGCACTGCTCCTGGTTCTCGACCTCGCTCCACTCCTGGTTCTCGACCTCGCTCCTCTCCTGGTTTTCGACCTCGCTCCGCTCCTTGTTCTCGACCTCGCTCCGTTCCTGGTTCTCGACCTCGATCCGCTCCTGGTTCTCAACCTCGCTCCGTTCCTGGTTCTCAATCTCGCTCCTCTCCTGGTTCTCGACCTCGCTCCTCTCCTGGTTTTCGACCTCTCTCCGTTCCTGGTTCTCGACCTTGCTCCTCTCCTGGTTCTCAAACTCGCTCCTCTCTTTGTTTTCGACCTCGCTCCTCTCCTGGTTCTCAACCTCGCTACATTCCTGGTTCTCAACCTCGCGCCACTCCTGGTTCTTGACCTCGCTCCACTCCTGGTTATCAACCTTGCTCCTCTCCTGGTTCTCGACCTTGTTCCGCTCCTGGTTCTCGACCTCGCTCCGCTCCTGATTCTCGACCTCGCTCCACTCCTGGTTCTCGACCTTGTTCCGCTCCTGGTTCTCGACTTCGCTCCCCTCCTGGTTTTTGACCTCGCTCTTCTCCTTATTCTTGACCTCGCTCTGTTCCTGGTTCTCGACCTCGCTCCGTTCCTGGTTCTCGACCTCACTCCGTTCCTGGGTCTCGACCTCGCTCCGCTCCTGGTTTTCGACCTCGCTTCTCTCCTGGTTCTCGAGCTAGCTCCGTTCCTGGTTCTCGACCTCGCTCCGCTCCTGGGTTTTGACCTCGCTCTGCTCCTGGTTCTCAACCTCGCTCCATTCCTGGTTCTCAAGCTCGCTCCAGTCCTGGTTCTCAAGCTCGCTCCTCTCCTGGTTTTCGACCTCTCTCCGTTCCGGGTTCTCGACCTCGCTCCGTTCCTGGTTCTCGACCTCGCTCCTCTCCTGGTGCTCAACCTCGCTCCTCTCCTGGTTTTCGACCTCGCTCCTCTCCTGGTTCTCGACCTCGCTCCGTTCCTGGTTTTCGACCTCGCTCCGCTCCTTTTTCTCGATCTCGCTCCATTCCTGGTTCTCGACCTCGCTCCGCTCCTGGTTCTCAACCACGCTCCGTTCCTGGTTCTCAACCTCGCTCCTCTCCTGGTTCTCGACCTCGCTCCTCTCCTGGTTTTAGACCTCTCTCCATTCCTGGTTCTCGTCCTTGTTCCTCTCCTGGTTCTCAAACTCGCTCCTCTCATTGTTTTCGACCTCGCTCCTCTCCTGGTTCTCAACCTCGCTCCATTCCTGGTTCTCAACCTCGCGCCACTCCTGGTTCTTGACCTCGCTCCACTCCTGGTTATCAACCTTGCTCCTCTCCTGGTTTTCGACCTCTCTCCGTTCCTGGTTCTCAACCTCACTCCGTTCCTGGTTCTCAACCTCACTCCTCTCCTGGTTCTCAACCTCACTCCTCTCCTGGTTCTAGACCTCGCTCCTCTCCTGGTTTTCGACCTCGCTCCTCTCCTGGTTCTCGACCTCGCTCTGCTCCTGGTTCTCGACCTCGCTCCTCTCCTGGTTTTCGACCTCTCTCCGTTCCTGGTTTTCGACCTCGCTCCGTTCCTGGTTCTCAAGCTCGCTCCTCTTCTGGTTCTCGACCTCGCTCCTCTCCTTGTTCTTGACCTCGCTCTGTTCCTGGTTCTCGACCTCGCTCCGTTCCTGGTTCTCGACCTCACTCCGTTCCTGGTTCTCGACCTCGCTCCGCTCCTGGTTTTCGACCTCGCTTCTCTCCTGGTTCTCGACCTAGCTCCGTTCCTGGTTTTCAACCTCGCTCCGTTCCTGGTTCTCAAGCTCGCTCCTCTTCTGGTTCTCGACCTCGCTCCTCTCCTTGTTCTTGACCTCGCTCTGTTCCTGGTTCTCGACCTCGCCCTTCTCCTGGTTCTCGACCTCGATCCATTCCTGGTTCTCAACCACGCTCCGTTCCTGGTTCTCAACCTCGCTCCTCTCCTGGTTCTCGACCTCGCTCCTCTCCTGGTTTTAGACCTCTCTCCATTCCTGGTTCTCGTCCTTGTTCCTCTCCTGGTTCTCAAACTCGCTCCTCTCATTGTTTTCGACCTCGCTCCTCTCCTGGTTCTCAACCTCGCTCCATTCCTGGTTCTCAACCTCGCGCCACTCCTGGTTCTTGACCTCGCTCCACTCCTGGTTATCAACCTTGCTCCTCTCCTGGTTTTCGACCTCTCTCCGTTCCTGGTTCTCAACCTCGCTCCGTTCCTGGTTCTCAACCTCACTCCTCTCCTGGTTCTCAACCTCACTCCTCTCCTGGTTCTCGACCTCGCTCCTCTCCTGGTTTTCGACCTCGCTCCTCTCCTGGTTCTCGACCTCGCTCTGCTCCTGGTTCTCGACCTCGCTCCTCTCCTGGTTTTCGACCTCTCTCCGTTCCTGGTTTTCGACCTCGCTCCGTTCCTGGTTCTCAAGCTCGCTCCTCTTCTGGTTCTCGACCTCGCTCCTCTCCTTGTTCTTGACCTCGCTCTGTTCCTGGTTCTCGACCTCGCTCCGTTCCTGGTTCTCGACCTCACTCCGTTCCTGGTTCTCGACCTCGCTCCGCTCCTGGTTTTCGACCTCGCTTCTCTCCTGGTTCTCGACCTAGCTCCGTTCCTGGTTTTCAACCTCGCTCCGTTCCTGGTTCTCAAGCTCGCTCCTCTTCTGGTTCTCGACCTCGCTCCTCTCCTTGTTCTTGACCTCGCTCTGTTCCTGGTTCTCGACCTCGCCCTTCTCCTGGTTCTCGACCTCGATCCATTCCTGGTTCTCGACCTCGCTCCGCTCCTGGTTCTCGACCTCGCTCCTCTCCTGGTTCACGACCTCGCTCCTCTCCTGGTTTTCGACCTCGCTCCGTTCCTGGTTCTCGACCTCGCTCCGCTCCTGGTTCTCGAACTCGATCCTCTTCTTGTTTTCGACCTCGCTCCTCTCCTGGTTCTCAACCTCGCTCCATTCCTGGTTCTCAACCTCGCTCCGCTCCTGGTTTTTGACCTCGCTCTGCTCCTGGTTCTCAACCTCGCTCCATTCCTGGTTCTCAAGCTCGCTCCATTCCTGGTTCTCAAGTTCGCTCCTCTCCTGGTATTCGACCTCTCTCCGTTCCTGGTTCTCGACCTCGCTCCGTTCCTGGTTCTCAAGCTCGCTCCTCTTCTGGTTTTCGACCTCGCTCCTCTCCTTGTTCTTGACCTCGCTCTGTTCCTGGTTCTCGACCTCGCTCCGTTCCTGGTTCTCGACCTCACTCCGTTCCTGGTTCTCGACCTCGCTCCGCTCCTGGTTTTCGACCTCGCTTCTCTCCTGGTTCTCGACCTAGCTCCGTTCCTGGTTCTCGACCTCGCTCCGCTCCTGGTTCTCGACCTCGATCCGCTCCTGGTTCTCGACCTCGATCCGTTCCTGGCTCTCGACCTCGCTCCTCTCCAGCATCTTGACCTCGCTCCTCTCCTGGTTCTCGACCTCGCTCCTCTCCTGGTTCTCGACCTCGCTCCACTCCTGGGACCCGACTGCACTGCTCCTGGTTCTCGACCTCGCTCCACTCCTGGTTCTCGACCTCGCTCCTCTCCTGGTTTTCGACCTCGCTCCGCTCCTTGTTCTCGACCTCGCTCCGTTCCTGGTTCTCGACCTCGATCCGCTCCTGGTTCTCAACCTCGCTCCGTTCCTGGTTCTCAATCTCGCTCCTCTCCTGGTTCTCGACCTCGCTCCTCTCCTGGTTTTCGACCTCTCTCCGTTCCTGGTTCTCGACCTTGCTCCTCTCCTGGTTCTCAAACTCGCTCCTCTCCTTGTTTTCAACCTCGCTCCTCTCCTGGTTCTCAACCTCGCTCCATTCCTGGTTCTCAACCTCGCGCCACTCCTGGTTCTTGACCTCGCTCCACTCCTGGTTATCAACCTTGCTCCTCTCCTGGTTCTCGACCTTGTTCCGCTCCTGGTTCTCGACCTCGCTCCGCTCCTGATTCTCGACCTCGCTCCACTCCTGGTTCTCGACCTTGTTCCGCTCCTGGTTCTCGACTTCGCTCCCCTCCTGGTTTTTGACCTCGCTCTTCTCCTTATTCTTGACCTCGCTCTGTTCCTGGTTCTCGACCTCGCTCCGTTCCTGGTTCTCGACCTCACTCCGTTCCTGGGTCTCGACCTCGCTCCGCTCCTGGTTTTCGACCTCGCTTCTCTCCTGGTTCTCGAGCTAGCTCCGTTCCTGGTTCTCGACCTCGCTCCGCTCCTGGTTTTTGACCTCGCTCTGCTCCTGGTTCTCAACCTCGCTCCATTCCTGGTTCTCAAGCTCGCTCCAGTCCTGGTTCTCAAGCTCGCTCCTCTCCTGGTTTTCGACCTCTCTCCGTTCCTGGTTTTCGACCTCGCTCCATTCCTGGTTCTCAAGCTCGCTCCTCTTCTGGTTTTCGACCTCGCTACTCTCCTTGTTCTTGACCTCGCTCTGTTCCTGGTTCTCGACCTCGCTCTGTTCCTGGTTCTCGACCTCACTCCGTTCCTGGTTTTCGACCTCGCTCCGCTCCTGGTTTTCGACCTCGCTTCTCTCCTGGTTCTCGACCTAGCTCCGTTCCTGGTTCTCGACCTCGCTCCGCTCCTGGTTTTTGACCTCGCTCTGCTCCTGGTTCTCAACCTCGCTCCATTCCTGGTTCTCAAGCTCGCTCCATTCCTGGTTCTCAAGCTTGCTCCTCTCCTGGTTTTCGACCTCTCTCCGTTCCGGGTTCTCGACCTCGCTCCGTTCCTGGTTCTCGACCTCGCTCCTCTCCTGGTGCTCAACCTCGCTCCTCTCCTGGTTTTCGACCTCGCTCCTCTCCTGGTTCTCGACCTCGCTCCGTTCCTGGTTTTCGACCTCGCTCCGCTCCTTTTTCTCGACCTCGCTCCATTCCTGGTTCTCGACCTCGCTCCGCTCCTGGTTCTCGACCACGCTCCGTTCCTGGTTCTCAACCTCGCTCCGCTCCTGGTTTTCGACCTCGCTTCTCTCCTGGTTCTCGACCTAGCTCCGTTCCTGGTTTTCGAACTCGCTCCGTTCCTGGTTCTCAAGCTCGCTCCTCTTCTGGTTCTCGACCTCGCTCCTCTCCTTGTTCTTGACCTCGCTCTGTTCCTGGTTCTCGACCTCGCCCTTCTCCTGGTTCTCGACCTCGATCCATTCCTGGTTCTCGACCTCGCTCCGCTCCTGGTTCTCGACCTCGCTCCTCTCCTGGTTCACGACCTCGCTCCTCTCCTGGTTTTCGACCTCGCTCCGCTCCTGGTTCTCGAACTCGATCCTCTCCTTGTTTTCGACCTCGCTCCTCTCCTGGTTCTCAACCTCGCTCCATTCCTGGTTCTCAACCTCGCTCCGCTCCTGGTTTTTGACCTCGCTCTGCTCCTGGTTCTCAAGCTCGCTCCTCTCCTGGTATTCGACCTCTCTCCGTTCCTGGTTCTCGACCTCGCTCCGTTCCTGGTTCTCAAGCTCGCTCCTCTTCTGGTTTTCAACCTCGCTCCTCTCCTTGTTCTTGACCTCGCTCTGTTCCTGGTTCTCGACCTCGCTCCGTTCCTGGTTCTCGACCTCACTCCGTTCCTGGTTCTCGACCTCGCTCCGCTCCTGGTTTTCGACCTCGCTTCTCTCCTGGTTCTCGACCTAGCTCCGTTCCTGGTTCTCGACCTCGCTCCGCTCCTGGTTCTCGACCTCGATCCGCTCCTGGTTCTCGACCTCGATCCGTTCCTGGCTCTCGACCTCGCTCCTCTCCAGCTTCTTGACCTCGCTCCTCTCCTGGTTCTCGACCTCGCTCCTCTCCTGGTTCTCGACCTCGCTCCACTCCTGGGACCCGACTGCACTGCTCCTGGTTCTCGACCTCGCTCCTCTCCTGGTTTTCGACCTCGCTCCGCTCCTTGTTCTCGACCTCGCTCCGTTCCTGGTTCTCGACCTCGCTCCACCCCTGGTTCTCAACCTCGCTCCGTTCCTGGTTCTCAATCTCGCTCCTCTCCTGGTTCTCGACCTCGCTCCTCTCCTGGTTCTCGACCTCGCTCCCTTCCTGGTTCTCGACCTCGCTCTTCTCCTGGTTCTCAACCTCGCTCCATTCTTGGTTCTCAAGCTCGCTCCATCCCTGGTTCTCAAGCTCGCTCCTCTCCTGGTTTGCGACCTCTCTCCATTCCTGGTTCTCAACCTCGCTCCATTCCTGTTTCTCAACCTCGCGCCACTCCTGGTTCTTGACCTCGCTCCACTCCTGGTTCTCGACCTTGTTCCGCTCCTGATTCTCGACTTCGCTCCCCTCCTGGTTTTTGACCTCGCTCCTCTCCTTGTTCTTGACCTCGCTCTGTTCCTGGTTCTTGACCTCGCTCCGTTCCTGGTTCTCGACCTCGCTCCGCTCCTGGTTTTCGACCTCGCTTCTCTCCTGGTTCTCGACCTAGCTCCGTTCCTGGTTTTCAACCTCGCTCCGTTCCTGGTTCTCAAGCTCGCTCCTCTTCTGGTTCTCGACCTCGCTCCTCTCCTTGTTCTTGACCTCGCTCTGTTCCTGGTTCTCGACCTCGCCCTTCTCCTGGTTCTCGACCTCGATCCATTCCTGGTTCTCAACCACGCTCCGTTCCTGGTTCTCAACCTCGCTCCTCTCCTGGTTCTCGACCTCGCTCCTCTCCTGGTTTTAGACCTCTCTCCATTCCTGGTTCTCGTCCTTGTTCCTCTCCTGGTTCTCAAACTCGCTCCTCTCCTGGTTCTCGACCTCGCTCCTCTCCTGGTTCTCGACCTCGCTCCCTTCCTGGTTCTCGACCTCGCTCTTCTCCTGGTTCTCAACCTCGCTCCATTCTTGGTTCTCAAGCTCGCTCCATCCCTGGTTCTCAAGCTCGCTCCTCTCCTGGTTTGCGACCTCTCTCCATTCCTGGTTCTCAACCTCGCTCCATTCCTGTTTCTCAACCTCGCGCCACTCCTGGTTCTTGACCTCGCTCCACTCCTGGTTATCAACCTTGCTCCTCTCCTGGTTCTCGACCTTGTTCCGCTCCTGGTTCTCGACCTCGCTCCGCTCCTGATTCTCGACCTCGCTCCACTCCTGGTTCTCGACCTTGTTCCGCTCCTGGTTCTCGACTTCGCTCCCCTCCTGGTTTTTGACCTCGCTCCTCTCCTTGTTCTTGACCTCGCTCTGTTCCTGGTTCTTGACCTCGCTCCGTTCCTGGTTCTCGACCTCACTCCGTTCCTGGTTCTCGACCTCGCTCCGCTCCTGGTTTTCGACCTCGCTTCTCTCCTGGTTCTCGAGCTAGCTCCGTTCCTGGTTCTCGACCTCGCTCCGCTCCTGGTTTTTGACCTCGCTCTGCTCCTGGTTCTCAACCTCGCTCCATTCCTGGTTCTCAAGCTCGCTCCAGTCCTGGTTCTCAAGCTCGCTCCTCTCCTGGTTTTCGACCTCTCTCCGTTCCTGGTTTTCGACCTCGCTCCATTCCTGGTTCTCAAGCTCGCTCCTCTTCTGGTTTTCGACCTCGCTACTCTCCTTGTTCTTGACCTCGCTCTGTTCCTGGTTCTCGACCTCGCTCTGTTCCTGGTTCTCGACCTCACTCTGTTCCTGGTTCTCGACCTAGCTCCGCTCCTGGTTTTCGACCTCGCTTCACTCCTGGTTCTCGACCTAGCTCCGTTCCTGGTTCTCGACCTCGCTCCGCTCCTGGTTTTTGACCTCGCTCTGCTCCTGGTTCTCAACCTCGCTCCATTCCTGGTTCTCAAGCTCGCTCCATTCCTGGTTCTCAAGCTCGCTCCTCTCCTGGTTTTCGACCTCTCTCCGTTCCGGGTTCTCGACCTAGCTCCGTTCCTGGTTCTCGACCTCGCTCCTCTCCTGGTGCTCAACCTCGCTCCTCTCCTGGTTTTCGACCTCGCTCCTCTCCTGGTTCTCGACCTCGCTCCGTTCCTGGTTTTCGACCTCGCTCCGCTCCTTTTTCTCGACCTTGCTCCATTCCTGGTTCTCGACCTCGCTCCGCTCCTGGTTCTCAACCACGCTCCGTTCCTGGTTCTCAACCTCGCTCCTCTCCTGGTTCTCGACCTCGCTCCTCTCCTGGTTTTAGACCTCTCTCCATTCCTGGTTCTCGTCCTTGTTCCTCTCCTGGTTCTCAAACTCGCTCCTCTCATTGTTTTCGACCTCGCTCCTCTCCTGGTTCTCAACCTCGCTCCATTCCTGGTTCTCAACCTCGCGCCACTCCTGGTTCTTGACCTCGCTCCACTCCTGGTTATCAACCTTGCTCCTCTCCTGGTTTTCGACCTCTCTCCGTTCCTGGTTCTCAACCTCGCTCCGTTCCTGGTTCTCAACCTCACTCCTCTCCTGGTTCTCAACCTCACTCCTCTCCTGGTTCTCGACCTCGCTCCTCTCCTGGTTTTCGACCTCGCTCCTCTCCTGGTTCTCGACCTCGCTCTGCTCCTGGTTCTCGACCTCGCTCCTCTCCTGGTTTTCGACCTCTCTCCGTTCCTGGTTTTCGACCTCGCTCCGTTCCTGGTTCTCAAGCTCGCTCCTCTTCTGGTTCTCGACCTCGCTCCTCTCCTTGTTCTTGACCTCGCTCTGTTCCTGGTTCTCGACCTCGCTCCGTTCCTGGTTCTCGACCTCACTCCGTTCCTGGTTCTCGACCTCACTCCGCTCCTGGTTTTCGACCTCGCTTCTCTCCTGGTTCTCGACCTAGCTCCGTTCCTGGTTCTCGACCTCGCTCCGCTCCTGGTTTTTGACCTCGCTCTGCTCCTGGTTCTCAACCTCGCTCCATTCCTGGTTCTCAAGCTCGCTCCAGTCCTGGTTCTCAAGCTCGCTCCTCTCCTGGTTTTCGACCTCTCTCCGTTCCTGGTTTTCGACCTCGCTCCATTCCTGATTCTCAAGCTCGCTCCTCTTCTGGTTTTCGACCTCGCTACTCTCCTTGTTCTTGACCTCGCTCTGTTCCTGGTTCTCGACCTCGCTCTGTTCCTGGTTCTCGACCTCACTCCGTTCCTGGTTCTCGACCTCGCTCCGCTCCTGGTTTTCGACCTCGCTTCTCTCCTGGTTCTCGACCTAGCTCCGTTCCTGGTTCTCGACCTCGCTCCGCTCCTGGTTTTTGACCTCGCTCTGCTCCTGGTTCTCAACCTCGCTCCATTCCTGGTTCTCAAGCTCGCTCCATTCCTGGTTCTCAAGCTCGCTCCTCTCCTGGTTTTCGACCTCTCTCCGTTCCGGGTTCTCGACCTCGCTCCGTTCCTGGTTCTCGACCTCGCTCCTCTCCTGGTGCTCAACCTCGCTCCTCTCCTGGTTTTCGACCTCGCTCCTCTCCTGGTTCTCGACCTCGCTCCGTTCCTGGTTTTCGACCTCGCTCCGCTCCTTTTTCTCGACCTCGCTACATTCCTGGTTCTCGACCTCGCTCCGCTCCTGGTTCTCAACCACGCTCCGTTCCTGGTTCTCAACCTCGCTCCTCTCCTGGTTCTCGACCTCGCTCCTCTCCTGGTTTTAGACCTCTCTCCATTCCTGGTTCTCGTCCTTGTTCCTCTCCTGGTTCTCAAACTCGCTCCTCTCATTGTTTTCGACCTCGCTCCTCTCCTGGTTCTCAACCTCGCTCCATTCCTGGTTCTCAACCTCGCGCCACTCCTGGTTCTTGACCTCGCTCCACTCCTGGTTATCAACCTTGCTCCTCTCCTGGTTTTCGACCTCTCTCCGTTCCTGGTTCTCAACCTCGCTCCGTTCCTGGTTCTCAACCTCACTCCTCTCCTGGTTCTCAACCTCACTCCTCTCCTGGTTCTCGACCTCGCTCCTCTCCTGGTTTTCGACCTCGCTCCTCTCCTGGTTCTCGACCTCGCTCTGCTCCTGGTTCTCGACCTCGCTCCTCTCCTGGTTTTCGACCTCTCTCCGTTCCTGGTTTTCGACCTCGCTCCGTTCCTGGTTCTCAAGCTCGCTTCTCTTCTGGTTCTCGACCTCGCTCCTCTCCTTGTTCTTGACCTCGCTCTGTTCCTGGTTCTCGACCTCGCTCCGTTCCTGGTTCTCGACCTCACTCCGTTCCTGGTTCTCGACCTCGCTCCGCTCCTGGTTTTCGACCTCGCTTCTCTCCTGGTTCTCGACCTAGATCCGTTCCTGGTTTTCAACCTCGCTCCGTTCCTGGTTCTCAAGCTCGCTCCTCTTCTGGTTCTCGACCTCGCTCCTCTCCTTGTTCTTGACCTCGCTCTGTTCCTGGTTCTCGACCTTGCCCTTCTCCTGGTTCTCGACCTCGATCCATTCCTGGTTCTCGACCTCACTCCGCTCCTGGTTCTCGACCTCGCTCCTCTCCTGGTTCACGACCTCGCTCCTCTCCTGGTTTTCGACCTCGCTCCGTTCCTGGTTCTCGACCTCGCTCCGCTCCTGGTTCTCGAACTCGATCCTCTCCTTGTTTTCGACCTCGCTCCTCTCCTGGTTCTCAACCTCGCTCCATTCCTGGTTCTCAACCTCGCTCCGCTCCTGGTTTTTGACCTCGCTCTGCTCCTGGTTCTCAACCTCGCTCCATTCCTGGTTCTCAAGCTCGCTCCATTCCTGGTTCTCAAGCTCGCTCCTCTCCTGGTATTCGACCTCTCTCCGTTCCTGGTTCTCGACCTCGCTCCGTTCCTGGTTCTCAAGCTCACTCCTCTTCTGGTTTTCGACCTCGCTCCTCTCCTTGTTCTTGACCTCGCTCTGCTCCTGCTTCTCGACCTCGCTCCGTTCCTGGTTCTCGACCTCACTCCGTTCCTGGTTCTCGACCTCGCTCCGCTCCTGGTTTTCGACCTCGCTTCTCTCCTGGTTCTCGACCTAGCTCCGTTCCTGGTTCTCGACCTCGCTCCGCTCCTGGTTCTCGACCTCGATCCGCTCCTGGTTCTCGACCTCGATCCGTTCCTGGCTCTCGATCTCGCTCCTCTCCAGCATCTTGACCTCGCTCCTCTCCTGGTTCTCGACCTCGCTCCTCTCCTGGTTCTCGACCTCGCTCCACTCCTGGGACCCGACTGCACTGCTCCTGGTTCTCGACCTCGCTCCACTCCTGGTTCTCGACCTCGCTCCTCTCCTGGTTTTCGACCTCGCTCCGCTCCTTGTTCTCGACCTCGCTCCGTTCCTGGTTCTCGACCTCGCTCCGCTCCTGGTTCTCAATCTCGCTCCGTTCCTGGTTCTCAATCTCGCTCCTCTCCTGGTTCTCGATCTCGCTCCTCTCCTGGTTTTCGACCTCTCTCCGTTCCTGGTTCTCGACCTTGCTCCTCTCCTGGTTCTCAAACTCGCTCCTCTCCTTGTTTTCGACCTCGCTCCTCTCCTGGTTCTCAACCTCGCTCCATTCCTGGTTCTCAACCTCGCGCCACTCCTGGTTCTTGACCTCGCTCCACTCCTGGTTATCAACCTTGCTCCTCTACTGGTTCTCGACCTTGTTCCGCTCCTGGTTCTCGACCTCGCTCCGCTCCTGATTCTCGACCTCGCTCCACTCCGGGTTCTCGACCTTGTTCCGCTCCTGGTTCTCGACTTCGCTCCCCTCCTGGTTTTTGACCTCGCTCCTCTCCTTGTTCTTGACCTCGCTCTGTTCCTGGTTCTCGACCTCGCTCCGTTCCTGGTTCTCGACCTCACTCCGTTCCTGGTTCTCGACCTCGCTCCATTCCTGGTTCTCGACCTCGCTCCGCTCCTGGTTCTCAACCACGCTCCGTTCCTGGTTCTCAAACTCGCTCCGCTCCTGGTTTTCGACCTCGCTTCTCTCCTGGTTCTCGACCTAGCTCCGTTCCTGGTTTTCGACCTCGCTCCGTTCCTGGTTCTCAAGCTCGCTCCTCTTCTGGTTCTCGACCTCGCTCCTCTCCTTGTTCTTGACCTCGCTCTGTTCCTGGTTCTCGACCTCGCCCTTCTCCTGGTTCTCGACCTCGATCCATTCCTGGTTCTCGACCTCGCTCCGCTCCTGGTTCTCGACCTCGCTCCTCTCCTGGTTCACGACCTCGCTCCTCTCCTGGTTTTCGACCTCGCTCCGTTCCTGGTTCTCGACCTCGCTCCGCTCCTGGTTCTCGATCTCGATCCTCTCCTTGTTTTCGACCTCGCTCCTCTCCTGGTTCTCAACCTCGCTCCATTCCTGGTTCTCAACCTCGCTCCGCTCCTGGTTTTTGACCTCGCTCTGCTCCTGGTTCTCAACCTCGCTCCATTCCTGGTTCTCAAGCTCGCTCCATTCCTGGTTCTCAAGCTCGCTCCTCTCCTGGTATTCGACCTCTCTCCGTTCATGGTTCTCGACCTCGCTCCGTTCCTGGTTCTCAAGCTCGCTCCTCTTCTGGTTTTCAACCTCGCTCCTCTCCTTGTTCTTGACCTCGCTCTGTTCCTGGTTCTCGACCTCGCTCCGTTCCTGGTTCTCGACCTCACTCCGTTCCTGGTTCTCGACCTCGCTCCGCTCCTGGTTTTCGACCTCGCTTCTCTCCTGGTTCTCGACCTAGCTCCGTTCCTGTTTCTCGACCTCGCTCCGCTCCTGGTTCTCGACCTCGATCCGCTCCTGGTTCTCGACCTCGATCCGTTCCTGGCTCTCGACCTCGCTCCTCTCCAGCTTCTTGAATTCGCTCCTCTCCTGGTTCTCGACCTCGCTCCTCTCCTGGTTCTCGACCTCGCTCCACTCCTGGGACCCGACTGCACTGCTCCTGGTTCTCGACCTCGCTCCTCTCCTGGTTTTCGACCTCGCTCCGCTCCTTGTTCTCGACCTCGCTCCGTTCCTGGTTCTCGACCTCGCTCCACCCCTGGTTCTCAACCTCGCTCCGTTCCTGGTTCTCAATCTCGCTCCTCTCCTGGTTCTCGACCTCGCTCCTCTCCTGGTTTTCGACCTCTCTCCGTTCCTGGTTCTCGACCTTGCTCCTCTCCTGGTTCTCAAACTCGCTCCTCTCCTTGTTTTCGACCTCGCTCCTCTCCTGGTTCTCAACCTCGCTCCATTCCTGGTTCTCAACCTCGCGCCACTCCTGGTTCTTGACCTCGCTCCACTCCTGGTTATCAACCTTGCTCCTCTCCTGGTTCTCGACCTTGTTCCGCTCCTGGTTCTCGACCTCGCTCCGCTCCTGATTCTCGACCTCGCTCCACTCCTGGTTCTCGACCTTGTTCCGCTCCTGGTTCTCGACTTCGCTCCCCTCCTGGTTTTTGACCTCGCTCCTCTCCTTGTTCTTGACCTCGCTCTGTTCCTGGTTCTTGACCTCGCTCCGTTCCTGGTTCTCGACCTCACTCCGTTCCTGGTTCTCGACCTCGCTCCGCTCCTGGTTTTCGACCTCGCTTCTCTCCTGGTTCTCGAGCTAGCTCCGTTCCTGGTTCTCGACCTCGCTCCGCTCCTGGTTTTTGACCTCGCTCTGCTCCTGGTTCTCAACCTCGCTCCGTTCCTGGTTCTCAAGCTCGCTCCAGTCCTGGTTCTCAAGCTCGCTCCTCTCCTGGTTTTCGACCTCTCTCCGTTCCTGGTTTTCGACCTCGCTCTATTCCTGGTTCTCAAGCTCGCTCCTCTTCTGGTTTTCGACCTCGCTACTCTCCTTGTTCTTGACCTCGCTCTGTTCCTGGTTCTCGACCTCGCTCTGTTCCTGGTTCTCGACCTCACTCCATTCCTGGTTCTCGACCTCGCTCCGCTCCTGGTTTTCGACCTCGCTTCTCTCCTGGTTCTCGACCTAGCTCCGTTCCTGGTTCTCGACCTCGCTCCGCTCCTGGTTTTTGACCTCGCTCTGCTCCTGGTTCTCAACCTCGCTCCATTCCTGGTTCTCAAGCTCGCTCCATTCCTGGTTCTCAAGCTCGCTCCTCTCCTGGTTTTCGACCTCTCTCCGTTCCGGGTTCTCCACCTCGCTCCGTTCCTGGTTCTCGACCTCGCTCCTCTCCTGGTGCTCAACCTCGCTCCTCTCCTGGTTTTCGACCTCGCTCCTCTCCTGGTTCTCGACCTCGCTCCGTTCCTGGTTTTCGACCTCGCTCCGCTCCTTTTTCTCGACCTCGCTCCATTCCTGGTTCTCGACCTCGCTCCGCTCCTGGTTCTCAACCACGCTCCGTTCCTGGTTCTCAACCTCGCTCCTCTCCTGGTTCTCGACCTCGCTCCTCTCCTGGTTTTAGACCTCTCTCCATTCCTGGTTCTCGTCCTTGTTCCTCTCCTGGTTCTCAAACTCGCTCCTCTCATTGTTTTCGACCTCGCTCCTCTCCTGGTTCTCAACCTCGCTCCATTCCTGGTTCTCAACCTCGTGCCACTCCTGGTTCTTGACCTCGCTCCACTCCTGGTTATCAACCTTGCTCCTCTCCTGGTTTTCGACCTCTCTCCGTTCCTGGTTCTCAACCTCGCTCCGTTCCTGGTTCTCAACCTCACTCCTCTCCTGGTTCTCAACCTCACTCCTCTCCTGGTTCTCGACCTCGCTCCTCTCCTGGTTTTCGACCTCGCTCCTCTCCTGGTTCTCGACCTCGCTCTGCTCCTGGTTCTCGACCTCGCTCCTCTCCTGGTTTTCGACCTCTCTCCGTTCCTGGTTTTCGACCTCGCTCCGTTCCTGGTTCTCAAGCTCGCTCCTCTTCTGGTTCTCGACCTCGCTCCTCTCCTTGTTCTTGACCTCGCTCTGTTCCTGGTTCTCGACCTCGCTCCGTTCCTGGTTCTCGACCTCACTCTGTTCCTGGTTCTCGACCTCGCTCCGCTCCTGGTTTTCGACCTCGCTTCTCTCCTGGTTCTCGACCTAGCTCCGTTCCTGGTTTTCAACCTCGCTCCGTTCCTGGTTCTCAAGCTCGCTCCTCTTCTGGTTCTCGACCTCGCTCCTCTCCTTGTTCTTGACCTCGCTCTGTTCCTGGTTCTCGACCTCGCCCTTCTCCTGGTTCTCGACCTCGATCCATTCCTGGTTCTCGACCTCGCTCCGCTCCTGGTTCTCGACCTCGCTCCTCTCCTGGTTCACGACCTCGCTCCTCTCCTGGTTTTCGACCTCGCTCCGTTCCTGGTTCTCGACCTCGCTCCGCTCCTGGTTCTCGAACTCGATCCTCTCCTTGTTTTCGACCTCGCTCCTCTCCTGGTTCTCAACCTCGCTCCATTCCTGGTTCTCAACCTCGCTCCGCTCCTGGTTTTTGACCTCGCTCTGCTCCTGGTTCTCAACCTCGCTCCATTCCTGGTTCTCAAGCTCGCTCCATTCCTGGTTCTCAAGCTCGCTCCTCTCCTGGTATTCGACCTCTCTCCGTTCCTGGTTCTCGACCTCGCTCCGTTCCTGGTTCTCAAGCTCGCTCCTCTTCTGGTTTTCGACCTCGCTCCTCTCCTTGTTCTTGACCTCGCTCTGTTCCTGGTTCTCGACCTCGCTCCGTTCCTGGTTCTCGACCTCACTCCGTTCCTGGTTCTCGACCTCGCTCCGCTCCTGGTTTTCGACCTCGCTTCTCTCCTGGTTCTCGACCTAGCTCCGTTCCTGTTTCTCGACCTCGCTCCGCTCCTGGTTCTCGACCTCGATCCGCTCCTGGTTCTCGACCTCGATCCGTTCCTGGCTCTCGACCTCGCTCCTCTCCAGCTTCTTGACCTCGCTCCTCTCCTGGTTCTCGACCTCGCTCCTCTCCTGGTTCTCGACCTCGCTCCACTCCTGGGACCCGACTGCACTGCTCCTGGTTCTCGACCTCGCTCCACTCCTGGTTCTCGACCTCGCTCCTCTCCTGGTTTTCGACCTCGCTCCGCTCCTTGTTCTCGACCTCGCTCCGTTCCTGGTTCTCGACCTCGCTCCGCTCCTGGTTCTCAACCTCGCTCCGTTCCTGGTTCTCAATCTCGCTCCTCTCCTGGTTCTCGACCTCGCTCCTCTCCTGGTTTTCGACCTCTCTCCGTTCCTGGTTCTCGACCTTGCTCCTCTCCTGGTTCTCAAACTCGCTCCTCTCCTTGTTTTCGACCTCGCTCCTCTCCTGGTTCTCAACCTCGCTCCATCCCTGGTTCTCAACCTCGCGCCACTCCTGGTTCTTGACCTCGCTCCACTCCTGGTTATCAACCTTGCTCCTCTCCTGGTTTTCGACCTCTCTCCGTTCCTGATTTTTGACCTCGCTCCTCTCCTTGTTCTTGACCTCGCTCTGTTCCTGGTTCTCGACCTCGCTCCGTTCCTGGTTCTCGACCTCACTCCGTTCCTGGTTCTCGACCTCGCTCCGCTCCTGGTTTTCGACCTCGCTTCTCTCCTGGTTCTCGAGCTAGCTCCGTTCCTGGTTCTCAACCTCGCTCCGCTCCTGGTTTTTGACCTCGCTCTGCTCCTGGTTCTCAACCTCGCTCCATTCCTGGTTCTCAAGCTCGCTCCAGTCCTGGTTCTCAAGCTCGCTCCTCTCCTGGTTTTTGACCTCTCTCCGTTCCTGGTTTTCGACCTCGCTCCATTCCTGGTTCTCAAGCTCGCTCCTCTTCTGGTTTTCGACCTCGCTACTCTCCTTGTTCTTGACCTCGCTCTGTTCCTGGTTCTCGACCTCGCTCTGTTCCTGGTTCTCGACCTCACTCCGTTCCTGGTTCTCGACCTCGCTCCGCTCCTGGTTTTCGACTTCGCTTCTCTCCTGGTTCTCGACCTAGCTCCGTTCCTGGTTCTCGACCTCGCTCCGCTCCTGGTTTTTGACCTCTCTCTGCTCCTGGTTCTCAACCTCGCTCCATTCCTGGTTCTCAAGCTCGCTCCATTCCTGGTTCTCAAGCTCGCTCCTCTCCTGGTTTTCGACCTCTCTCCGTTCCGGGTTCTCGACCGTGCTCCGTTCCTGGTTCTCGACCTCGCTCCTCTCCTGGTGCTCAACCTCGCTCCTCTCCTGGTTTTCGACCTCGCTCCTCTCCTGGTTCTCGACCTCGCTCCGTTCCTGGTTTTCGACCTCGCTCCGCTCCTTTTTCTCGACCTCGCTCCATTCCTGGTTCTCGACCTCGCTCCGCTCCTGGTTCTCAACCACGCTCCGTTCCTGGTTCTCAACCTCGCTCCTCTCCTGGTTCTCGACCTCGCTCCTCTCCTGGTTTTAGACCTCTCTCCATTCCTGGTTCTCGTCCTTGTTCCTCTCCTGGTTCTCAAACTCGCTCCTCTCCTTGTTTTCGACCTCGCTCCTCTCCTGGTTCTCAACCTCGCTCCATTCCTGGTTCTCAACCTCGCGCCACTCCTGGTTCTTGACCTCGCTCCACTCCTGGTTATCAACCTTGCTCCTCTCCTGGTTTTCGACCTCTCTCCGTTCCTGGTTCTCGACCTCGCTCCGCTCCTGATTCTCGACCTCGCTCCACTCCTGGTTCTCGACCTTGTTCCGCTCCTGGTTCTCGACTTCGCTCCCCTCTTGGTTTTTGACCTCGCTCCTCTCCTTGTTCTTGACCTCGCTCTGTTCCTGGTTCTCGACCTCGCTCCGTTCCTGGTTCTCGACCTCACTCCGTTCCTGGTTCTCGACCTCGCTCCGCTCCTGGTTTTCGACCTCGCTTCTCTCCTGGTTCTCGAGCTAGCTCCGTTCCTGGTTCTCGACCTTGCTCCGCTCCTGGTTTTTGACCTCGCTCTGCTCCTGGTTCTCAACCTCGCTCCATTCCTGGTTCTCAAGCTCGCTCCATTCCTGGTTCTCAAGCTCGCTCCTCTCCTGGTTTTCGACCTCTCTCCGTTCCGGGTTCTCGACCTCGCTCCGTTCCTGGTTCTCGACCTCGCTCCTCTCCTGGTGCTCAACCTCGCTCCTCTCCTGGTTTTCGACCTCGCTCCTCTCCTGGTTCTCGACCTCGCTCCGTTCCTGGTTTTCGACCTCGCTCCGCTCCTTTTTCTCGACCTCGCTCCATTCCTGGTTCTCGACCTCGCTCCGCTCCTGGTTCTCAACCACGCTCCGTTCCTGGTTCTCAACCTCGCTCCTCTCCTGGTTCTCGACCTCGCTCCTCTCCTGGTTTTAGACCTCTCTCCATTCCTGGTTCTCGTCCTTGTTCCTCTCCTGGTTCTCAAACTCGCTCCTCTCCTTGTTTTCGACCTCGCTCCTCTCCTGGTTCTCAACCTCGCTCCATTCCTGGTTCTCAACCTCGCGCCACTCCTGGTTCTTGACCTCGCTCCACTCCTGGTTGTCAACATTGCTCCTCTCCTGGTTTTCGACCTCTCTCCGTTCCTGGTTCTCAACTTCGCTCCGTTCCTGGTTCTCAACCTCACTCCTCTCCTGGTTCTCGACTTCGCCCCTCTCCTGGTTCTCGACCTCGATCCGTTCCTGGTTCTCGACTACGCTCCGCTCCGGGTTCTCGACCTCGCTCCTCTCCTAGTTTTCGACCTCGCTCCGCTCCTGGCTCGCGACCTCGCTCCTCTCCTGGTTCTCGACCTCGCTCCTCTCCTGGTTCTCTACCTCGCTCCTCTCCTGGTTCTCGACCTCGCTCCGTTCCTGGTTCTCAACCTCGCTCTGCTCCTGGTTCTCGACCTCGCCACTCTCCTGGTTCTCGACCTCGACCCATTCCTGGTTCTACACCTCGCTCCGCTCCTGGTTCTCGACCTCGCTCCGCTCCTGGTTCTCGACCTCGCCCCGTTCCTGGTTCTCGACCTCGCTCCTCTCCAGCTTCTTGACCTCGCTCCTCTCCTGCTTCTCGACCTCGCTCCTCTCCTGGTTCTCGACCTCGCTCCGCCCCTGGTTCTCGACCTCGCGCCGTACCTGGTTCTCGACCTCGCTCCTCTCCAGCTTCTCGACCTCGCTCCTCTCCTGGTTCTCGACCTCGCTCCTCTCCTGGTTCTCAACCTCACTCCTCTCCTGGTTCTCGACCTCGCTCCTCTCCTGATTTTCGACCTCGCTCTTCTCCTGGTTCTCAACCTCGCTCCATTCCTGGTTCTCAAGCTCGCTCCATTCCTGGTTCTCAAGCTCGCTCCTCTCCTGGTTTTCGACCTCTCTCCATTCCTGGTTCTCGACCTCGCTCCATTCCTGGTTCTCAACCTCACTCCTCTCCTGGTTCTCGACCTCGCTCCTCTCCTGGTTTTCGACCTCGCTCCTCTCCTGGTTCTCAACCTCGCTCCTCTCCTGGTTCTCAACCTCGCTCCGCTCCTGGTTCTCGACCTCGCTCCTCTTCTGGTTCTCGACCTAGCTCCGTTCCTGGTTCTCGACCTCACTCCGCTCCTGGTTTTTGACCTCGCTCTGCTCCTGGTTCTCAAGCTCGCTCCATTCCTGGTTCTCAAGCTCGCTCCATTCCTGGTTCTCAAGCTCGCTCCTCTCCTGGTTTTTGACCTCTCTCCGTTCCTGGTTCTCGACCTCGCTCCGTTCCTGGTTCTCGACCTCGCTCCTCTCCTGGTTTTTGACATCTCTCCGTTCCTGGTTCTCGACCTCGCTCCTCTCCTGGTGCTCAAACTCGCTCCTCTCCTGGTTTTCGACATCGCTCCTCTCCTGGTTCTCGACCTCGCTCCTCTCCTGGTTCTCGACCTCGCTCGGTTCCTGGTTCTCGACCTCGCTCCGCTCCTGGTTCTCGACCTCGATCCGTTCCTGGTTCTCGACCTCGCTCCTCTCCTGGTTCTCGACCTCACTCCATTCCTGGTTCTCGACATCGCCCCTCTCCTGGTTCTCGACCTCGATCCGTTCCTGGTTCTCGACCTCGCTCCGCTCCTGGTTCTCGACCTCACTCCGCTCCTGGTTCTCGACCTCGATCCGCTCCTGGTTCTCGACCTCGCTCCGTTCCTGGTTCTCGACCTCGCTCCTCTCCAGCTTCTCGACCTCGCTCCTCTCCTGGTTCTCGACCTCGCTCCTCTCCTGGTTCTCGACCTCGCTCCCTTCCTGGTTCTCGACCTCGCTCCGCCCCTGGTTCTCGACCTCGCTCCGTACCTGGTTTTCGACCTCGCTCCTCTCCAGCTTCTCGACCTCGCTCCTCTCCTGGTTCTCGAACTCGCTCCTCTCCTGGTTCTCGACCTCGCTCCCTTCCTGGTTCTCGACCTCGCTCCTCTCCTGGTTCTCAACCTCACTCCTCTCCTGGTTCTCGACCTCGCTCCTCTCCTGGTTTTCGACCTCGCTCCTCTCCTGGTTCTCGACCTCGCTCTGTTCCTGGTTCTCAACCTCACTCCTCTCCTGGTTCTCGACTTCGCCCCTCTCCTGGTTCTCGACCTCGATCCGTTCCTGGTTCTCGACTACGCTCCGCTCCGGGTTCTCGACCTCGCTCCTCTCCTGTTTTCGACCTCGCTCCGCTCATGGCTCGCGACCTCGCTCCTCTCCTGGTTCTCGACCTCGCTCCTCTCCTGGTTCTCTACCTCGCTCCTCTCCTGGTTCTCGACCTCGCTCCGTTCCTGGTTCTCGACCTCGCTCTGCTCCTGGTTCTCGACCTCGCCCTTCTCCTGGTTCTCGACCTCGGTCCATTCCTGGTTCTCGACCTCGCTCCGCTCCTGGTTCTCGACCTCGCTCCTCTCCTGGTTTACGACCTCGCTCCTCTCCTGGTTTTCGACCTCGCTCCGTTCCTGGTTCTCGACCTCGCTCCGCTCCTGGTTCTCGAACTCGATCCTCTCCTTGTTTTCGACCTCGCTCCTCTCCTGGTTCTCAACCTCGCTCCATTCCTGGTTCTCAACCTCGCTCCGCTCCTGGTTTTTGACCTCGCTCTGCTCCTGGTTCTCAACCTCGATATATTCCTGGTTCTCAAGCTCGCTCCATTCCTGGTTCTCAAGCTCGCTCCTCTCCTGGTATTCGACCTCTCTCCGTTCCTGGTTCTCGACCTCGCTCTGTTCCTGGTTCTCAAGCTCGCTCCTCTTCTGGTTTTCGACCTCGCTCCTCTCCTTGTTCTTGAACTCGCTCTGTTCCTGGTTCTCGACCTCGCTCCGTTCCTGGATCTCGACCTCACTCCGTTCCTGGTTCTCGACCTCGCTCCGCTCCTGGTTTTCGACCTCGCTTCTCTCCTGGTTCTCGACCTAGCTCTGTTCCTGGTTCTCGACCTCGCTCCGCTCCAGGTTCTCGACCTCGATCCGCTCCTGGTTCTCGACCTCGATCCGTTCCTGGTTCTCAACCTCGCTCCTCTCCAGCTTCTTGACCTCGCTCCTCTCCTGGTTCTCGACCTCGCTCCTCTCCTGGTTCTCGACCTCGCTCTTCTCCTGGTTCTCGACCTCGCTACACCCCTGGTTCTCGACCTCGCTCCGTACCTGGTTCTCGACCTCGCTCCTCTCCAGCTTCTCGACCTCGCTCCTCTCCTGGTTCTCGACCTCGCTCCTCTCCTGGTTCTCGACCTCGCTCCCTTCCTGGTTCTCGACCTCGCTCCTCTCCTGGTTCTCAACCTCACTCCTCTCCTGGTTCTCGACCTCGCTCCTCTCCTGGTTCTCGACCTCGCTCCTCTCCTGATTTTCGACCTCGCTCTTCTCCTGGTTCTCAACCTCGCTCCATTCCTGGTTCTCAAGCTCGCTCCATTCCTGGTTCTCAAGCTCGCTCCTCTCCTGGTTTTCGACCTCTCTCCATTCCTGGTTCTCAACCTCGCTCCATTCCTGGTTCTCAACCTCACTCCTCTCCTGGTTCTCGACCTCGCTCCTCTCGTGGTTTTCGACCTCGCTCCTCTCCTGGTTCTCAACCTCGCTCCTCTCCTGGTTCTCAACCTCGCTCCGCTCCTGGTTCTCGACCTCGCTCCTCTTCTGGTTCTCGACCTAGCTCCGTTCCTGGTTCTCGACCTCGCTCCGCTCCTGGTTTTTGACCTCGCTCTGCTCCTGGTTCTCAACCTCGCTCCATTCCTGGTTCTCAAGCTCGCTCCATTCCTGGTTCTCAAGCTCGCTCCTCTCCTGGTTTTTGACCTCTCTCCGTTCCTGGTTCTCGACCTCGCTCCGTTCCTGGTTCTCGACCTCGCTCCTCTCCTGGTTTTCGACATCTCTCCGTTCCTGTTTCTCGACCTCGCTCCTCTCCTGGTGTTCAACCTCGCTCCTCTCCTGGTTTTCGACCTCGCTCCTCTCCTGGTTCTCGACCTCGCTCCTCTCCTGGTTCTCGACCTCGCTCCCTTCCTGGTTCTCGACCTCGCTCCTCTCCTGGTTCTCAACCTCACTCCTCTCCTGGTTCTCGACCTCGCTCCTCTCCAGCTTCTCGACCTCGCTCCTCTCCTGGTTCTCGACCTCGCTCCTCTCCTGGTTCTCAACCTCACTCCTCTCCTGGTTCTCGACCTCGCTCCTCTCCTGATTTTCGACCTCGCTCTTCTCCTGGTTCTCAACCTCGCTCCATTCCTGGTTCTCAAGCTCGCTCCATTCCTGGTTCTCAAGCTCGCTCCTCTCCTGGTTTTCGACCTCTCTCCATTCCTGGTTCTCGACCTCGCTCCATTCCTGGTTCTCAACCTCACTCCTCTCCTGGTTCTCGACCTCGCTCCTCTCCTGGTTTTCGACCTCGCTCCTCTCCTGGTTCTCAACCTCGCTCCTCTCCTGGTTCTCAACCTCGCTCCGCTCCTGGTTCTCGACCTCGCTCCTCTTCTGGTTCTCGACCTAGCTCCGTTCCTGGTTCTCGACCTCACTCCGCTCCTGGTTTTTGACCTCGCTCTGCTCCTGGTTCTCAAGCTCGCTCCATTCCTGGTTCTCAAGCTCGCTCCATTCCTGGTTCTCAAGCTCGCTCCTCTCCTGGTTTTTGACCTCTCTCCGTTCCTGGTTCTCGACCTCGCTCCGTTCCTGGTTCTCGACCTCGCTCCTCTCCTGGTTTTTGACATCTCTCCGTTCCTGGTTCTCGACCTCGCTCCTCTCCTGGTGCTCAAACTCGCTCCTCTCCTGGTTTTCGACATCGCTCCTCTCCTGGTTCTCGACCTCGCTCCTCTCCTGGTTCTCGACCTCGCTCGGTTCCTGGTTCTCGACCTCGCTCCGCTCCTGGTTCTCGACCTCGATCCGTTCCTGGTTCTCGACCTCGCTCCTCTCCTGGTTCTCGACCTCACTCCATTCCTGGTTCTCGACATCGCCCCTCTCCTGGTTCTCGACCTCGATCCGTTCCTGGTTCTCGACCTCGCTCCGCTCCTGGTTCTCGACCTCACTCCGCTCCTGGTTCTCGACCTCGATCCGCTCCTGGTTCTCGACCTCGCTCCGTTCCTGGTTCTCGACCTCGCTCCTCTCCAGCTTCTCGACCTCGCTCCTCTCCTGGTTCTCGACCTCGCTCCTCTCCTGGTTCTCGACCTCGCTCCCTTCCTGGTTCTCGACCTCGCTCCGCCCCTGGTTCTCGACCTCGCTCCGTACCTGGTTTTCGACCTCGCTCCTCTCCAGCTTCTCGACCTCGCTCCTCTCCTGGTTCTCGAACTCGCTCCTCTCCTGGTTCTCGACCTCGCTCCCTTCCTGGTTCTCGACCTCGCTCCTCTCCTGGTTCTCAACCTCACTCCTCTCCTGGTTCTCGACCTCGCTCCTCTCCTGGTTTTCGACCTCGCTCCTCTCCTGGTTCTCGACCTCGCTCTGTTCCTGGTTCTCAACCTCACTCCTCTCCTGGTTCTCGACTTCGCCCCTCTCCTGGTTCTCGACCTCGATCCGTTCCTGGTTCTCGACTACGCTCCGCTCCGGGTTCTCGACCTCGCTCCTCTCCTGTTTTCGACCTCGCTCCGCTCATGGCTCGCGACCTCGCTCCTCTCCTGGTTCTCGACCTCGCTCCTCTCCTGGTTCTCTACCTCGCTCCTCTCCTGGTTCTCGACCTCGCTCCGTTCCTGGTTCTCGACCTCGCTCTGCTCCTGGTTCTCGACCTCGCCCTTCTCCTGGTTCTCGACCTCGGTCCATTCCTGGTTCTCGACCTCGCTCCGCTCCTGGTTCTCGACCTCGCTCCTCTCCTGGTTTACGACCTCGCTCCTCTCCTGGTTTTCGACCTCGCTCCGTTCCTGGTTCTCGACCTCGCTCCGCTCCTGGTTCTCGAACTCGATCCTCTCCTTGTTTTCGACCTCGCTCCTCTCCTGGTTCTCAACCTCGCTCCATTCCTGGTTCTCAACCTCGCTCCGCTCCTGGTTTTTGACCTCGCTCTGCTCCTGGTTCTCAACCTCGATATATTCCTGGTTCTCAAGCTCGCTCCATTCCTGGTTCTCAAGCTCGCTCCTCTCCTGGTATTCGACCTCTCTCCGTTCCTGGTTCTCGACCTCGCTCTGTTCCTGGTTCTCAAGCTCGCTCCTCTTCTGGTTTTCGACCTCGCTCCTCTCCTTGTTCTTGAACTCGCTCTGTTCCTGGTTCTCGACCTCGCTCCGTTCCTGGATCTCGACCTCACTCCGTTCCTGGTTCTCGACCTCGCTCCGCTCCTGGTTTTCGACCTCGCTTCTCTCCTGGTTCTCGACCTAGCTCTGTTCCTGGTTCTCGACCTCGCTCCGCTCCAGGTTCTCGACCTCGATCCGCTCCTGGTTCTCGACCTCGATCCGTTCCTGGTTCTCAACCTCGCTCCTCTCCAGCTTCTTGACCTCGCTCCTCTCCTGGTTCTCGACCTCGCTCCTCTCCTGGTTCTCGACCTCGCTCTTCTCCTGGTTCTCGACCTCGCTACACCCCTGGTTCTCGACCTCGCTCCGTACCTGGTTCTCGACCTCGCTCCTCTCCAGCTTCTCGACCTCGCTCCTCTCCTGGTTCTCGACCTCGCTCCTCTCCTGGTTCTCGACCTCGCTCCCTTCCTGGTTCTCGACCTCGCTCCTCTCCTGGTTCTCAACCTCACTCCTCTCCTGGTTCTCGACCTCGCTCCTCTCCTGGTTCTCGACCTCGCTCCTCTCCTGATTTTCGACCTCGCTCTTCTCCTGGTTCTCAACCTCGCTCCATTCCTGGTTCTCAAGCTCGCTCCATTCCTGGTTCTCAAGCTCGCTCCTCTCCTGGTTTTCGACCTCTCTCCATTCCTGGTTCTCAACCTCGCTCCATTCCTGGTTCTCAACCTCACTCCTCTCCTGGTTCTCGACCTCGCTCCTCTCGTGGTTTTCGACCTCGCTCCTCTCCTGGTTCTCAACCTCGCTCCTCTCCTGGTTCTCAACCTCGCTCCGCTCCTGGTTCTCGACCTCGCTCCTCTTCTGGTTCTCGACCTAGCTCCGTTCCTGGTTCTCGACCTCGCTCCGCTCCTGGTTTTTGACCTCGCTCTGCTCCTGGTTCTCAACCTCGCTCCATTCCTGGTTCTCAAGCTCGCTCCATTCCTGGTTCTCAAGCTCGCTCCTCTCCTGGTTTTTGACCTCTCTCCGTTCCTGGTTCTCGACCTCGCTCCGTTCCTGGTTCTCGACCTCGCTCCTCTCCTGGTTTTCGACATCTCTCCGTTCCTGTTTCTCGACCTCGCTCCTCTCCTGGTGTTCAACCTCGCTCCTCTCCTGGTTTTCGACCTCGCTCCTCTCCTGGTTCTCGACCTCGCTCCTCTCCTGGTTCTCGACCTCGCTCCCTTCCTGGTTCTCGACCTCGCTCCTCTCCTGGTTCTCAACCTCACTCCTCTCCTGGTTCTCGACCTCGCTCCTCTCCTGATTTTCGACCTCGCTCTTCTCCTGGTTCTCAACCTCGCTCCATTCCTGGTTCTCAAGCTCGCTCCATTCCTGGTTCTCAAGCTCGCTCCTCTCCTGGTTTTCGACCTCTCTCAATTCCTGGTTCTCAACCTCGCTCCATTCCTGGTTCTCAACCTCACTCCTCTCCTGGTTCTCGACCTCGCTCCTCTCGTGGTTTTCGACCTCGCTCCTATCCTGGTTCTCAACCTCGCTCCACTCCTGGTTCTCAACCTCGCTCCGCTCCTGGTTCTCGACCTCGCTCCTCTTCTGGTTCTCGACCTAGCTCCGTTCCTGGTTCTCGACCTCGCTCCGCTCCTGGTTTTTGACCTCGCTCTGCTCCTGGTTCTCAACCTCGCTCCATTCCTGGTTCTCAAGCTCGCTCCATTCCTGGTTCTCAAGCTCGCTCCTCTCCTGGTTTTTGACCTCTCTCCGTTCCTGGTTCTCGACCTCGCTCCGTTCCTGGTTCTCGACCTCGCTCCTCTCCTGGTTTTCGACATCTCTCCGTTCCTGGTTCTCGACCTCGCTCCTCTCCTGGTGCTCAACCTCGCTCCTCTCCTGGTTTTCGACCTCGCTCCTCTCCTGGTTCTCGATCTCGCTCCTCTCCTGGTTCTCGACCTCGCTCCGTTCCTGGTTCTCGACCTCGCTCCGCTCCTGGTTCTCGACCTCGATCCGTTCCTGGTTCTCGACCTCGCTCCTCTCCTGGTTCTCGACCTCGCTCCATTTCTGGTTCTCGACCTCGCCCCTCTCCTGGTTCTCGACCTCGCTCCCTTCCTGGTTCTCGACCTCGCTCCTCTCCTGGTTCTCAACCTCACTCCTCTCCTGGTTCTCGACCTCGCTCCTATCCTGGTTTTCGACCTCGCTCCTCTCCTGGTTCTCGACCTCGCTCTGCTCCTGGTTCTCGACCTCGCTCCTCTCCTGGTTTTCAACCTCTCTCCGTTCCTGGTTTTCGACCTCGCTCCGTTCCTGGTTCTCAAGCTCGCTCCTCTTCTGGTTCTCGACCTCGCTCCTCTCCTTGTTCTTGACCTCGCTCTGTTCCTGGTTCTCGACCTCGCTCCGTTCCTGGTTCTCGACCTCACTCCGTTCTTGGTTCTCGACCTCGCTCCGCTCCTGGTTTTCGACCTCGCTTCTCTCCTGGTTCTCGACCTAGCTCCGTTCCTGGTTCTCGACCTTGCTCCGCTCCTGGTTCTCAACCTCGATCCGCTCCTGGTTCTCGACCTCGATCCGTTCCTGGTTCTCGACCTCGCTCCTCTCCTCGGTCTCGACCTCGCTCCGTTCCTGTTTCTCGACCTCGCCCCTCTCCTGGTTCTCGACCTCGATCCGTTCCTGGTTCTCGTCCTCGCTCCGCTCCTGGTTCTCGACCTCGCTCCTCTCCTGGTTCACGACCTCGCTCCTCTCCTGGTTTTCAACCTCGCTCCGTTCCTGGTTCTCGACCTCGCTCCGCTCCTGGTTCTCGAACTCGATCCTCTCCTTGTTTTCGACCTCGCTCCTCTCCTGGTTTTCGACCTCTCTCCATTCCTGGTTCTCAACCTCGCTCCGCTCCTGGTTTGTGACCTCGCTCTGCTCCTGGTTCTCAACCTCGCTCCATTCCTGGTTCTCAAGCTCGCTCCATTCCTGGTTCTCAAGCTCGCTCCTCTCCTGGTATTCGACCTCTCTCCGTCCCTGGTTCTCGACCTCGCTCCGTTCCTGGTTCTCAAGCTCGCTCCTCTTCTGGTTTTCGACCTCGCTCCTCTCCTTGTTCTTGACCTCGCTCTGTTCCTGGTTCTCGACCTCGCTCCGTTCCTGGTTCTCGACCTCACTCCGTTCCTGGTTCTCGACCTCGCTCCGCTCCTGGTTTTCGACCTCGCTTCTCTCCTGGTTCTCGACCTCGCTCCGTTCCTGGTTCTCGACCTTGCTCCGCTCCTGGTTCTCAACCTCGATCCGCTCCTGGTTCTCGACCTCGATCCGTTCCTGGTTCTCGACCTCGCTCCTCTCCTCGGTCTCGACCTCGCTCCGTTCCTGTTTCTCGACCTCGCTCCTCTCCTGGTTTTCGACCTCGCTCCTCTCCTGGTTCTCGACCTCGCTCTGTTCCTGGTTCTCAACCTCACTCCTCTCCTGGTTCTCGACTTCGCCCCTCTCCTGGTTCTCGACCTCGATCCGTTCCTGGTTCTCGACTACGCTCCGCTCCGGGTTCTCGACCTCGCTCCTCTCCTGGTTTTCGACCTCGCTCCGCTCATGGCTCGCGACCTCGCTCCTCTCCTGGTTCTCGACCTCGCTCCTCTCCTGGTTCTCTACCTCGCTCCTCTCCTGGTTCTCGACCTCGCTCCGTTCCTGGTTCTCGACCTCGCTCTGCTCCTGGTTCTCGACCTCGCCCTTCTCCTGGTTCTCGACCTCGGTCCATTCCTGGTTCTCGACCTCGCTCCGCTCCTGGTTCTCGACCTCGCTCCTCTCCTGGTTTACGACCTCGCTCCTCTCCTGGTTTTCGACCTCGCTCCGTTCCTGGTTCTCGACCTCGCTCCGCTCCTGGTTCTCGAACTCGATCCTCTCCTTGTTTTCGACCTCGCTCCTCTCCTGGTTCTCAACCTCGCTCCATTCCTGGTTCTCAACCTCGCTCCGCTCCTGGTTTTTGACCTCGCTCTGCTCCTGGTTCTCAACCTCGATCTATTCCTGGTTCTCAAGCTCGCTCCATTCCTGGTTCTCAAGCTCGCTCCTCTCCTGGTATTCGACCTCTCTCCGTTCCTGGTTCTCGACCTCGCTCTGTTCCTGGTTCTCAAGCTCGCTCCTCTTCTGGTTTTCGACCTCGCTCCTCTCCTTGTTCTTGAACTCGCTCTGTTCCTGGTTCTCGACCTCGCTCCGTTCCTGGATCTCGACCTCACTCCGTTCCTGGTTCTCGACCTCGCTCCGCTCCTGGTTTTCGACCTCGCTTCTCTCCTGGTTCTCGACCTAGCTCTGTTCCTGGTTCTCGACCTCGCTCCGCTCCAGGTTCTCGACCTCGATCCGCTCCTGGTTCTCGACCTCGATCCGTTCCTGGTTCTCAACCTCGCTCCTCTCCAGCTTCTTGACCTCGCTCCTCTCCTGGTTCTCGACCTCGCTCCTCTCCTGGTTCTCGACCTCGCTCTTCTCCTGGTTCTCGACCTCGCTCCACCCCTGGTTCTCGACCTCGCTCCGTACCTGGTTCTCGACCTCGCTCCTCTCCAGCTTCTCGACCTCGCTCCTCTCCTGGTTCTCGACCTCGCTCCTCTCCTGGTTCTCGACCTCGCTCCCTTCCTGGTTCTCGACCTCGCTCCTCTCCTGGTTCTCAACCTCACTCCTCTCCTGGTTCTCGACCTCGCTCCTCTCCTGGTTCTCGACCTCGCTCCTCTCCTGATTTTCGACCTCGCTCTTCTCCTGGTTCTCAACCTCGCTCCATTCCTGGTTCTCAAGCTCGCTCCATTCCTGGTTCTCAAGCTCGCTCCTCTCCTGGTTTTCGACCTCTCTCCATTCCTGGTTCTCAACCTCGCTCCATTCCTGGTTCTCAACCTCACTCCTCTCCTGGTTCTCGACCTCGCTCCTCTCGTGGTTTTCGACCTCGCTCCTCTCCTGGTTCTCAACCTCGCTCCTCTCCTGGTTCTCAACCTCGCTCCGCTCCTGGTTCTCGACCTCGCTCCTCTTCTGGTTCTCGACCTAGCTCCGTTCCTGGTTCTCGACCTCGCTCCGCTCCTGGTTTTTGACCTCGCTCTGCTCCTGGTTCTCAACCTCGCTCCATTCCTGGTTCTCAAGCTCGCTCCATTCCTGGTTCTCAAGCTCGCTCCTCTCCTGGTTTTTGACCTCTCTCCGTTCCTGGTTCTCGACCTCGCTCCGTTCCTGGTTCTCGACCTCGCTCCTCTCCTGGTTTTCGACATCTCTCCGTTCCTGTTTCTCGACCTCGCTCCTCTCCTGGTGTTCAACCTCGCTCCTCTCCTGGTTTTCGACCTCGCTCCTCTCCTGGTTCTCGACCTCGCTCCTCTCCTGGTTCTCGACCTCGCTCCCTTCCTGGTTCTCGACCTCGCTCCTCTCCTGGTTCTCAACCTCACTCCTCTCCTGGTTCTCGACCTCGCTCCTCTCCTGATTTTCGACCTCGCTCTTCTCCTGGTTCTCAACCTCGCTCCATTCCTGGTTCTCAAGCTCGCTCCATTCCTGGTTCTCAAGCTCGCTCCTCTCCTGGTTTTCGACCTCTCTCAATTCCTGGTTCTCAACCTCGCTCCATTCCTGGTTCTCAACCTCACTCCTCTCCTGGTTCTCGACCTCGCTCCTCTCGTGGTTTTCGACCTCGCTCCTATCCTGGTTCTCAACCTCGCTCCTCTCCTGGTTCTCAACCTCGCTCCGCTCCTGGTTCTCGACCTCGCTCCTCTTCTGGTTCTCGACCTAGCTCCGTTCCTGGTTCTCGACCTCGCTCCGCTCCTGGTTTTTGACCTCGCTCTGCTCCTGGTTCTCAACCTCGCTCCATTCCTGGTTCTCAAGCTCGCTCCATTCCTGGTTCTCAAGCTCGCTCCTCTCCTGGTTTTTGACCTCTCTCCGTTCCTGGTTCTCGACCTCGCTCCGTTCCTGGTTCTCGACCTCGCTCCTCTCCTGGTTTTCGACATCTCTCCGTTCCTGGTTCTCGACCTCGCTCCTCTCCTGGTGCTCAACCTCGCTCCTCTCCTGGTTTTCGACCTCGCTCCTCTCCTGGTTCTCGATCTCGCTCCTCTCCTGGTTCTCGACCTCGCTCCGTTCCTGGTTCTCGACCTCGCTCCGCTCCTGGTTCTCGACCTCGATCCGTTCCTGGTTCTCGACCTCGCTCCTCTCCTGGTTCTCGACCTCGCTCCATTCCTGGTTCTCGACCTCGCCCCTCTCCTGGTTCTCGACCTCGCTCCCTTCCTGGTTCTCGACCTCGCTCCTCTCCTGGTTCTCAACCTCACTCCTCTCCTGGTTCTCGACCTCGCTCCTATCCTGGTTTTCGACCTCGCTCCTCTCCTGGTTCTCGACCTCGCTCTGCTCCTGGTTCTCGACCTCGCTCCTCTCCTGGTTTTCGACCTCTCTCCGTTCCTGGTTTTCGACCTCGCTCCGTTCCTGGTTCTCAAGCTCGCTCCTCTTCTGGTTCTCGACCTCGCTCCTCTCCTTGTTCTTGACCTCGCTCTGTTCCTGGTTCTCGACCTCGCCCTTCTCCTGGTTCTCGACCTCGATCCATTCCTGGTTCTCGACCTCGCTCCACTCCTGGTTCTCGACCTCGCTCCTCTCCTGGTTCACGACCTCGCTCCTCTCCTGGTTTTCGACCTCGCTCCGTTCCTGGTTCTCGACCTCGCTCCGCTCCTGGTTCTCGAACTCGATCCTCTCCTTGTTTTCGACCTCGCTCCTCTCGTGGTTTTCGACCTCGCTCCTATCCTGGTTCTCAACCTCGCTCCTCTCCTGGTTCTCAACCTCGCTCCGCTCCTGGTTCTCGACCTCGCTCCTCTTCTGGTTCTCGACCTAGCTCCGTTCCTGGTTCTCGACCTCGCTCCGCTCCTGGTTTTTGACCTCGCTCTGCTCCTGGTTCTCAACCTCGCTCCATTCCTGGTTCTCAAGCTCGCTCCATTCCTGGTTCTCAAGCTCGCTCCTCTCCTGGTTTTTGACCTCTCTCCGTTCCTGGTTCTCGACCTCGCTCCGTTCCTGGTTCTCGACCTCGCTCCTCTCCTGGTTTTCGACATCTCTCCGTTCCTGGTTCTCGACCTCGCTCCTCTCCTGGTGCTCAACCTCGCTCCTCTCCTGGTTTTCGACCTCGCTCCTCTCCTGGTTCTCGATCTCGCTCCTCTCCTGGTTCTCGACCTCGCTCCGTTCCTGGTTCTCGACCTCGCTCCGCTCCTGGTTCTCGACCTCGATCCGTTCCTGGTTCTCGACCTTGCTCCTCTCCTGGTTCTCGACCTCGCTCCATTCCTGGTTCTCGACCTCGCCCCTCTCCTGGTTCTCGACCTCGCTCCCTTCCTGGTTCTCGACCTCGCTCCTCTCCTGGTTCTCAACCTCACTCCTCTCCTGGTTCTCGACCTCGCTCCTATCCTGGTTTTCGACCTCGCTCCTCTCCTGGTTCTCGACCTCGCTCTGCTCCTGGTTCTCGACCTCGCTCCTCTCCTGGTTTTCGACCTCTCTCCGTTCCTGGTTTTCGACCTCGCTCCGTTCCTGGTTCTCAAGCTCGCTCCTCTTCTGGTTCTCGACCTCGCTCCTCTCCTTGTTCTTGACCTCGCTCTGTTCCTGGTTCTCGACCTCGCCCTTCTCCTGGTTCTCGACCTCGATCCATTCCTGGTTCTCGACCTCGCTCCACTCCTGGTTCTCGACCTCGCTCCTCTCCTGGTTCACGACCTCGCACCTCTCCTGGTTTTCGACCTCGCTCCGTTCCTGGTTCTCGACCTCGCTCCGCTCCTGGTTCTCGAACTCGATCCTCTCCTTGTTTTCGACCTCGCTCCTCTCCTGGTTTTCGACCTCTCTCCATTCCTGGTTCTCAACCTCGCTCCGCTCCTGGTTTTTGACCTCGCTCTGCTCCTGGTTCTCAACCTCGCTCCATTCCTGGTTCTCAAGCTCGCTCCATTCCTGGTTCTCAAGCTCGCTCCTCTCCTGGTTCTCGACCTCGCTCCTCTCCTGGTTTTCGACCTCGCTCCTCTCCTGGTCCTCGACCTCGCTCTGCTCCTGGTTCTCGACCTCACTCCTCTTCTGGTTTTCAACCTCTCTCCGTTCCTGGTTTTCGACCTCGCTCCGTTCCTGGATCTCAAGCTCGCTCCTCTTCTGGTTCTCGACCTCGCTCCTATCCTTCTTCTTGACCTCGCTCTGTTCCTGGTTCTCGACCTCGCTCCGTTCCTGGTTCTCGACCTCACTCCGTTCCTGGTTCTCGACCTCGCTCCGCTCCTGGTTTTCGACCTCGCTTCTCTCCTGGTTCTCGACCTAGCTCCGTTCCTGGTTCTCGACCTCGCTCCGCTCCTGGTTTTTGACCTCGCTCTGCTCCTGGTTCTCAACCTCGCTCCATTCCTGGTTCTCAAGCTCGATCCATTCCTGGTTATCAAGCTCGCTCCTCTCCTGGTTTTCGACCTCTCTCCGTTCCTGGTTTTCGACCTCGCTCCGTTCCTGGTTCTCAAGTTCACTCCTCTTCTGGTTTTCGACCTCGCTCCTCTCCTTGTTCTTGACCTCGCTCTGTTCCTGGTTCTCGACCTCGCTCCGTTCCTGGTTCTCGACCTCACTCCGTTCCTGGTTCTCGACCTCGCTCCGCTCCTGGTTTTCGACCTCGCTTCTCTCCTGGTTCTCGACCTAGCTCCGTTCCTGGTTCTCGACCTTGCTCCGCTCCTGGTTCTCAACCTCGATCCGCTCCTGGTTCTCGACCTCGATCCGTTCCTGGTTCTCGACCTCGCTCCTCTCCTCGGTCTCGACCTCGCTCCGTTCCTGTTTCTCGACCTCGCCCCTCTCCTGGTTCTCGACCTCGATCCGTTCCTGGTTCTCGTCCTCGCTCCGCTCCTGGTTCTCGACCTCGCTCCTCTCCTGGCTCTCGACCTCGCTCCTCTCCTGGTTCTCGACCTCGCTCCTCTCCTGTTTCTCGACGTCGCTCCGTTCCTGGTTCTCGACCTTGCTCCTCTCCTGGTTTTCGACCTCGCTCCTCTCCTGGTTCTCGACCTCGCTCCTCTCCTGGTTCTCGACCTCGCTCCGTTCCTGGTTCTCGACCTCGCTCCGCTGCTGGTTCTCGACCTCGATCTGTTCCTGGTTCTCGACCTCGCTCCTCTCCTGGTTCTCGACCTCGCTCCATTCCTGGTTCTCGACCTCGCTCCTCTCCTGGTTCTCGACCTCGCTCCTCTCCTGGTTCTCGACCTCGCTCCCTTCCTGGTTCTCGACCTCGCTCTGCTCCTGGTTCTCGACCTCGCTCTGTTCCTGGTTCTCGACCTCGCTCCGTTCCTGGTTCTCGACCTCGCTCCCTTATTGGTTCTCGACCTCGCTCTGCTCCTGGTTCTCGACCTCGCTCCATTCCTGGTTCTCGACCTCGCTCCGTTCCTGGTTCTCGACCTCGCTCCTCTCCTGGTTATCGAACTCGCTCCACTCCTGGTTCTCGACCTCGCTCCTCTCCTGGTTCTCAACCTCACGCCACACCTGGGACACGACCTCGCTCCACTCCTGGGACCCGACTGCACTGCTCCTGGTTCTCGACCTCGCTCCACTCCTGGTTCTCGACCTCGCTCCTCTCCTGGTTTTCGACCTCGCTCCGCTCCTTGTTCTCGACCTCGCTCCGTTCCTGGTTCTCGCCCTCACTCCGCTCCTGGTTCTCAACCTCGCTCCGTTCCTGGTTCTCAACCTCGCTCCTCTCCTGGTTTTCGACCTCTCTCCATTCCTGGTTCTCAACCTCGCTCCATTCCTGGTTCTCAACCTCACTCCTCTCCTGGTTTTCGACCTCGCTCCTCTCCTGGTTCTCGATCTCGCTCCTCTCCTGGTTCTCGACCTCGCTCCGTTCCTGGTTCTCGACCTCGCTCCGCTCCTGGTTCTCGACCTCGATCCGTTCCTGGTTCTCGACCTCGCTCCTCTCCTGGTTCTCGACCTCGCTCCATTCCTGGTTCTCGACCTCACTCCTCTCCTGGTTCTCGACCTCGCTCCTCTCCTGGTTCTCGACCTCGCTCCCTTCCTGGTTCTCGACCTCGCTCTGCTCCTGGTTCTCGACCTCGCTCTGTTCCTGGTTCTCGACCTCGCTCCATTCCTGGTTCTCGACCTCGCTCCCTTATTGGTTCTCGACCTCGCTCTGCTCCTGGTTCTCGACCTCGCTCCATTCCTGGTTCTCGACCTCGCTCCATTCCTGGTTCTCGACCTCGCTCCTCTCCTGGTTATCGAACTCGCTCCACTCCTGGTTCTCGACCTCGCTCCTCTCCTGGTTCTCAACCTCAAGCCACACCTGGGACACGACCTCGCTCCACTCCTGGGACCCGACTGCACTGCTCCTGGTTCTCGACCTCGCTCCACTCCTGGTTCTCGACCTCGCTCCTCTCCTGGTTTTCGACCTCGCTCCGCTCCTTGTTCTCGACCTCGCTCCGTTCCTGGTTCTCGCCCTCACTCCGCTCCTGGTTCTCAACCTCGCTCCGTTCCTGGTTCTCAACCTCGCTCCTCTCCTGGTTTTCGACCTCTCTCCATTCCTGGTTCTCAACCTCGCTCCATTCCTGGTTCTCAACCTCACTCCTCTCCTGGTTTTCGACCTCGCTCCTCTCCTGGTTCTCGATCTCGCTCCTCTCCTGGTTCTCGACCTCGCTCCGTTCCTGGTTCTCGACCTCGCTCCGCTCCTGGCTCTCGACCTCGATCCGTTCCTGGTTCTCGACCTCGCTCCTCTCCTGGTTCTCGACCTCGCTCCATTCCTGGTTCTCGACCTCGCCCCTCTCCTGGTTCTCGACCTCGCTCCCTTCCTGGTTCTCGACCTCGCTCCTCTCCTGGTTCTCAACCTCACTCCTCTCCTGGTTCTCGACCTCGCTCCTATCCTGGTTTTCGACCTCGCTCCTCTCCTGGTTCTCGACCTCGCTCTGCTCCTGGTTCTCGACCTCGCTCCTCTCCTGGTTTTCGACCTCTCTCCGTTCCTGGTTTTCGACCTCGCTCCGTTCCTGGTTCTCAAGCTCGCTCCTCTTCTGGTTCTCGACCTCGCTCCTCTCCTTGTTCTTGACCTCGCTCTGTTCCTGGTTCTCGACCTCGCCCTTCTCCTGGTTCTCGACCTCGATCCATTCCTGGTTCTCGACCTCGCTCCGCTCCTGGTTCTCGACCTCGCTCCTCTCCTGGTTCACGACCTCGCTCCGCTCCTGGTTCTCGAACTCGATCCTCTCCTTGTTTTCGACCTCGCTCCTCTCCTGGTTTTCGACCTCTCTCCATTCCTGGTTCTCAACCTCGCTCCGCTCCTGGTTTTTGACCTCGCTCTGCTCCTGGTTCTCAACCTCGCTCAATTCCTGGTTCTCAAGCTCGCTCCATTCCTGGTTCTCAAGCTCGCTCCTCTCCTGGTATTCGACCTCTCTCCGTCCCTGGTTCTCGACCTTGCTCCTCTCCTGGTTCTCAACCTCACGCCACACCTGGGACACGACCTCGCTCCACTCCTGGGACCCGACTGCACTGCTCCTGGTTCTCGACCTCGCTCCTCTCCTGGTTTTCGACCTCGCTCCGCTCCTTGTTCTCGACCTCGCTCCGTTCCTGGTTCTCGACCTCGCTCCGCTCCTGGTTCTCAACCTCGCTCCGTTCCTGGTTCTCAACCTCGCTCCTCTCCTGGTTCTCGACCTCGCTCCTCTTCTGGTTTTCGACCTCACTCCGTTCCTGGTTCTCGACCTTGCTCCTCTCCTGGTTCTCAAACTCGCTCCTCTCCTTGTTTTCGACCTCGCTCCTCTCCTGGTTCTCAACCTCGCTCCATTCCTGGTTCTCAACCTCGCGCCACTCCTGGTTCTTGACCTCACTCCACTCCTGGTTATCAACCTTGCTCCTCTCCTGGTTTTCGACCTCTCTCCGTTCCTGGTTCTCGACCTCGCTCCGCTCTTGATTCTCGACCTCGCACCACTCCTGGTTCTCGACCTTGTTCCGCTCCTGGTTCTCGACTTCGCTCCCCTCCTGGTTTTTGACCTCGCTCCTCTCCTTGTTCTTGACCTCGCTCTGTTCCTGGTTCTCGACCTCGCTCCGTTCCTGGTTCTCGACCTCACTCCGTTCCTGGTTCTCGACCTCACTCCGCTCCTAGTTTTCGACCTCGCTTCTCTCCTGGTTCTCGACCTAGCTCCGTTCCTGGTTCTCGACCTTGCTCCGCTCCTGGTTTTTGACCTCATTCTGCTCCTGGTTCTCAACCTCGCTCCATTCCTGGTTCTCAAGCTCGCTCCAGTCCTGGTTCTCAAGCTCGCTCCTCTCCTGGTTTTCGACCTCTCTCCGTTCCTGGTTTTCGACCTCGCTCCGTTCCTGGTTCTCAAGCTCGCTCCTCTTCTGGTTTTCGACCTCGCTACTCTCCTTGTTCTTGACCTCGCTCTGTTCCTGGTTCTCGACCTCGCTCTGTTCCTGATTCTCGACCTCACTCCGTTCCTGGTTCTCGACCTCGCTCCGCTCCTGGTTTTCGACCTCGCTTCTCTCCTGGTTCTCGACCTAGCTCCGTTCCTGGTTCTCGACCTCGCTCCGCTCCTGGTTTTTGACCTCGCTCTGCTCCTGGTTCTCGACCTCGATCCATTCCTGGTTCTCGACCTCGCTCCGCTCCTGGTTCTCGACCTCGCTCCTCTCCTGGTTCACGACCTCGCTCCTCTCCTGGTTTTCGACCTCGCTCCGTTCCTGGTTCTCGACCTCGCTCCGCTCCTGGTTCTCGAACTCGATCCTCTCCTTGTTTTCGACCTCGCTCCTCTCCTGGTTCTCAACCTCGCTCCATTCCTGGTTCTCAACCTCGCTCCGCTCCTGGTTTTTGACGTCGCTCTGCTCCTGGTTCTCAACCTCGCTCCATTCCTGGTTCTCAAGCTCGCTCCATTCCTGGTGCTCAAGCTCGCTCCTCTCCTGGTATTCGACCTCTCTCCGTTCCTGGTTCTCGACCTCGCTCCGTTCCTGGTTCTCAAGCTCGCTCCTCTTCTGGTTTTCGACCTCGCTCCTCTCCTTGTTCTTGACCTCGCTCTGTTCCTGGTTCTCGACCTCGCTCCGTTCCTGGTTCTCGACCTCACTCCGTTCCTGGTTCTCGACCTCGATCCGCTCCTGGTTTTCGACCTCGCTTCTCTCCTGGTTCTCGACCTCGCTCCGTTCCTGGTTCTCGACCTCGCTCCGCTCCTGGTTCTCGACCTCGATCCGCTCCTGGTTCTCGACCTCGATCCGTTCCTGGCTCTCGACCTCGCACCTCTCCAGCTTCTTGACCTCGCTCCTCTCCTGGTTCTCGACCTCGCTCCTCTCCTGGTTCTCGACCTCGCTCCACTCCTGGGACCCGACTGCACTGCTCCTGGTTCTCGACCTCGCCCCACTCCTGGTTCTCGACCTCGCTCCTCTCCTGGTTTTCGACCTCGCTCCGCTCCTTGTTCTCGACCTCGCTCCGTTCCTGGTTCTCGACCTCGCTCCGCTCCTGGTTCTCAACCTCGCTCCGTTCCTGGTTCTCAATCTCGCTCCTCTCCTGGTTCTCGACCTCGCTCCTCTCCTGGTTTTCGACCTCTCTCCGTTCCTGGTTCTCGACCTTGCTCCTCTCCTGGTTCTCAAACTCGCTCCTCTCCTTGTTTTCGACCTCGCTCCTCTCCTGGTTCTCAACCTCGCTCCATTCCTGGTTCTCAACCTCGCGCCACTCCTGGTTCTTGACCTCGCTCCACTCCTGGTTATCAACCTTGCTCCTCTCCTGGTTTTCGACCTCTCTCCGTTCCTGGTTTTTGACCTCGCTCCTCTCCTTGTTCTTGACCTCGCTCTGTTCCTGGTTCTCGACCTCGCTCCGTTCCTGGTTCTCGACCTCACTCCGTTCCTGGTTCTCGACCTCGCTCCGCTCCTGGTTTTCGACCTCGCTCCATTCCTGGTTCTCAAGCTCGCTCCAGTCCTGGTTCTCAAGCTCGCTCCTCTCCTGGTTTTCGACCTCTCTCCGTTCCTGGTTTTCGACCTCGCTCCATTCCTGGTTCTCAAGCTCGCTCCTCTTCTGGTTTTCGACCTCGCTACTCTCCTTGTTCTTGACCTCGCTCTGTTCCTGGTTCTCGACCTCGCTCTGTTCCTGGTTCTCGACCTCACTCCGTTCCTGGTTCTCGACCTCGCTCCGCTCCTGGTTTTCGACTTCGCTTCTCTCCTGGTTCTCGACCTAGCTCCGTTCCTGGTTCTCGACCTCGCTCCGCTCCTGGGTTTTGACCTCGCTCTGCTCCTGGTTCTCAACCTCGCTCCATTCCTGGTTCTCAAGCTCGCTCCATTCCTGGTTCTCAAGCTCGCTCCTCTCCTGGTTTTCGACCTCTCTCCGTTCCGGGTTCTCGACCGTGCTCCGTTCCTGGTTCTCGACCTCGCTCCTCTCCTGGTGCTCAACCTCGCTCCTCTCCTGGTTTTCGACCTCGCTCCTCTCCTGGTTCTCGACCTCGCTCCGTTCCTGGTTTTCGACCTCGCTCCGCTCCTTTTTCTCGACCTCGCTCCATTCCTGGTTCTCGACCTCGCTCCGCTCCTGGTTCTCAACCACGCTCCGTTCCTGGTTCTCGACCTCGCTCCGCTCCTGGTTCTCAACCACGCTCCGTTCCTGGTTCTCAACCTCGCTCCTCTCCTGGTTCTCGACCTCGCTCCTCTCCTGGTTTTAGACCTCTCTCCATTCCTGGTTCTCGTCCTTGTTCCTCTCCTGGTTCTCAAACTCGCTGCTCTCATTGTTTTCGACCTCGCTCCTCTCCTGGTTCTCAACCTCGCTCCATTCCTGGTTCTCAACCTCGCGCCACTCCTGGTTCTTGACCTCGCTCCACTCCTGGTTATCAACCTTGCTCCTCTCCTGGTTTTCGACCTCTCTCCGTTCCTGGTTCTCAACCTCGCTCCGTTCCTGGTTCTCAACCTCACTCCTCTCCTGGTTCTCGACCTCGCCCCTCTCCTGGTTCTCGACCTCGATCCGTTCCTGGTTCTCGACTACGCTCCGCTCCGGGTTCTCGACCTCGCTCCTCTCCTGGTTTTCGACCTCGCTCCGCTCCTGGCTCGCGACCTCGCTCCTCTCCTGGTTCTCGACCTCGCTCCTCTCCTGGTTCTCGACCTCGCTCCTCTCCTGGTTCTCGAACTCGCTCCGTTCCTGGTTCTCGACCTCGCTCTGCTCCTGGTTCTCGACCTCGCCACTCTCCTGGTTCTCGACCTCGACCCATTCCTGGTTCTACACCTCGCTCCGCTCCTCGTTCTCGACCTCGCTCCGCTCCTGGTTCTCGACCTCGGTCCGCTCCTGGTTCTCGACCTCGCCCCGTTCCTGGTTTTCGACCTCGCTCCTCTCCAGCTTCTTGACCTCGCTCCTCTCCTGGTTCTCGACCTCGCTCCTCTCCTGGTTCTCGACCTCGCTCCTCTTCTGGTTCTCGACCAAGCTCCGTTCCTGGTTCTCGACCTCGCTCCGCTCCTGGTTCTCGACCTCGATCCGTTCCTGGTTCTCGACCTCGCTCCTCTCCTGGTTCTCGACCTCGCTCCTCTCCTGGTGCTCAAACTCGCTCCTCTCCTGGTTTTCGACCTCGCTCCTCTCCTGGTTCTCGACCTCGCTCCATTCCTGGTTCTCAAGCTCGCTCCATTCCTGGTTCTTAAGCTCGCTCCGCTCCTGGTTTTTGACCTCGCTCTGCTCCTGGTTCTCAAGCTCGCTCCATTCCTGGTTCTCAAGCTCGCTCCATTCCTGGTTCTGAAGCTCGCTCCTCTCCTGGTTTTTGACCTCTCTCCGTTCCTGGTTCTCGACCTCGCTCCGTTCCTGGTTCTCGACCTCGCTCCTCTCCTGGTTTTCGACATCTCTCCGTTCCTGGTTCTCGACCTCGCTCCTCTCCTGGTGCTCAAACTCGCTCCTCTCCTGGTTTTCGACCTCGCTCCTCTCCTGGTTCTCGACCTCGCTCCTCTCCTGGTTCTCGACCTCGCTCCGTTCCTGGTTCTCGACCTCGCTCTGCTCCTGGTTCTCGACCTCGATCCGTTCCTGGTTCTCGACCTCGCTCCTCTCCTGGTTCTCGACCTCACTCCATTCCTGGTTCTCGACCTCGCCCCTCTCCTGGTTCTCGACCTCAATCCGTTCCTGGTTCTCGACCTCGCTCCGCTCCTGGTTCTTGACCTCACTCCGCTCCTGGTTCTCGACCTCGATCCGCTCCTGGTTCTCGACCTCGCTCCGTTCCTGGTTCTCGACCTCGCTCCTCTCCAGCTTCTCGACCTCGCTCCTCTCCTGGTTCTCGACCTCGCTGCTCTCCTGGTTCTCGACCTCGCTCCCTTCCTGGTTCTCGACCTCGCTCCGCCCCTGGTTCTCGACCTCGCTCCGTTCCTGGTTTTCGACCTCGCTCCTCTCCAGCTTCTCGACCTCGCTCCTCTCCTGGTTCTCGACCTCGCTCCTCTCCTGGTTCTCGACCTCGCTCCCTTCCTGGTTCTCGACCTCGCTCCTCTCCTGGTTCTCGACCTCGCTCCTCTCCTGGTTTTCGACCTCGCTCCTCTCCTGGTTCTCGACCTCGCTCTGCTCCTGGTTCTCGACCTCGCTCCTCTCCTGGTTTTCGACCTCTCTCCATTCCTGGTTTTCGACCTCGCTCCGTTCCTGGTTCTCAAGCTCGCTCCTCTTCTGTTTCTCGACCTCGCTCCTCTCCTGGTTCTCGACCTCGCTCCTCTCCTGGTTCTCGACCTCGCTCCCTTCCTGGTTCTCGACCTCGCTCCGCCCCTGGTTCTCGACCTCGCTCCGTTCCTGGTTCTCGACCTCGCTCCACTCCTGGTTCTCGACCTCGATCCGTTCCTGGTTCTCGACCTCGCTCCTCTCCTGGTTCTCGACCTCGCTCCATTCCTGGTTCTCGACCTCGCCCCTCTCCTGGTTCTCGACCTCGCTCCCTTCCTGGTTCTCGACCTCGCTCCTCTCCTGGTTCTCAACCTCACTCCTCTCCTAGTTTTCGACCTCGCTCCGCTCCTGGTTTTCGACTTCGCTTCTCTCCTGGTTCTCGACCTAGCTCCGTTCCTGGTTCTCGACCTCGCTCCGCTCCTGGGTTTTGACCTCGCTCTGCTCCTGGTTCTCAACCTCGCTCCATTCCTGGTTCTCAAGCTCGCTCCATTCCTGGTTCTCAAGCTCGCTCCTCTCCTGGTTTTCGACCTCTCTCCGTTCCGGGTTCTCGACCGTGCTCCGTTCCTGGTTCTCGACCTCGCTCCTCTCCTGGTGCTCAACCTCGCTCCTCTCCTGGTTTTCGACCTCGCTCCTCTCCTGGTTCTCGACCTCGCTCCGTTCCTGGTTTTCGACCTCGCTCCGCTCCTTTTTCTCGACCTCGCTCCATTCCTGGTTCTCGACCTCGCTCCGCTCCTGGTTCTCAACCACGCTCCGTTCCTGGTTCTCGACCTCGCTCCGCTCCTGGTTCTCAACCACGCTCCGTTCCTGGTTCTCAACCTCGCTCCTCTCCTGGTTCTCGACCTCGCTCCTCTCCTGGTTTTAGACCTCTCTCCATTCCTGGTTCTCGTCCTTGTTCCTCTCCTGGTTCTCAAACTCGCTGCTCTCATTGTTTTCGACCTCGCTCCTCTCCTGGTTCTCAACCTCGCTCCATTCCTGGTTCTCAACCTCGCGCCACTCCTGGTTCTTGACCTCGCTCCACTCCTGGTTATCAACCTTGCTCCTCTCCTGGTTTTCGACCTCTCTCCGTTCCTGGTTCTCAACCTCGCTCCGTTCCTGGTTCTCAACCTCACTCCTCTCCTGGTTCTCGACCTCGCCCCTCTCCTGGTTCTCGACCTCGATCCGTTCCTGGTTCTCGACTACGCTCCGCTCCGGGTTCTCGACCTCGCTCCTCTCCTGGTTTTCGACCTCGCTCCGCTCCTGGCTCGCGACCTCGCTCCTCTCCTGGTTCTCGACCTCGCTCCTCTCCTGGTTCTCGACCTCGCTCCTCTCCTGGTTCTCGAACTCGCTCCGTTCCTGGTTCTCGACCTCGCTCTGCTCCTGGTTCTCGACCTCGCCACTCTCCTGGTTCTCGACCTCGACCCATTCCTGGTTCTACACCTCGCTCCGCTCCTCGTTCTCGACCTCGCTCCGCTCCTGGTTCTCGACCTCGGTCCGCTCCTGGTTCTCGACCTCGCCCCGTTCCTGGTTTTCGACCTCGCTCCTCTCCAGCTTCTTGACCTCGCTCCTCTCCTGGTTCTCGACCTCGCTCCTCTCCTGGTTCTCGACCTCGCTCCTCTTCTGGTTCTCGACCAAGCTCCGTTCCTGGTTCTCGACCTCGCTCCGCTCCTGGTTCTCGACCTCGATCCGTTCCTGGTTCTCGACCTCGCTCCTCTCCTGGTTCTCGACCTCGCTCCTCTCCTGGTGCTCAAACTCGCTCCTCTCCTGGTTTTCGACCTCGCTCCTCTCCTGGTTCTCGACCTCGCTCCATTCCTGGTTCTCAAGCTCGCTCCATTCCTGGTTCTTAAGCTCGCTCCGCTCCTGGTTTTTGACCTCGCTCTGCTCCTGGTTCTCAAGCTCGCTCCATTCCTGGTTCTCAAGCTCGCTCCATTACTGGTTCTGAAGCTCGCTCCTCTCCTGGTTTTTGACCTCTCTCCGTTCCTGGTTCTCGACCTCGCTCCGTTCCTGGTTCTCGACCTCGCTCCTCTCCTGGTTTTCGACATCTCTCCGTTCCTGGTTCTCGACCTCGCTCCTCTCCTGGTGCTCAAACTCGCTCCTCTCCTGGTTTTCGACCTCGCTCCTCTCCTGGTTCTCGACCTCGCTCCTCTCCTGGTTCTCGACCTCGCTCCGTTCCTGGTTCTCGACCTCGCTCCGCTCCTGGTTCTCGACCTCGATCCGTTCCTGGTTCTCGACCTCGCTCCTCTCCTGGTTCTCGACCTCACTCCATTCCTGGTTCTCGACCTCGCCCCTCTCCTGGTTCTCGACCTCAATCCGTTCCTGGTTCTCGACCTCGCTCCGCTCCTGGTTCTTGACCTCACTCCGCTCCTGGTTCTCGACCTCGATCCGCTCCTGGTTCTCGACCTCGCTCCGTTCCTGGTTCTCGACCTCGCTCCTCTCCAGCTTCTCGACCTCGCTCCTCTCCTGGTTCTCGACCTCGCTGCTCTCCTGGCTCTCGACCTCGCTCCCTTCCTGGTTCTCGACCTCGCTCCGCCCCTGGTTCTCGACCTCGCTCCGTTCCTGGTTTTCGACCTCGCTCCTCTCCAGCTTCTCGACCTCGCTCCTCTCCTGGTTCTCGACCTCGCTCCTCTCCTGGTTCTCGACCTCGCTCCCTTCCTGGTTCTCGACCTCGCTCCTCTCCTGGTTCTCGACCTCGCTCCTCTCCTGGTTTTCGACCTCGCTCCTCTCCTGGTTCTCGACCTCGCTCTGCTCCTGGTTCTCGACCTCGCTCCTCTCCTGGTTTTCGACCTCTCTCCATTCCTGGTTTTCGACCTCGCTCCGTTCCTGGTTCTCAAGCTCGCTCCTCTTCTGGTTCTCGACCTCGCTCCTCTCCTGGTTCTCGACCTCGCTCCTCTCCTGGTTCTCGACCTCGCTCCCTTCCTGGTTCTCGACCTCGCTCCGCCCCTGGTTCTCGACCTCGCTCCGTTCCTGGTTCTCGACCTCGCTCCACTCCTGGTTCTCGACCTCGATCCGTTCCTGGTTCTCGACCTCGCTCCTCTCCTGGTTCTCGACCTCGCTCCATTCCTGGTTCTCGACCTCGCCCCTCTCCTGGTTCTCGACCTCGCTCCCTTCCTGGTTCTCGACCTCGCTCCTCTCCTGGTTCTCAACCTCACTCCTCTCCTAGTTTTCGACCTCGCTTCTCTCCTGGTTCTCGACCTAGCTCCGTTCCTGGTTCTCGACCTTGCTCCGCTCCTGGTTTTTGACCTCGTTCTGCTCCTGGTTCTCAACCTCGCTCCATTCCTGGTTCTCAAGCTCGCTCCAGTCCTGGTTCTCAAGCTCGCTCCTCTCCTGGTTTTCGACCTCTCTCCGTTCCTGGTTTTCGACCTCGCTCCGTTCCTGGTTCTCAAGCTCGCTCCTCTTCTGGTTTTCGACCTCGCTACTCTCCTTGTTCTTGACCTCGCTCTGTTCCTGGTTCTCGACCTCGCTCTGTTCCTGATTCTCGACCTCACTCCGTTCCTGGTTCTCGACCTCGCTCCGCTCCTGGTTTTCGACCTCGCTTCTCTCCTGGTTCTCGACCTAGCTCCGTTCCTGGTTCTCGACCTCGCTCCGCTCCTGGTTTTTGACCTCGCTCTGCTCCTGGTTCTCGACCTCGATCCATTCCTGGTTCTCGACCTCGCTCCGCTCCTGGTTCTCGACCTCGCTCCTCTCCTGGTTCACGACCTCGCTCCTCTCCTGGTTATCGACCTCGCTCCGTTCCTGGTTCTCGACCTCGCTCCGCTCCTGGTTCTCGAACTCGATCCTCTCCTTGTTTTCGACCTCGCTCCTCTCCTGGTTCTCAACCTCGCTCCATTCCTGGTTCTCAACCTCGCTCCGCTCCTGGTTTTTGACCTCGCTCTGCTCCTGGTTCTCAACCTCGCTCCATTCCTGGTTCTCAAGCTTGCTCCATTCCTGGTGCTCAAGCTCGCTCCTCTCCTGGTATTCGACCTCTCTCCGTTCCTGGTTCTCGACCTCGCTCCGTTCCTGGTTCTCAAGCTCGCTCCTCTTCTGGTTTTCGACCTCGCTCCTCTCCTTGTTCTTGACCTCGCTCTGTTCCTGGTTCTCGACCTCGCTCCGTTCCTGGTTCTCGACCTCACTCCGTTCCTTGTTCTCGACCTCGCTCCGCTCCTGGTTTTCGACCTCGCTTCTCTCCTGGTTCTCGACCTAGCTCCGTTCCTGGTTCTCGACCTCGCTCCGCTCCTGGTTCTCGACCTCGATCCGCTCCTGGTTCTCGACCTCGATCCGTTCCTGGCTCTCGACCTCGCTCCTCTCCAGCTTCTTGACCTCGCTCCTCTCCTGGTTCTCGACCTCGCTCCTCTCCTGGTTCTCGACCTCGCTCCACTCCTGGGACCCGACTGCACTGCTCCTGGTTCTCGAACTCGCTCCGTTCCTGATTCTCGACCTCACTCCGTTCCTGGTTCTCGACCTCGCTCCGCTCCTGGTTTTCGACCTCGCTTCTCTCCTGGTTCTCGAGCTAGCTCCGTTCCTGGTTCTCAACCTCGCTCCGCTCCTGGTTTTTGACCTCGCTCTGCTCCTGGTTCTCAACCTCGCTCCATTCCTGGTTCTCAAGCTCGCTCCAGTCCTGGTTCTCAAGCTCGCTCCTCTCCTGGTTTTCGACCTCTCTCCGTTCCTGGTTTTCGACCTCGCTCCATTCCTGGTTCTCAAGCTCGCTCCTCTTCTGGTTTTCGACCTCGCTACTCTCCTTGTTCTTGACCTCGCTCTGTTCCTGGTTCTCGACCTCGCTCTGTTCCTGGTTCTCGACCTCACTCCGTTCCTGGTTCTCGACCTAGCTCCGCTCCTGGTTTTCGACTTCGCTTCTCTCCTGGTTCTCGACCTAGCTCCGTTCCTGGTTCTCGACCTCGCTCCGCTCCTGGGTTTTGACCTCGCTCTGCTCCTGGTTCTCAACCTCGCTCCATTCCTGGTTCTCAAGCTCGCTCCATTCCTGGTTCTCAAGCTCGCTCCTCTCCTGGTTTTCGACCTCTCTCCGTTCCGGGTTCTCAACCGTGCTCCGTTCCTGGTTCTCGACCTCGCTCCTCTCCTGGTGCTCAACCTCGCTCCTCTCCTGGTTTTCGACCTCGCTCCTCTCCTGGTTCTCGACCTCGCTCCGTTCCTGGTTTTCGACCTCGCTCCGCTCCTTTTTCTCGACCTCGCTCCATTCCTGGTTCTCGACCTCGCTCCGCTCCTGGTTCTCAACCACGCTCCGTTCCTGGTTCTCAACCTCGCTCCTCTCCTGGTTCTCGATCTCGCTCCTCTCCTGGTTTTAGACCTCTCTCCATTCCTGGTTCTCGTCCTTGTTCCTCTCCTGGTTCTCAAACTCGCTGCTCTCATTGTTTTCGACCTCGCTCCTCTCCTGGTTCTCAACCTCGCTCCATTCCTGGTTCTCAACCTCGCGCCACTCCTGGTTCTTGACCTCGCTCCACTCCTGGTTATCAACCTTGCTCCTCTCCTGGTTTTCGACCTCTCTCCGTTCCTGGTTCTCAACCTCGCTCCGTTCCTGGTTCTCAACCTCACTCCTCTCCTGGTTCTCGACCTCGCCCCTCTCCTGGTTCTCGACCTCGATCCGTTCCTGGTTCTCGACTACGCTCCGCTCCGGGTTCTCGACCTCGCTCCTCTCCTGGTTTTCGACCTCGCTCCGCTCCTGGCTCGCGACCTCGCTCCTCTCCTGGTTCTCGACCTCGCTCCTCTCCTGGTTCTCGACCTCGCTCCTCTCCTGGTTCTCGAACTCGCTCCGCTCCTGGTTCTCGACCTCGCTCCGCTCCTGGTTCTCGACCTCGGTCCGCTCCTGGTTCTCGACCTCGCCCCGTTCCTGGTTTTCGACCTCGCTCCTCTCCAGCTTCTTGACCTCGCTCCTCTCCTGGTTCTCGACCTCGCTCCTCTCCTGGTTCTCGACCTCGCTCCTCTCCTGGTTCTCGACCTCGCTCCGCCCCTGGTTCTCGACCTCGCTCCGTACCTGGTTCTCGACCTCGCTCCTCTCCAGCTTCTCGACCTCGCTCCTCTCCTGGTTCTCGACCTCGCTCCTCTCCTGGTTCTCAACCTCGCTCCTCTCCTGGTTCTCGACCTCGCTCCTCTCCTGATTTTCGACCTCGCTCTTCTCCTGGTTCTCAACCTCGCTCCATTCCTGGTTCTCAAGCTCGCTCCATTCCTGGTTCTCAAGCTCGCTCCTCTCCTGGTTTTCGACCTCTCTCCATTCCTGGTTCTCGACCTCGCTCCATTCCTGCTTCTCAACCTTACTCCTCTCCTGGTTCTCGACCTCGCTCCTCTCCTGGTTTTCGACCTCGCTCCTCTCCTGGTTCTCAACCTCGCTCCTCTCCTGGTTCTCAACCTCGCTCCGCTCCTGGTTCTCGACCTCGCTCCTCTTCTGGTTCTCGACCTAGCTCCGTTCCTGTTTCTCGACCTCGCTGCGCTCCTGGTTCTCGACCTTGAACCGTTCCTGGTTCTCGACCTCGCTCCTCTCCTGGTTCTCGACCTCGCTCCTCTCCTGGTGCTCAAACTCGCTCCTCTCCTGGTTTTCGACCTCGCTCCTCTCCTGGTTCTCGACCTCGCTCCATTCCTGGTTCTCAAGCTCGCTCCATTCCTGGTTCTTAAGCTCGCTCCGCTCCTGGTTTTTGACCTCGCTCTGCTCCTGGTTCTCAAGCTCGCTCCATTCCTGGTTCTCAAGCTCGCTCCATTCCTGGTTCTTAAGCTCGCTCCTCTCCTGGTTTTTGACCTCTCTCCGTTCCTGGTTCTCGACCTCGCTCCGTTCCTGGTTCTCGACCTCGCTCCTCTCCTGGTTTTCGACCTCGCTCCTCTCCTGGTTTTCGACCTCGCTCCTCTCCTGGTTCTCAACCTCGCTCCTCTCCTGGTTCTCAACCTCGCTCCGCTCCTGGTTCTCGACCTCGCTCCTCTCCTGGTTCTCGAACTCGCTCCGTTCCTGGTTCTCGACCTCGCTCTGCTCCTGGTTCTCGACCTCGCCACTCTCCTGGTTCTCGACCTCGACCCATTCCTGGTTCTACACCTCGCTCCGCTCCTGGTTCTCGACCTCGCTCCTCTCCTGGTTCTCGACCTCGCTCCTCTCCTGATTTTCGACCTCGCTCTTCTTCTGGTTCTCAACCTCGCTCCATTCCTGGTTCTCAAGCTCGCTCCATTCCTGGTTCTCAAGCTCGCTCCTCTCCTGGTTTTCGACCTCTCTCCATTCCTGGTTCTCGACCTCGCTCCATTCCTGGTTCTCAACCTTACTCCTCTCCTGGTTCTCGACCTCGCTCCTCTCCTGGTTTTCGACCTCGCTCCTCTCCTGGTTCTCAACCTCGCTCCTCTCCTGGTTCTCAACCTCGCTCCGCTCCTGGTTCTCGACCTCGCTCCTCTTCTGGTTCTCGACCTAGCTCCGTTCCTGGTTCTCGACCTCGCTCCGCTCCTGGTTCTCGACCTCGATCCGTTCCTGGTTCTCGACCTCGCTCCTCTCCTGGTTCTCGACCTCGCTCCTCTCCTGGTGCTCAAACTCGCTCCTCTCCTGGTTTTCGACCTCGCTCCTCTCCTGATTCTCGACCTCGCTCCATTCCTGGTTCTCAAGCTCGCTCCATTCCTGGTTCTTAAGCTCGCTCCGCTCCTGGTTTTTGACCTCGCTCTGCTCCTGGTTCTCAAGCTCGCTCCATTCCTGGTTCTCAAGCTCGCTCCATTCCTGGTTCTTAAGCTCGCTCCTCTCCTGGTTTTTGACCTCTCTCCGTTCCTGGTTCTCGACCTCGCTCCGTTCCTGGTTCTCGACCTCGCTCCTCTCCTGGTTTTCGACATCTCTCCGTTCCTGGTTCTCGACCTCGCTCCTCTCCTGGTGCTCAAACTCGCTCCTCTCCTGGTTTTCGACCTCGCTCCTCTCCTGGTTCTCGACCTCGCTCCTCTCCTGGTTCTCGACCTCGCTCCGTTCCTGGTTCTCGACCTCGCTCCGCTCCTGGTTCTCGACGTCGATCCGTTCCTGGTTCTCGACCTCGCTCCTCTCCTGGTTCTCGACCTCACTCCATTCCTGGTTCTCGACCTCGCCCCTCTCCTGGTTCTCGACCTCGATCCGTTCCTGGTTCTCGACCTCGCTCCGCTCCTGGTTCTTGACCTCACTCCGCTCCTGGTTCTCGACCTCGATCCGCTCCTGGTTCTCGACCTCGCTCCGTTCCTGGTTCTCGACCTCGCTCCTCTCCAGCTTCTCGACCTCGCTCCTCTCCTGGTTCTCGACCTCGCTGCTCTCCTGGTTCTCGACCTCGCTCCCTTCCTGGTTCTCGACCTCGCTCCGCCCCTGGTTCTCGACCTCGCTCCGTTCCTGGTTTTCGACCTCGCTCCTCTCCAGCTTCTCGTCCTCGCTCCTCTCCTGGTTCTCGACCTCGCTCCTCTCCTGGTTCTCGACCTCGCTCCCTTCCTGGTTCTCGACCTCGCTCCTCTCCTGGTTCTCGACCTCGCTCCTCTCCTGGTTTTCGACCTCACTCCTCTCCTGGTTCTCGACCTCGCTCTGCTCCTGGTTCTCGACCTCGCTCCTCTCCTGGTTTTCGACCTCTCTCCGTTCCTGGTTTTCGACCTCGCTCCGTTCCTGGTTCTCAAGCTCGCTCCTCTTCTGGTTCTCGACCTCGCTCCTCTCCTGGTTCTCGACCTCGCTCCTCTCCTGGTTCTCGACCTCGCTCCCTTCCTGGTTCTCGACCTCGCTCTGCCCCTGGTTCTCGACCTCGCTCCGTTCCTGGTTCTCGACCTCGCTCCACTCCTGGTTCTCGACCTCGATCCGTTCCTGGTTCTCGACCTCGCTCCTCTCCTGGTTCTCGACCTCGCTCCATTCCTGGTTCTCGACCTCGCCCCTCTCCTGGTTCTCGACCTCGCTCCCTTCCTGGTTCTCGACCTCGCTCCTCTCCTGGTTCTCAACCTCACTCCTCTCCTGGTTCTCGACCTCGCTCCTCTCCTAGTTTTCGACCTCGCTCCTCTCCTGGTTCTCGACCTCGCTCTGCTCCTGGTTCTCGACCTCGCTCCTCTCCTGGTTTTCGACCTCTCTCCGTTCCTGGTTTTCGACCTCGCTCCGTTCCTGGTTCTTAAGCTCGCTCCTCTTCTGGTTCTCGACCTCGCTCCTCTCCTTGTTCTTGACCTCGCTCTGTTCCTGGTTCTCGACCTCGCCCTTCTCCTGGTTCTCGACCTCGATCCATTCCTGGTTCTCGACCTCGCTCCGCTCCTGGTTCTCGACCTCGCTCCTCTCCTGGTTCACGACCTCGCTCCTCTCCTGGTTTTCGACCTCGCTCCGTTCCTGGTTCTCGACCTCGCTCCTCTCCTGGTTCTCAACCTCGCTCCTCTCCTGGTTCTCGACCTCGCTCCTCTCCTGATTTTCGACCTCGCTCTTCTTCTGGTTCTCAACCTCGCTCCATTCCTGGTTCTCAAGCTCGCTCCATTCCTGGTTCTCAAGCTCGCTCCTCTCCTGGTTTTCGACCTCTCTCCATTCCTGGTTCTCGACCTCGCTCCATTCCTGGTTCTCAACCTTACTCCTCTCCTGGTTCTCGACCTCGCTCCTCTCCTGGTTTTCGACCTCGCTCCTCTCCTGGTTCTCAACCTCGCTCCTCTCCTGGTTCTCAACCTCGCTCCGCTCCTGGTTCTCGACCTCGCTCCTCTTCTGGTTCTCGACCTAGCTCCGTTCCTGGTTCTCGACCTCGCTCCGCTCCTGGTTCTCGACCTCGATCCGTTCCTGGTTCTCGACCTCGCTCCTCTCCTGGTTCTCGACCTCGCTCCTCTCCTGGTGCTCAAACTCACTCCTCTCCTGGTTTTCGACCTCGCTCCATTCCTGGTTCTCAAGCTCGCTCCATTCCTGGTTCTTAAGCTCGCTCCGCTCCTGGTTTTTGACCTCGCTCTGCTCCTGGTTCTCAAGCTCGCTCCATTCCTGGTTCTCAAGCTCGCTCCATTCCTGGTTCTTAAGCTCGCTCCTCTCCTGGTTTTTGACCTCTCTCCGTTCCTGGTTCTCAACCTCGCTCCGTTCCTGGTTCTCGACCTCGCTCCTCTCCTGGTTTTCGACATCTCTCCGTTCCTGGTTCTCGACCTCGCTCCTCTCCTGTTGCTCAAACTCGCTCCTCTCCTGGTTTTCGACCTCGCTCCTCTCCTGGTTCTCGACCTCGCTCCTCTCCTGGTTCTCGACCTCGCTCCGTTCCTGGTTCTCGACCTCGCTCCGCTCCTGGTTCTCGACCTCGATCCGTTCCTGGTTCTCGACCTCGCTCCTCTCCTGGTTCTCGACCTCACTCCATTCCTGGTTCTCGACCTCGCCCCTCTCCTGGTTCTCGACCTCGATCCGTTCCTGGTTCTCGACCTCGCTCCGCTCCTGGTTCTTGACCTCACTCCGCTCCTGGTTCTCGACCTCGATCCGCTCCTGGTTCTCGACCTCGCTCCGTTCCTGGTTCTCGACCTCGCTCCTCTCCAGCTTCTCGACCTCGCTCCTCTCCTGGTTCTCGACCTCGCTGCTCTCCTGGTTCTCGACCTCGCTCCCTTCCTGGTTCTCGACCTCGCTCCGCCCCTGGTTCTCGACCTCGCTCCGTTCCTGGTTTTCGACCTCGCTCCTCTCCAGCTTCTCGACCTCGCTCCTCTCCTGGTTCTCGACCTCGCTCCTCTCCTGGTTCTCGACCTCGCTCCCTTCCTGGTTCTCGACCTCGCTCCTCTCCTGGTTCTCGACCTCGCTCCTCTCCTGGTTTTCGACCTCGCTCCTCTCCTGGTTCTCGACCTCGCTCTGCTCCTGGTTCTCGACCTCGCTCCTCTCCTGGTTTTCGACCTCTCTCCGTTCCTGGTTTTCGACCTCGCTCCGTTCCTGGTTCTCAAGCTCGCTCCTCTTCTGGTTCTCGACCTCGCTCCTCTCCTGGTTCTCGACCTCGCTCCTCTCCTGGTTCTCGACCTCGCTCCCTTCCTGGTTCTCGACCTCGCTCCGCCCCTGGTTCTCGACCTCGCTCCGTTCCTGGTTCTCGACCTCGCTCCACTCCTGGTTCTCGACCTCGATCCGTTCCTGGTTCTCGACCTCGCTCCTCTCCTGGTTCTCGACCTCGCTCCATTCCTGGTTCTCGACCTCGCCCCTCTCCTGGTTCTCGACCTCGCTCCCTTCCTGGTTCTCGACCTCGCTCCTCTCCTGGTTCTCAACCTCACTCCTCTCCTGGTTCTCGACCTCGCTCCTCTCCTAGTTTTCGACCTCGCTCCTCTCCTGGTTCTCGACCTCGCTCTGCTCCTGGTTCTCGACCTCGCTCCTCTCCTGGTTTTCGACCTCTCTCCGTTCCTGGTTTTCGACCTCGCTCCGTTCCTGGTTCTTAAGCTCGCTCCTCTTCTGGTTCTCGACCTCGCTCCTCTCCTTGTTCTTGACCTCGCTCTGTTCCTGGTTCTCGACCTCGCCCTTCTCCTGGTTCTCGACCTCGATCCATTCCTGGTTCTCGACCTCGCTCCGCTCCTGGTTCTCAACCTCGCTCCTCTCCTGGTTCACGACCTCGCTCCTCTCCTGGTTTTCGACCTCGCTCCGTTCCTGGTTCTCGACCTCGCTCCGCTCCTGGTTCTCGAACTCGATCCTCTCCTTGTTTTCGACCTCGCTCCTCTCCTGGTTCTCAACCTCGCTCCATTCCTGGTTCTCAACTTCGTTCCGCTCCTGGTTTTTGACCTCGCTCTGCTCCTGGTTCTCAACCTCGCTCCATTCCTGGTTCTCGACCTAGCTCTGTTCCTGGTTCTCAAGCTCGCTCCTCTTCTGGTTTTCGACCTCGCTCCTCTCCTTGTTCTTGACCTCGCTCTGTTCCTGGTTCTCGACCTCGCTCCGTTCCTGGTTCTCGACCTCACTCAGTTCCTGGTTCTCGACCTCGCTCAGCTCCTGGTTTTCGACCTCGCTTCTCTCCTGGTTCTCGACCTAGTTCCGTTCCTGGTTCTCGACCTCGCTCCGCTCCAGGTTCTCGACCTCGATCCGCTCCTGGTTCTCGACCTCGATCCGTTCCTGGTTCTCAACCTCGCTCCTCTCCAGCTTCTTGACCTCGCTCCTCTCCTGGTTCTCGACCTCGCTCCTCTCCTGGTTCTCGACGTCGCTCCTCTCCTGGTGCTCAAACTCGCTCCTCTCCTGGTTTTCGACCTCGCTCCTCTCCTGGTTCTCGACCTCGCTCCATTCCTGGTTCTCAAGCTCGCTCCATTCCTGGTTCTTAAGCTCGCTCCGCTCCTGGTTTTTGACCTCGCTCTGCTCCTGGTTCTCAAGCTCGCTCCATTCCTGGTTCTCAAGCTCGCTCCATTCCTGGTTCTTAAGCTCGCTCCTCTCCTGGTTTTTGACCTCTCTCCGTTCCTGGTTCTCGACCTCGCTCCGTTCCTGGTTCTCGACCTCGCTCCTCTCCTGGTTTTCGACATCTCTCCGTTCCTGGTTCTCGACCTCGCTCCTCTCCTGGTGCTCAAACTCGCTCCTCTCCTGGTTTTCGACCTCGCTCCTCTCCTGGTTCTCGACCTCGCTCCTCTCCTGGTTCTCGACCTCGCTCCGTTCCTGGTTCTCGACCTCGCTCCGCTCCTGGTTCTCGACCTCGATCCGTTCCTGGTTCTCGACCTCGCTCCTCTCCTGGTTCTCGACCTCACTCCATTCCTGGTTCTCGACCTCGCCCCTCTCCTGGTTCTCGACCTCGATCCGTTCCTGGTTCTCGACCTCGCTCCGCTCCTGGTTCTTGACCTCACTCCGCTCCTGGTTCTCGACCTCGATCCGCTCCTGGTTCTCGACCTCGCTCCGTTCCTGGTTCTCGACCTCGCTCCTCTCCAGCTTCTCGACCTCGCTCCTCTCCTGGTTCTCGACCTCGCTGCTCTCCTGGTTCTCGACCTCGCTCCCTTCCTGGTTCTCGACCTCGCTCCGCCCCTGGTTCTCGACCTCGCTCCGTTCCTGGTTTTCGACCTCGCTCCTCTCCAGCTTCTCGACCTCGCTCCTCTCCTGGTTCTCGACCTCGCTCCTCTCCTGGTTCTCGACCTCGCTCCCTTCCTGGTTCTCGACCTCGCTCCTCTCCTGGTTCTCGACCTCGCTCCTCTCCTGGTTTTCGACCTCGCTCCTCTCCTGGTTCTCGACCTCGCTCTGCTCCTGGTTCTCGACCTCGCTCCTCTCCTGGTTTTCGACCTCTCTCCGTTCCTGGTTTTTGACCTCGCTCCGTTCCTGGTTCTCAAGCTCGCTCCTCTTCTGGTTCTCGACCTCGCTCCTCTCCTGGTTCTCGACCTCGCTCCTCTCCTGCTTCTCGACCTCGCTCCCTTCCTGGTTCTCGACCTCGCTCCGCCCCTGGTTCTCGACCTCGCTCCGTTCCTGGTTCTCGACCTCGCTCCACTCCTGGTTCTCGACCTCGATCCGTTCCTGGTTCTCGACCTCGCTCCTCTCCTGGTTCTCGACCTCGCTCCATTCCTGGTTCTCGACCTCGCCCCTCTCCTGGTTCTCGACCTCGCTCCCTTCCTGGTTCTCAACCTCGCTCCTCTCCTGGTTCTCAACCTCACTCCTCTCCTGGTTCTCGACCTCGCTCCTCTCCTAGTTTTCGACCTCGCTCCTCTCCTGGTTCTCGACCTCGCTCTGCTCCTGGTTCTCGACCTCGCTCCTCTCCTGGTTTTCGACCTCTCTCCGTTCCTGGTTTTCGACCTCGCTCCGTTTCTGGTTCTTAAGCTCGCTCCTCTTCTGGTTCTCGACCTCGCTCCTCTCCTTGTTCTTGACCTCGCTCTGTTCCTGGTTCTCGACCTCGCCCTTCTCCTGGTTCTCGACCTCGATCCATTCCTGGTTCTCGACCTCGCTCCGCTCCTGGTTCTCGACCTCGCTCCTCTCCTGGTTCACGACCTCGCTCCTCTCCTGGTTTTCGACCTCGCTCCGTTCCTGGTTCTCGACCTCGCTCCGCTCCTGGTTCTCGAACTCGATCCTCTCCTTGTTTTCGACCTCGCTCCTCTCCTGGTTCTCAACCTCGCTCCATTCCTGGTTCTCAACTTCGTTCCGCTCCTGGTTTTTGACCTCGCTCTGCTCCTGGTTCTCAACCTCGCTCCATTCCTGGTTCTCAAGCTCGTTCTATTCCTGGTTCTCAAGCTCGCTCCTCTCCTGGTATTCGACCTCTCTCCGTTCCTGGTTCTCGACCTAGCTCTGTTCCTGGTTCTCAAGCTCGCTCCTCTTCTGGTTTTCGACCTCGCTCCTCTCCTTGTTCTTGACCTCGCTCTGTTCCTGGTTCTCGACCTCGCTCCGTTCCTGGTTCTCGACCTCACTCAGTTCCTGGTTCTCGACCTCGCTCAGCTCCTGGTTTTCGACCTCGCTTCTCTCCTGGTTCTTGACCTAGTTCCGTTCCTGGTTCTCGACCTCGCTCCGCTCCAGGTTCTCGACCTCGATCCGCTCCTGGTTCTCGACCTCGATCCGTTCCTGGTTCTCAACCTCGCTCCTCTCCAGCTTCTTGACCTCGCTCCTCTCCTGGTTCTCGACCTCGCTCCTCTCCTGGTTCTCGACCTCGCTCTTCTCCTGGTTCTCGACCTCGCTCCACCCCTGGTTCTCGACCTCGCTACGTACCTGGTTCTCGACCTCGCTCCTCTCCAGCTTCTCGACCTCGCTCCTCTCCTGGTTCTCGACCTCGCTCCTCTCCTGGTTCTCGAACTCGCTCCCTTCCTGGTTCTCGACCTCGCTCCTCTCCTGGTTCTCAACCTCACTCCTCTCCTGGTTCTCGACCTCGCTCCTCTCCTGATTTTCGACCTCGCTCTTCTCCTGGTTCTCAACCTCGCTCCATTCCTGGTTCTCAAGCTCGCTCCATTCCTGGTTCTCAAGCTCGCTCCTCTCCTGGTTTTCGACCTCTCTCCATTCCTGGTTCTCAACCTCGCTCCATTCCTGGTTCTCAACCTCACTCCTCTCCTGGTTCTCGACCTCGCTCCTCTCCTGGTTTTCGACCTCGCTCCTCTCCTGGTTCTCAACCTCGCTCCTCTCCTGGTTCTCAACCTCGCTCCGCTCCTGGTTCTCGACCTCGCTCCTCTTCTGGTTCTCGACCTAGCTCCGTTCCTGGTTCTCGACCTCGCTCCGCTCCTGGTTTTTGACCTCGCTCTGCTCCTGGTTCTCAACCTCGCTCCATTCCTGGTTCTCAAGCTCGCTCCATTCCTGGTTCTCAAGCTCGCTCCTCTCCTGGTTCTTGACCTCTCTCCGTTCCTGGTTCTCGACCTCGCTCCTCTCCTGGTTCTCGACATCGCTCCTCTCCTGGTTTTCGACATCTCTCCGTTCCTGGTTCTCGACCTCGCTCCTCTCCTGGTGCTCAACCTCGCTCCTCTCCTGGTTTTCGACCTCGCTCCTCTCCTGGTTCTCGATCTCGCTCCTCTCCTGGTTCTCGACCTCGCTCCGTTCCTGGTTCTCGACCTCGCTCCGCTCCTGGTTCTCGACCTCGATCCGTTCCTGGTTCTCGACCTCGCTCCTCTCCTGGTTCTCGACCTCGCTCCATTCCTGGTTCTCGACCTCGCCCCTCTCCTGGTTCTCAACCTCGCTCCCTTCCTGGTTCTCGACCTCGCTCCTCTCCTGGTTCTCAACCTCACTCCTCTCCTGGTTCTCGACCTCGCTCCTCTCCTGGTTTTCGACCTCGCTCCTCTCCTGGTTCTCGACCTCGCTCTGCTCCTGGTTCTCGACCTCGCTCCTCTCCTGGTTTTCGACCTCTCTCCGTTCCTGGTTTTCGACCTCGCTCCGTTCCTGGTTCTCAAGCTCGCTCCTCTTCTGGTTCTCGACCTCGCTCCTCTCCTTGTTCTTGACCTCGCTCTGTTCCTGGTTCTCGACCTCGCCCTTCTCCTGGTTCTCGACCTCGATCCATTCCTGCTTCTCGACCTCGCTCCGCTCCTGGTTCTCGACCTCGCTCCTCTCCTGGTTCACGACCTCGCTCCTCTCCTGGTTTTCGACCTCGCTCCGTTCCTGGTTCTCGACCTCGCTCCGCTCCTGGTTCTCGAACTCGATCCTCTCCTTGTTTTCGACCTCGCTCCGCTCCTGGTTCTCAACCTCGCTCCATTCCTGGTTCTCAACCTCGCTCCGCTCCTGGTTTTTGACCTCGCTCTGCTCCTGGTTCTCAACCTCGCTCCATTCCTGGTTCTCAAGCTCGCTCCATTCCTGGTTCTCAAGCTCACTCCTCTCCTGGTATTCGACCTCTCTCCGTCCCTGGTTCTTGACCTTGCTCCGTTCCTGGTTCTCAAGCTCGCTCCTCTTCTGGTTTTCGACCTCGCTCCTCTCCTTGTTCTTGACCTCGCTCTGTTCCTGGTTCTCGACCTCGCTCCGTTCCTGGTTCTCGACCTCACTCCGTTCCTGGTTCTCGACCTCGCTCCGCTCCTGGTTTTCGACCTCGCTTCTCTCCTGGTTCTCGACCTAGCTCCGTTCCTGGTTCTCGACCTTGCTCCGCTCCTGGTTCTCGACCTCGATCCGCTCCTGGTTCTCGACCTCGATCCGTTCCTGGTTCTCGACCTCGCTCCTCTCCTCGGTCTCGACCTCGCTCCGTTCCTGTTTCTCGACCTCGCCCCTCTCCTGGTTCTCGACCTCGATCCGTTCCTGGTTCTCGTCCTCGCTCCGCTCCTGGTTCTCGACCTCGCTCCCTTCCTGGTTCTCGACCTCGCTCTGCTCCTGGTTCTCGACCTCGCTGTGCTCCTGGTTCTCGACCTCGCTCCGTTCCTGGTTCTCGACCTCGCTCCCTTCCTGGTTCTCGACCTCGTTCTGCTCCTGGTTCTCGACCTCGCTCCGTTCCTGGTTCTCGACCTCGCTCCGTTCCTGGTTCTCGACCTCGCTCCTCTCCTGGTTCTCGACCTCGCTCCTCTCCTGGTTCTCGACCTCGCTCCTCTCCTGGTTCTCGACCTCGCTCCCTTCCTTGTTCTCGACCTCGCTCTGCTCCTGGTTCTCGACCTCGCTGTGTTCCTGGTTCTCGACCTCGCTCCCTTCCTGGTTCTCGACCTCGTTCTGCTCCTGGTTCTCGACCTCGCTCCGTTCCTGGTTCTCGACCTCGCTCCGTTCCTGGTTCTCGACCTCGCTCCTCTACTGGTTCTCGACCTCGCTCCTCTCCTGGTTCTCGACCTCGCTCCTCTCCTGGTTCTCAACCTCACGCCACACCTGGGACACGACCTCGCTCCACTCCTGGGACCCGACTGCACTGCTCCTGGTTCTCGACCTCGCTCCACTCCTGGTTCTCGACCTCGCTCCTCTCCTGGTTTTCGACCTCATCCGCTCCTTGTTCTCGACCTCGCTCCCTTCCTGGTTCTCGACCTTGCTCCGCTCCTGGTTCTCAACCTCGCTCCGTTCCTGGTTCTCAACCTCGCTCCTCTCCTGGTTCTCGACCTCGCTCCTCTCCTGGTTTTCGACCTCTCTCCGTTCCTGGTTCTCGACCTTGCTCCTCTCCTGGTTCTCAAACTCGCTCCTCTCCTTGTTTTCGACCTCGCTCCTCTCCTGGTTCTCAACCTCGCTCCATTCCTGGTTCTCAACCTCGCGCCACTCCTGGTTCTTGACCTCGCTCCACTCCTGGTTATCAACCTTGCTCCTCTCCTGGTTTTCGACCTCTCTCCGTTCCTGGTTCTCGACCTCGCTCCGCTCCTGATTCTCGACCTCGCTCCACTCCTGGTTCTCGACCTTGTTCCGCTCCTGGTTCTCGACTTCGCTCCCCTCCTGGTTTTTGACCTCGCTCCTCTCCTTGTTCTTGACCTCGCTCTGTTCCTGGTTCTCGACCTCGCTCCGTTCCTCGTTCTCGACCTCACTCCGTTCCTGGTTCTCGACCTCGCTCCTCTTCTGGTTCTCGACCTCGCTCCTCTCCTGGTTCTCAACCTCACGCCACACCTGGGACACGACCTCGCTCCACTCCTGGGACCCGACTGCACTGCTCCTGTTTCTCGACCTCGCTCCACTCCTGGTTCTCGACCTCGCTCCTCTCCTGGTTTTCGACCTCATCCGCTCCTTGTTCTCGACCTCGCTCCGTTCCTGGTTCTCGACCTTGCTCCGCTCCTGGTTCTCAACCTCGCTCCGTTCCTGGTTCTCAACCTCGCTCCTCTCCTGGTTCTCGACCTCGCTCCTCTCCTGGTTTTAGACCTCTCTCCGTTCCTGGTTCTCGACCTTGCTCCTCTCCTGGTTCTCAAACTCGCTCCTCTCCTTGTTTTCGACCTCGCTCCTCTCCTGGTTCTCAACCTCGCTCCATTCCTGGTTCTCAACCTCGCGCCACTCCTGGTTCTTGACCTCGCTCCACTCCTGGTTATCAACCTTGCTCCTCTCCTGGTTTTCGACCTCTCTCCGTTCCTGGTTCTCGACCTCGCTCCGTTCCTCGTTCTCGACCTCACTCCGTTCCTGGTTCTCGACCTCGCTCCGCTCCTGGTTTTCGACCTCGCTTCTCTCATGGTTCTCGACCTAGCTCCGTTCCTGGTTCTCGACCTCGCTCCGCTCCTGGTTTTTGACCTCGCACTGCTCCTGGTTCTCAACCTCGCTCCATTCCTGGTTCTCAAGCTCGCTCCAGTCCTGGTTCTCAAGCTCGCTCCTCTCCTGGTTTTCGACCTCTCTCCATTCCTGGTTTTCGACCTCGCTCCGTTCCTGGTTCTCAAGCTCGCTCCTCTTCTGGTTTTCGACATCTCTCCGTTCCTGGTTCTTGACCTCGCTCTGTTCCTGGTTCTCGACCTCGCTCTGTTCCTGATTCTCGACCTCACTCCGTTCCTGGTTCTCGACCTCGCTCCGCTCCTGGTTTTCGACCTCGCTTCTCTCCTGGTTCTCGACCGAGCTCCGTTCCTGTTTCTCGACCTCGCCCCTCTCCTGGTTCTCGACCTCGATCCGTTCCTGGTTCTCGTCCTCGCTCCGCTCCTGGTTCTCGACCTCGCTCCCTTCCTGGTTCTCGACCTCGCTCTGCTCCTGGTTCTCGACCTCGCTGTGCTCCTGATTCTCGACCTCGCTCCGTTCCTGGTTCTCGACCTCGCTCCCTTCCTGGTTCTCGACCTCGTTCTGCTCCTGGTTCTCGACCTCGCTCCGTTCCTGGTTCTCGACCTCGCTCCGTTCCTGGTTCTCGACCTCGCTCCTCTCCTGGTTCTCGACCTCGCTCCTCTCCTGGTTCTCGACCTCGCTCCTCTCCTGGTTCTCGACCTCGCTCCCTTCCTTGTTCTCGACCTCGCTCTGCTCCTGGTTCTCGACCTCGTTCTGCTCCTGGTTCTCGACCTCGCTCCGTTCCTGGTTCTCGACCTCGCTCCGTTCCTGGTTCTCGACCTCGCTCCTCTACTGGTTCTCGACCTCGCTCCTCTCCTGGTTCTCGACCTCGCTCCTCTCCTGGTTCTCAACCTCACGCCACACCTGGGACACGACCTCGCTCCACTCCTGGGACCCGACTGCACTGCTCCTGGTTCTCGACCTCGCTCCACTCCTGGTTCTCGACCTCGCTCCTCTCCTGGTTTTCGACCTCATCCGCTCCTTGTTCTCGACCTCGCTCCCTTCCTGGTTCTCGACCTTGCTCCGCTCCTGGTTCTCAACCTCGCTCCGTTCCTGGTTCTCAACCTCGCTCCTCTCCTGGTTCTCGACCTCGCTCCTCTCCTGGTTTTCGACCTCTCTCCGTTCCTGGTTCTCGACCTTGCTCCTCTCCTGGTTCTCAAACTCACTCCTCTCCTTGTTTTCGACCTCGCTCCTCTCCTGGTTCTCAACCTCGCTCCATTCCTGGTTCTCAACCTCGCGCCACTCCTGGTTCTTGACCTCGCTCCACTCCTGGTTATCAACCTTGCTCCTCTCCTGGTTTTCGACCTCTCTCCGTTCCTGGTTCTCGACCTCGCTCCGCTCCTGATTCTCGACCTCGCTCCACTCCTGGTTCTCGACCTTGTTCCGCTCCTGGTTCTCGACTTCGCTCCCCTCCTGGTTTTTGACCTCGCTCCTCTCCTTGTTCTTGACCTCGCTCTGTTCCTGGTTCTCGACCTCGCTCCGTTCCTCGTTCTCGACCTCACTCCGTTCCTGGTTCTCGACCTCGCTCCTCTTCTGGTTCTCGACCTCGCTCCTCTCCTGGTTCTCAACCTCACGCCACACCTGGGACACGACCTCGCTCCACTCCTGGGACCCGACTGCACTGCTCCTGTTTCTCGACCTCGCTCCACTCCTGGTTCTCGACCTCGCTCCTCTCCTGGTTTTCGACCTCATCCGCTCCTTGTTCTCGACCTCGCTCCGTTCCTGGTTCTCGACCTTGCTCCGCTCCTGGTTCTCAACCTCGCTCCGTTCCTGGTTCTCAACCTCGCTCCTCTCCTGGTTCTCGACCTCGCTCCTCTCCTGGTTTTAGACCTCTCTCCGTTCCTGGTTCTCGACCTTGCTCCTCTCCTGGTTCTCAAACTCGCTCCTCTCCTTGTTTTCGACCTCGCTCCTCTCCTGGTTCTCAACCTCGCTCCATTCCTGGTTCTCAACCTCGCGCCACTCCTGGTTCTTGACCTCGCTCCACTCCTGGTTATCAACCTTGCTCCTCTCCTGGTTTTCGACCTCTCTCCGTTCCTGGTTCTCGACCTCGCTCCGTTCCTCGTTCTCGACCTCACTCCGTTCCTGGTTCTCGACCTCGCTCCGCTCCTGGTTTTCGACCTCGCTTCTCTCATGGTTCTCGACCTAGCTCCGTTCCTGGTTCTCGACCTCGCTCCGCTCCTGGTTTTTGACCTCGCACTACTCCTGGTTCTCAACCTCGCTCCATTCCTGGTTCTCAAGCTCGCTCCAGTCCTGGTTCTCAAGCTCGCTCCTCTCCTGGTTTTCGACCTCTCTCCATTCCTGGTTTTCGACCTCGCTCCGTTCCTGGTTCTCAAGCTCGCTCCTCTTCTGGTTTTCGACATCTCTCCGTTCCTGGTTCTTGACCTCGCTCTGTTCCTGGTTCTCGACCTCACTCTGTTCCTGATTCTCGACCTCACTCCGTTCCTGGTTCTCGACCTCGCTCCGCTCCTGGTTTTCGACCTCGCTTCTCTCCTGGTTCTCGACCGAGCTCCGTTCCTGGTTCTCGACCTCGCTCCGCTCCTGGTTTTTGACCTCGCTCTGCTCCTGGTTCTCAACCTCGCTCCATTCCTGGTTCTCAAGCTCGCTCCATTCCTGGTTCTCAAGCTCGCTCCTCTCCTGGTTTTCGACCTCTCTCCGTTCCGGGTTCTCGACCTCGCTCCGTTCCTGGTTCTCGACCTCGCTCCTCTCCTGGTTTTCGACATCTCTCCGTTCCTGGTTCTCGACCTCGCTCCTCTCCTGGTGCTCAACCTCGCTCCTCTCCTGGTTTAAGACCTCGCTCCTCTCATGGTTCTCGACCTCGCTCCGTTCCTGGTTTTCGACCTCGCTCCGCTCCTTTTTCTCGACCTCGCTCCGTTCCTGGTTCTCGAACTCGCTCCGCTCCTGGTTCTCAACCTCGCTCCGTTCCTGGTTCTCAACCTCGCTCCTCTCCTGGTTCTCGACCTCGCTCCTCTCCTGGTTTTAGACCTCTCTCCATTCCTGGTTCTCGTCCTTGCTCCTCTCCTGGTTCTCAAACTCGCTCCTCTCCTTGTTTTCGACCTCGCTCCTCTCCTGGTTCTCAACCTCGCTCCATTCCTGGTTCTCAACCTCGCGCCACTCCTGGTTCTTGACCTCGCTCCACTCCTGGTTATCAACATTGCTCCTCTCCTGGTTTTCGAACTCTCTCCGTTCCTGGTTCTCAACCTCGCTCCGTTCCTGGTTCTCAACCTCACTCCTCTCCTGGTTCTCGACCTCGCTCCTCTCCTGGTTTTCGACCTCGCTCCTCTCCTGGTTCTCGACCTCGCTCTGCTCCTGGTTCTCGACCTCGCTCCTCTCCTTGTTTTTTGACCTCTCTCCGTTCCTGGTTTTTGACCTCGCTCCGTTCCTGGTTCTCAAGCTCGCTCCTCTTCTGGTTCTCGACCTCGCTCCTCTCCTTGTTCTTGACCTCGCTCTGTTCCTGGTTCTCGACCTCGCTCCGTTCCTGGTTCTCGACCTCACTCCGTTCCTGGTTCTCGACCTCGCTCCGCTCCTGGTTTTCGACCTCGCTTCTCTCCTGGTTCTCGACCTAGCTCCGTTCCTGGTTCTCAAACTCGCTCCGCTCCTGGTTTTTGACCTCGCTCTGCTCCTGGTTCTCAACCTCGCTCCATTCCTGGTTCTCAAGCTCGCTCCATTCCTGGTTCTCAAGCTCGCTCCTCTCCTGGTTTTCGACCTCTCTCTGTTCCTGGTTCTCGACCTCGCTCCGTTCCTGGTTCTCGACCTCGCTCCTCTCCTGGTTTTCGACATCTCTCCGTTCCTGGTTCTCGACCTCGCTCCTCTCCTGCTGCTCAACCTCGCTCCTCTCCTGGTTTTCGACCTCGCTCCTCTCCTGGTTCTCGACCTCGCTCCTCTCCTAGTTCTCGACCTCGCTCCGTTCCTGTTTCTCGACTTCGCTCCACTCGTGGTTCTCGACCTCGATCCGTTCCTGGTTCTCGACCTCGCTCCTCTCCTGGTTCTCGACCTCGCTCCATTCCTGGTTCTCGACCTCGCCACTCTCCTGGTTCTCGATCTTGATCCGTTCCTGGTTCTCGACCTCGCTCCATTCCTGGTTCTCGACCTCGCTCCATTCCTAGTTCTCGACCTCGCCCCTCTCCTGGTTCTCGACCTCGCTCCGCTCCTGGTTCTCGACCTCGCTCCTCTCCTGATTTTCGACCTCACTCCGCTCCTGGCTCTCGACCTCGCTCCTCTCCTGGTTCTCGACCTCGCTCCTCTCCTGGTTCTCGACCTCGCTCCTCTCCTGGTTCTCGACCTCGCTCCCTTCCTGGTTCTCGACCTCGCTCTGCTCCTGGTTCTCGACCTCGCTCCGTTCCTGGTTCTCGACCTCGCTCCGATCCTGGTTCTCGACCTCGCTCCTCTCCTGGTTCTCGACATCGCTCCCTTCCTGGTTCGCGACCTCGCTCTGCTCCTGGTTCTCGACCTCGCTCCATTCCTGGTTCTCGACCTCGCTCCGTTCCTGGTTCTCGACCTCGCTCCTCTCCTGGTTCTCGACCTCGCTCCTCTCCTGGTTCTCGACATCGCTCCATTCCTGGTTCTCGACCTCGCTCCGCTCCTGGTTCTCGACCTCGCTCCGCTCCTGGTTCTCGATCTCGCTCCGCTCCTGGTTCCCCACCTCGCTCCGTTCTTGGTTCTCGACCTAGCTCCGCTCCTGGTTCTTGACCTCGCTCCTCTCCTGGTTTTCGACCTCGCTCCTCTCCTTGTTCTCGACCTCGCTCCGTTCCTGGTTCTCGACCTTGCTCCTCTCCTGGTTCGCACACTCGCTCCTCTCCTTGTTTTCGACCTCGCTCCTCTCCTGGTTCTCAACCTCACGCCACTCCTGGTGCTCAACCTCGCTCCTCTCCTGGTTCTCGACCTCACTCCTCTCCGGGTTCTCGACCTCGCTCCGTTCCTGGTTCTCGACCTCGCTCCACTCCTGGTTCTCGACCTCGATCCGTTCCTGGTTCTCGACCTCGCTCCTCTCCTGGTTCTCGACCTCGCTCCATTCCTGGTTCTCGACCTCGCCACTCTCCTGGTTCTCGACCTTGATCCGTTCCTGGTTCTCGATCTCGCTCCATTCCTGGTTCTCCACCTCACTCCATTCCTAGTTCTCGACCTCGCCCCTCTCCTGGTTCTCGACCTCGCTCCGCTCCTGGTTCTCGACCTCGCTCCTCTCCTGATTTTCGACCTCACTCCGCTCCTGGCTCTCGACCTCGCTCCTCTCCTGGTTCTCGACCTCGCTCCTCTCCTGGTTCTCGACCTCGCTCCTCTCCTGGTTCTCGACCTCGCTCCCTTCCTGGTTCTCGACATCTCTCCGTTCCTGGTTCTCGACCTCGCTCCTCTCCTGGTTCTCGACCTCGCTCCTCTCCTGGTTTTCGACCTCGCTCCGCTCCTGGCTCTCGACCTCGCTCCTCTCCTGGTTCTCGACCTCGCTCCTCTCCTGGTTCTCGACCTCGCTCCGCTCCTGGTTTTTGACCTCGCTCTGCTCCTGGTTCTCAACCTCGCTCCATTCCTGGTTCTCAAGCTCGCTCCATTCCTGGTTCTTAAGCTCGCTCCTCTCCTGGTTTTTAACCTCTCTCCGTTCCTGGTTCTCGACCTCGCTCCGTTCCTGGTTCTCGACCTCGCTCCCTTCCTGGTTCTCGACCTCGCTCTGCTCCTGGTTCTCGACCTCGCTCCGTTCCTGGTTCTCGACCTCGCTCCTCTCCTGGTTTTCGACCTCGCTCCTCTCCTGGTTCGCAACCTCGCTCCTCTCCTGGTTCTCAAGCTCGCTCCCTTCCTGGTTCTCGACCTCGCTCCGCTCCTGGTTCTCGACCTCGCTCAGTACCTGGTTTTCGACCTCGCTCCTCTCCAGCTTCTCGACCTCGCTACTCTCCTGGTTCTCGACCTCGCTCCTCTCCTGGTTCTCGACCTCGCTCCCTTCCTGGTTCTCGACCTCGCTCCTCTCCTGGTTCTCAACCTCACTCCTCTCCTGGTTCTCGACCTCGCTCCTCTCCTGATTTTCGACCTCGCTCCTCTCCTGGTTCTCAACCTCACTCCATTCCTGGTTCTCAAGCTCGCTCCATTCCTGGTTCTCAAGCTCGCTCCTCTGCTGGTTTTCGACCTCTCTCCATTCCTGGTTCTCAACCTCGCTCCGTTCCTGGTTCTCAAACTCACTCCTCTCCTGGTTCTCGACCTCGCTCCTCTTCTGGTTTTCGACCTCGCTCCTCTCCTGGTTTTCGACCTCGCTCTTCTCCTGGTTCTCGACCTCGCTCCTCTCCTGGTTCTCGACCTCGCTCCGTTCCTGGTTCTCGACCTTGCTCCTTTCCTGGTTCTCAACCTCGCTCCATTCCTGGTTCTCAAGCTCGCTCCGTTCCTGGTTCTCAAGCTCGCTCCTCTCCTGGTTATCGACCTCGCTCCTCTCCTGGTTCTCAACCTCGCTCCTCTCCTGGTTCTCAACCTCGCTCCGCTCCTGGTTCTCGACCTCGCTCCTCTTCTGGTTCTCGACCTAGCTCCGTTCCTGGTTCTCAACCTCGCGCAGCTCCTGGTTTTTGACCTCGCTCTGTTCCGGGTTCTCAACATCGCTCCATTCCTGGTTCTCAAGCTCGCTCCATTCCTGTTTCTCAAGCTCGCTCCTCTCCTGGTTTTCGACCTCTCTCCGTTCCTGGTTCTCGACCTCGCTCCGTTCCTGGTTCTCGACCTCGCTCCTCTCCTGGTTTTCGACATCTCTCCGTTCCTGGTTCTCGACCTCGCTCCTCTCCTGGTGCTCAACCTCGCTCCTCTCCTGGTTTTCGACCTCGCTCCTCTCCTGGTTCTCGACCTCTCTCCTCTCCTGGTTCTCGACCTCGCTCCGTTCCTGGTTCTCGACCTCGCTCCGCTCCTGGTTCTCGACCTCGATCCGTTCCTGGTTCTCGACCTCGCTCCTCTCCTGGTTCTCGACCTCGATCCGTTCCTGGTTCTCGACCTCGCTCCTCTCCTGGTTCTCGACCTCGATCCGTTCCTGGTTCTCGACCTCGCTCCGCTCCTGGTTTTCGACCTCGCTCCGCTCCTGGCTCTCGACCTCGCTCCTCTCCTGGTTCTCGACCTCGCTCCTCTCCTGGTTCTCGACCTTGCTCCCTTCCTGGTTCTCGACCTCGCTCCGCTCCTGGTTCTCGACCTCGCTCCGTTCCTGGTTATCGACCTCGCTCCGTTCCTGGTTCTCGACCTCGCTCCCTTCCTGGTTCTCGACCTCGCTCTGCTCCTGGTTCTCGACATCGCTCCGTTCCTGGTTCTCGACCTCGCTCCCTTCCTGGTTCTCGACCTCGCTCCGCTCCTGATTCTCGACCTCGCTCCGTTCCTGGTTCTCGACCTCGCTCCTCTCCTGGTTCTCGACCTCGCTCCTCTCCTGGTTCTCGACCTCGCTCCTCTCCTGGTTCTCAACCTCACGCCACACCTGGGACTCGACCTCGCTCCACTCCTGGGACCCGACTGCACCGCTCCTGGTTCTCGACCTCTCTCCACTCCTGGTTCTCGACCTCGCTCCTCTCCTGGTTTTCGACCTCGCTCCGTTCCTGGTTCTCGACCTCGCTCCGCTCCTGGTTCTCAACCTTGCTCCGTTCCTGGTTCTCAACCTCGCTCCTCTCCTGGTTCTCGACCTCGCTCCTCTCCTGGTTTTCGACCTCTCTCCGTTCCTGGTATTCGACCTTGCTCCTCTCCTGGTTCTCAAACTCGTTCCTCTCCTTGTTTTCGACCTCGCTCCTCTCCTGGTTCTCAACCTCGCTCCATTACTGGTTCTCAAGCTCGCTCCATTCCTGGTTCTCAAGCTCGCTCCTCTCCTGGTTTTCGACCTCTCTCCATTCCTGGTTCTCAACCTCTCTCCGTTCCTGGTTCTCAACCTCACTCCTCTCCTGGTTCTCGACCTTGCTCCTCTCCTGGTTTTTGACCTCGCTCCTCTCCTGGTTCTCGACCTCGCTCCTCTCCTGGTTCTCGACCTCGCTCCTCTCCTGGTTCTCAACCTCACGACACACCTGGGACACGACCTCGCTCCACTCCTGGGACCCGACTGCACTGTTCCTGGTTCTCGACCTCGCTCCACTCCTGGTTCTCGACCTCGCTCCTCTCCTGGTTTTCGACCTCGCTCCGCTCCTTGTTCTCGACCTCGCTCCGTTCCTGGTTCTCGACCTCGCTCCGCTCCTGGTTCTCAACCTCGCTCCGTTCCTGGTTCTCAACCTCGCTCCTCTCCTGGTTCTCGACCTCGCTCCTCTCCTGGTTTTCAACCTCTCTCCATTCCTGGTTCTCGACCTTGCTCCTCTCCTGGTTCTCAAACTCGCTCCTCTCCTTGTTTTCGACCTCGCTCCTCTCCTGGTTCTCAACCTCGCTCCATTCCTGGTTCTCAACCTCGCGCCACTCCTGGTTCTTGACCTCGCTCCACTCCTGGTTATCAACCTTGCTCCTCTCCTGGTTTTCGACCTCTCTCCGTTCCTGTTTCTCGACCTCGCTCCGCTCCTGATTCTCGACCTCGCTCCACTCCTGGTTCTCGACCTTGTTCCGCTCCTGGTTCTCGACTTCGCTCTCCTCCTGGTTTTTGACCTCGCTCCTCTCCTTGTTCTTGACCTCGCTCTGTTCCTTTTTCTCGACCTCGCTCCGTTCCTGGTTCTCGACCTCACTCCGTTCCTGGTTCTCGCCCTCGCTCCGCTCCTGGTTTTCGACCTCGCTTCTCTCCTGGTTCTCGACCTAGCTCCGTTCCTGGTTCTCGACCTCGCTCCGCTCCTGGTTTTTGACCTCGCTCTGCTCCTGGTTCTCAACCTCGCTCCATTCCTGGTTCTCAAGCTCGCTCCAGTCCTGGTTCTCAAGCTCGCTCCTCTCCTGGTTTTCGACCTCTCTCCGTTCCTGGTTTTCGACCTCGCTCCGGTCCTGGTTCTCAAGCTCGCTCCTCTTCTGGTTTTCGACATCGCTACTCTCCTTGTTCTTGACCTCGCTCTGTTCCTGATTCTCGACCTCACTCCGTTCCTGGTTCTCGACCTCGCTCCGCTCCTGGTTCTCAACCTCGCTCCGTTCCTGGTTCTCAACCTCGCGCCACTCCTGGTTCTTGACCTCGCTCCACTCCTGGTTATCAACCTTGCTCCTCTCCTGGTTTTTGACCTCTCTCCGTTCCTGGTTCTCAACATCGCTCCGTTCCTGGTTCTCAATCTCACTCCTCTCCTGGTTCTCGACCTCGCTCCTCTCCTGGTTTTTTGACCTCTCTCCGTTCCTGGTTTTTGACCTCGCACCGTTCCTGGTTCTCAAGCTCTCTCCTCTTCTGGTTCTCGACCTCGCTCCTCTCCTTGTTCTTGACCTCGCTCTGTTCCTGGTTCTCGACCTCGCTCCGTTCCTGGTTCTCGACCTCACTCCGTTCCTGGTTTTTGACCTCGCTCTGCTCCTGGTTCTCAACCTCGCTCCATTCCTGGTTCTCAAGCTCGCTCCATTCCTGGTTCTCAAGCTCGCTCCTCTTCTGGTTTTCGACCTCTCTCCGTTCCTGGTTCTCGACCTCGCTCCGTTCCTGGTTCTCGACCTCGCTCCTCTCCTGGTTTTCGACATCTCTCCGTTCCTGGTTCTCGACCTCGCTACTCTCCTGGTTCTCGACCTTGATCCGTTCCTGGTTCTCGACCTCGCTCCATTCCTGGTTCTCGACCTCACTCCATTCCTAGTTCTCGACCTCGCCCCTCTCCTGGTTCTCGACCTCGCTCCGCTCCTGGTTCTCGACCTCGCTCCACTCCTGGTTTTCGACCTCACTCCGCTCCTGGCTCTCGACCTCGCTCCTCTCCTGGTTCTCGACCTCGCTCCTCTCCTGGTTCTCGACCTCGCTCCTCTCCTGGTTCTCGACCTCGCTCCCTTCCTGGTTCTCGACCTCGCTCTGCTCCTGGTTCTCGACCTCGCTCCGTTCCTGGTTCTCGACCTCGCTCCGTTCCTGGTTCTCGACCTCGCTTCTCTCCTGGTTCTCGACCTCGCTCCCTTCCTGGTTCTCGACCTCGCTCTGCTCCTGGTTCTCGACCTCGCTCCGTTCCTGGTTCTCGACCTCGCTCCGTTCCTGGTTCTCGACCTCGCTCCTCTCCTGGTTCTCGACCTCACTCCTCTCCTGGTTCTCGACATCACTCCGTTCCTGGTTCTCGACCTCGCTCCGCTCCTGGTTCTCGACCTCGCTCCGCTCCTGGTTCTCGATCTCGCTCCGCTCCTGGTTCTCCACCTCTCTCCGTTCTTGGTTCTCGACCTAGCTCCGCTCCTGGTTCTCGACCTCGCTCCTCACCTGGTTTTCGACCTCGCTCCGCTCCTTGTTCTCGACCTTGCTCCGTTCTTGGTTCTCGACCTTGCTCCTCTCCTGGTTCGCACACTCGCTCCTCTCCTTGTTTTCGACCTTGCTCCTCTCCTGGTTCTCAACCTCGCTCCATTCCTGGTTCTCAACCTCGCGCCACTCCTGGTGCTCAACCTCGCTCCTCTCCTGGTTCTCGACCTCACTCCTCTCCGGGTTCTCGACCTCGCTCCGTTCCTGGTTCTCGACCTCGCTCCGCTCCTGGTTTTCGACCTTGATCCGTTCCTGGTTCTCGACCTCGCTCCTCTCCTGGTTCTCGACCTCGCTCCGTTCCTGGTTCTCGACCTCGCCACTCTCCTGGTTCACGACCTCGACCCATTCCTGGTTCTACACCTCGCTCCGGTCCTGGTTCTCGATCTCGCTCCGCTCCTGGTGCTCGACCTCGATCCGTTCCTGGTTCTCGACCTCGCTCCTCTCCTGATTCTCGACCTCGCTCCGTTCCTGGTTCTCGACCTCGCCCCTCTCCTGGTTCTCGACCTCGATCCGTTCCTGGTTCTCGACTACGCTCCGCTCCGGGTTCTCGACCTCGCTCCTCTCCTGGTTTTCGACCTCGCTCCGCTCCTGGCTCGCGACCTCGCTCCTCTCCTGGTTCTCGACCTCGCTCCTCTCCTGGTTCTCGACCTCGCTCCTCTCCTGGTTCTCGACCTCGCTCCGTTCCTGGTTCTCGACCTTGCTCTGCTCCTGGTTCTCGACCTCGCCACTCTCCTGGTTCTCGACCTCGACCCATTCCTGGTTCTACACCTCGCTCCGCTCCTGGTTCTCGACCTCGCTCCGCTCCTGGTTCTCGACCTCGGTCCGCTCCTGGTTCTCGACCTCGCCCCGTTCCTGGTTCTCGACCTCGCTCCTCTCCAGCTTCTTGACCTCGCTCCTCTCCTGGTTCTCGACCTCGCTCCTCTCCTGGTTCTCGACCTCGCTCCCTTCCTGGTTCTCGACCTCGCTCCGCCCCTGGTTCTCGACCTCGCTCCGTACCTGGTTTTCGACCTCGCTCCTCTCCAGCTTCTCGACCTCGCTCCTCTCCTGGTTCTCGACCTCGCTCCTCTCCTGGTTCTCGACCTCGCTCCCTTCCTGGTTCTCGACCTCGCTCCTCTCCTGGTTCTCAACCTCACTCCTCTCCTGTTTCTCGACCTCGCTCCTCTCCTGATTTTCGACCTCGCTCTTCTCCTGGTTCTCAACCTCGCTCCATTCCTGGTTCTCAAGCTCGCTCCATTCCTGGCTCTCAAGCTCGCTCCTCTCCTGGTTTTCGACCTCTCTCCATTCCTGGTTCTCAACCTCGCTCCATTCCTGTTTCTCAACCTCACTCCTCTCCTGGTTCTCGACCTCGCTCCTCTCCTGGTTTTCGACCTCGCTCCTCTCCTGGTTCTCAACCTCGCTCCTCTCCTGGTTCTCGACCTCGCTCCTCTCCTGGTTTTTGACCTCGCTCTGCTCCTGGTTCTCAACCTCGCTCCATTCCTGGTTCTCAACCTCACTCCTCTCCTGGTTCTCGACCTCGCTCCTCTCCTGGTTTTCGACCTCGCTCCGCTCCTGGCTCTCGACCTCGCTCCTCTTCTGGTTCTCGACCTAGCTCCGTTCCTGGTTCTCGACCTCGCTCCGCTCCTGGTTTTTGACCTCGCTCTGCTCCGGTTCTCAACCTCGCTCCATTCCTGGTTCTCAAGCTCGCTCCATTCCTGGTTCTCAAGCTCGCTCCTCTCCTGGTTTTCAACCTCTCTCCATTCCTGGTTCTCGACCTCGCTCCATTCCTGGTTCTCGACCTCGCTCCTCTCCTGGTTTTCGACATCTCTCCGTTCCTGGTTCTCGACTTCGCTCCTCTCATGGTTCTCGACCTCGCTCCTCTCCTGGTTTTCGACCTCGCTCCGCTCCTGGCTCTCGACCTCGCTCCGTTCCTGGTTCTCGACCTCGCTCTGCTCCTGGTTCTCGAACTCTCTCCGTTCCTGGTTCTCGACCTCGCTCCGTTCCTGGTTCTCGACCTCGCTCCCTTCCTGGTTCTCGACCTCGCTCTGCTCCTGGTTCTCGACCTCACTCCGTTCCTGGTTCTCGACCTCGCTCCTCTCCTGGTTTTCGACCTCGCTCCTCTCCTGGTTCTCAACCTCGCTCCTCTCCTGGTTCTCAAGCTCGCTCCCTTCCTGGTTCTCGACCTCGCTCCGCTCCTGGTTCTCGACCTCGCTCCGTACCTGGTTTTCGAACTCGCTCCTCTCCAGCTTCTCGACCTCGCTCCTCTCCTGGTTCTTGACCTCGTTCCTCTCCAGGTTCTCGACCTCGCTCCCTTCCTGGTTCTCGACCTCGCTCCTCTCCTGGTTCTCAACCTCACTCCTCTCCTGGTTCTCGACCTCGCTTCTCTCCTGATTTTCGACCTCGCTCCTCTCCTGGTTCTCAACCTCGCTCCATTCCTGGTTCTCAAGCTCGCTCCATTCCTGGTTCTCAAGCTCGCTCCTCTGCTGGTTTTCGACCTCTCTCCATTCCTGGTTCTCAACCTCGCTCCGTTCCTGGTTCTCAACCTCACTCCTCTCCTGGTTCTCGACCTCGCTCCTCTTCTGGTTTTCGACATCTCTCCGTTCCTGGTTCTCGGCCTCGCTCCTCTCCTGGTGCTCAACCTCGCTCCTCTCCTGGTTTTCGACCTCGCTCCTCTCATGGTTCTCGACCTCGCTCTGTTCCTGGTTTTCGACCTCGTTCCGCTCCTTTTTCTCGACCTCGCTCCGTTCCTGGTTCTCGACCTCGCTCCGCTCCTGGTTCTCAACCTCGCTCCGTTCCTGGTTCTCAACCTCGCTCCCCTCCTGGTTCTCGACCTCGCTCCTCTCCTGGTTTTAGACCTCTCTCCATTCCTGGTTCTCGTCCTTGCTCCTCTCCTGGTTCTCAAACTCGCTCCTCTCCTTGTTTTCGACCTCGCTCCTCTCCTGGTTCTCAACCTCGCTCCATTCCTGGTTCTCAACCTCGCGCCACTCCTGGTTCTTGACCTCGCTCCACTCTTGGTTATCAACCTTGCTCCTCTCCTGGTTTTCGACCTCTCTCCGTTCCTGGTTCTCAACCTCGCTCCGTTCCTGGTTCTCAACCTCACTCCTCTCCTGGTTCTCGACCTCGCTCCTCTCCTGGTTTTCGACCTCGCTCCTCTCCTGGTTCTCGACCTCGCTCTGCTCCTGGTTCTCGACCTCGCTCCTCTCCTGGTTTTTTGTCCTCTCTCCGTTCCTGGTTTTTGACCTCGCTCCGTTCCTGGTTCTCAAGCTCGCTCCTCTTCTGGTTCTCGACCTCGCTCCTCTCCTTGTTCTTGACCTCGCTCTGTTCCTGGTTCTCGACCTCGCTCCGTTCCTGGTTCTCGACCTCACTCCGTTCCTGGTTCTCGACCTCGCTCCGCTCCTGGTTTTCGACCTCGCTTCTCTCCTGGTTCTCGACCTAGCTCCGTTCCTGGTTCTCGAACTCGCTCCGCTCCTGGTTTTTGACCTCGCTCTGCTCCTGGTTCTCAACCTCGCTCCATTCCTGGTTCTCAAGCTCGCTCCATTCCTGGTTCTCAAGCTCGCTCCTCTCCTGGTTTTCGACCTCTCTCCGTTCCTGGTTCTCGACCTCGCTCCGTTCCTGGTTCTCGACCTCGCTCCTCTCCTGGTTTTCGACATCTCTCCGTTCCTGGTTCTCGACCTCGCTACTCTCCTGGTTCTCGACCTTGATCCGTTCCTGGTTCTCGACCTCGCGCCATTCCTGGTTCTCGACCTCGCTCCATTCCTAGTTCTCGACCTCGCCCCTCTCCTGGTTCTCGACCTCACTCCGCTCCTGGCTCTCGACCTCGCTCCTCTCCTGGTTCTCGACCTCGCTCCTCTCCTGGTTCTCGACCTCGCTCCTCTCCTGGTTCTCGACCTCGCTCCCTTCCTGGTTCTCGACCTCGCTCTGCTCCTGGTTCTCGACCTCGCTCCTCTCCTGGTTCTCGACCTCGCTCCCTTCCTGGTTCTCGACCTCGCTCCTCTCCTGGTTCTCGACCTCGCTCCTCTCCTGGTTCTCGACATCGCTCCGTCCTGGTTCTCGACCTCGCTCCGCTCCTTGTTCTCGACCTCGCTCCGCTCCTGGTTCTCGATCTCGCTCCGCTCCTGGTTCTCCACCTCGCTCCGTTCTTGGTTCTCGACCTCGCTCCGTTCCTGGTTCTCGACCTTGCTCCTCTCCTGGTTCGCACACTCGCTCCTCTCCTTGTTTTCGACCTCGCTCCTCTCCTGGTTTTCGACCTCGCTCCTCTCATGGTTCTCGACCTCGCTCTGTTCCTGGTTTTCGACCTCGTTCCGCTCCTTTTTCTCGACCTCGCTCCGTTCCTGGTTCTCGACCTCGCTCCGCTCCTGGTTCTCAACCTCGCTCCGTTCCTGGTTCTCAACCTCGCTCCTCTCCTGGTTCTCGACCTCGCTCCTCTCCTGGTTTTAGACCTCTCTCCATTCCTGGTTCTCGTCCTTGCTCCTCTCCTGGTTCTCAAACTCGCTCCTCTCCTTGTTTTCGACCTCGCTCCTCTCCTGGTTCTCAACCTCGCTCCATTCCTGGTTCTCAACCTCGCGCCACTCCTGGTTCTTGACCTCGCTCCACTCCTGGTTATCAACCTTGCTCCTCTCCTGGTTTTCGACCTCTCTCCGTTCCTGGTTCTCAACCTCGCTCCGTTCCTGGTTCTCAACCTCACTCCTCTCCTGGTTCTCGACCTCGCTCCTCTCCTGGTTTTCGACCTCGCTCCTCTCCTGGTTCTCGACCTCGCCACTCTCCTGGTTCTCGACCTCGACCCATTCCTGGTTCTACACCTCGCTCCGCTCCTGGTTCTCGACCTCGCTCCGCTCCTGGTTCTCGACCTCGGTCCGCTCCTGGTTCTCGACCTCGCCCCGTTCCTGGTTCTCGACCTCGCTCCTCTCCAGCTTCTTGACCTCGCTACTCTCCTGGTTCTCGACCTCGCTCCTCTCCTGGTTCTCGACCTCGCTCCCTTCCTGGTTCTCGACCTCGCTCCGCCCCTGGTTCTCGACCTCGCTCCGTACCTGGTTTTCGACCTCGCTCCTCTCCAGCTTCTCGACCTCGCTCCTCTCCTGGTTCTCGACCTCGCTCCTCTCCTGGTTCTCGACCTCGCTCCCTTTCTGGTTCTCGACCTCGCTCCTCTCCTGGTTCTCAACCTCACTCCTCTCCTGGTTCTCGACCTCGCTCCTCTCCTGATTTTCGACCTCGCTCTTCTCCTGGTTCTCAACCTCGCTCCATTCCTGGTTCTCAAGCTCGCTCCATTCCTGGTTCTCAAGCTCGCTCCTCTCCTGGTTTTCGACCTCTCTCCATTCCTGGTTCTCAACCTCGCTCCATTCCTGGTTCTCGACCTCGCTCCTCTCCTGGTTCTCGACCTCGCTCCTCTCCTGGTTCTCGACATCGCTCCGTCCTGGTTCTCGACCTCGCTCCGCTCCTGGTTCTCGACCTCGCTCCGCTCCTGGTTCTCGACCTCGCTCTGCTCCTGGTTCTCGACCTCGCTCCTCTCCTGGTTCTCGACCTCGCTCCTCTCCTGGTTCTCGACCTCGCTCTGCTCCTGGTTCTCGACCTCGCTCCTCTCCTGGTTTTTTGTCCTCTCTCCGTTCCTGGTTTTTGACCTCGCTCCGTTCCTGGTTCTCAAGCTCGCTCCTCTTCTGGTTCTCGACCTCGCTCCTCTCCTTGTTCTTGACCTCGCTCTGTTCCTGGTTCTCGACCTCGCTCCGTTCCTGGTTCTCGACCTCACTCCGTTCCTGGTTCTCGACCTCGCTCCGCTCCTGGTTTTCGACCTCGCTTCTCTCCTGGTTCTCGACCTAGCTCCGTTCCTGGTTCTCGAACTCGCTCCGCTCCTGGTTTTTGACCTTGCTCTGCTCCTGGTTCTCAACCTCGCTCCATTCCTGGTTCTCAAGCTCGCTCCATTCCTGGTTCTCAAGCTCGCTCCTCTCCTGGTTTTCGACCTCTCTCCGTTCCTGGTTCTCGACCTCGCTCCGTTCCTGGTTCTCGACCTCGCTCCTCTCCTGGTTTTCGACATCTCTCCGTTCCTGGTTCTCGACCTCGCTACTCTCCTGGTTCTCGACCTTGATCCGTTCCTGGTTCTCGACCTCGCGCCATTCCTGGTTCTCGACCTCGCTCCATTCCTAGTTCTCGACCTCGCCCCTCTCCTGGTTCTCGACCTCACTCCGCTCCTGGCTCTCGACCTCGCTCCTCTCCTGGTTCTCGACCTCGCTCCTCTCCTGGTTCTCGACCTCGCTCCTCTCCTGGTTCTCGACCTCGCTCCCTTCCTGGTTCTCGACCTCGCTCTGCTCCTGGTTCTCGACCTCGCTCCTCTCCTGGTTCTCGACCTCGCTCCCTTCCTGGTTCTCGACCTCGCTCCTCTCCTGGTTCTCGACCTCGCTCCTCTCCTGGTTCTCGACATCGCTCCGTCCTGGTTCTCGACCTCGCTCCGCTCCTGGTTCTCGACCTCGCTCCGCTCCTGGTTCTCGATCTCGCTCCGCTCCTGGTTCTCCACCTCGCTCCGTTCTTGGTTCTCGACCTCGCTCCGTTCCTGGTTCTCGACCTTGCTCCTCTCCTGGTTCGCACACTCGCTCCTCTCCTTGTTTTCGACCTCGCTCCTCTCCTGGTTTTCGACCTCGCTCCTCTCATGGTTCTCGACCTCGCTCTGTTCCTGGTTTTCGACCTCGTTCCGCTCCTTTTTCTCGACCTCGCTCCGTTCCTGGTTCTCGACCTCGCTCCGCTCCTGGTTCTCAACCTCGCTCCGTTCCTGGTTCTCAACCTCGCTCCTCTCCTGGTTCTCGACCTCGCTCCTCTCCTGGTTTTAGACCTCTCTCCATTCCTGGTTCTCGTCCTTGCTCCTCTCCTGGTTCTCAAACTCGCTCCTCTCCTTGTTTTCGACCTCGCTCCTCTCCTGGTTCTCAACCTCGCTCCATTCCTGGTTCTCAACCTCGCGCCACTCCTGGTTCTTGACCTCGCTCCACTCCTGGTTATCAACCTTGCTCCTCTCCTGGTTTTCGACCTCTCTCCGTTCCTGGTTCTCAACCTCGCTCCGTTCCTGGTTCTCAACCTCACTCCTCTCCTGGTTCTCGACCTCGCTCCTCTCCTGGTTTTCGACCTCGCTCCTCTCCTGGTTCTCGACCTCGCCACTCTCCTGGTTCTCGACCTCGACCCATTCCTGGTTCTACACCTCGCTCCGCTCCTGGTTCTCGACCTCGCTCCGCTCCTGGTTCTCGACCTCGGTCCGCTCCTGGTTCTCGACCTCGCCCCGTTCCTGGTTCTCGACCTCGCTCCTCTCCAGCTTCTTGACCTCGCTACTCTCCTGGTTCTCGACCTCGCTCCTCTCCTGGTTCTCGACCTCGCTCCCTTCCTGGTTCTCGACCTCGCTCCGCCCCTGGTTCTCGACCTCGCTCCGTACCTGGTTTTCGACCTCGCTCCTCTCCAGCTTCTCGACCTCGCTCCTCTCCTGGTTCTCGACCTCGCTCCTCTCCTGGTTCTCGACCTCGCTCCCTTTCTGGTTCTCGACCTCGCTCCTCTCCTGGTTCTCAACCTCACTCCTCTCCTGGTTCTCGACCTCGCTCCTCTCCTGATTTTCGACCTCGCTCTTCTCCTGGTTCTCAACCTCGCTCCATTCCTGGTTCTCAAGCTCGCTCCATTCCTGGTTCTCAAGCTCGCTCCTCTCCTGGTTTTCGACCTCTCTCCATTCCTGGTTCTCAACCTCGCTCCATTCCTGGTTCTCAACCTCACTCCTCTCCTGGTTCTCGACCTCGCTCCTCTCCTGGTTTTCGACCTCGCTCCTCTCCTGGTTCTCAACCTCGCTCCTCTCCTGGTTCTCAACCTCGCTCCTCTCCTGGTTCTCGACCTCGCTCCTCTCCTGGTTCTCGACCTCGCTCCTCTCCTGGTTCTCGACCTCGCTCCCTTCCTGGTTCTCGACCTCGCTCTGCTCCTGGTTCTCGACCTCGCTCCTCTCCTGGTTCTCGACCTCGCTCTGCTCCTGGTTCTCGACCTCGCCACTCTCCTGGTTCTCGACCTCGACCCATTCCTGGTTCTACACCTCGCTCCGCTCCTGGTTCTCGACCTCGCTCCGCTCCTGGTTCTCGACCTCGGTCCGCTCCTGGTTCTCGATCTCGCCCCGTTCCTGGTTCTCGACCTCGCTCCTCTCCAGCTTCTTGACCTCGCTACTCTCCTGGTTCTCGACCTCGCTCCTCTCCTGGTTCTCGACCTCGCTCCCTTCCTGGTTCTCGACCTCGCTCCGCCCCTGGTTCTCGACCTCGCTCCGTACCTGGTTTTCGACCTCGCTCCTCTCCAGCTTCTCGACCTCGCTCCTCTCCTGGTTCTCGACCTCGCTCCTCTCCTGGTTCTCGACCTCGCTCCCTTTCTGGTTCTCGACCTCGCTCCTCTCCTGGTTCTCAACCTCACTCCTCTCCTGGTTCTCGACCTCGCTCCTCTCCTGATTTTCGACCTCGCTCCCTTCCTGGTTCTCGACCTCGCTCCTCTCCTGGTTCTCGACCTCGCTCCCTTCCTGGTTCTCGACCTCGCTCCTCTCCTGGTTCTCGACCTCGCTACTCTCCTGGTTCTCGACCTCGCTCCCTTCCTGGTTCTCGACCTCGCTCCTCTCCTGGTTCTCAACCTCACTCCTCTCCTGTTTCTCGACCTCGCTCCTCTCCTGATTTTCGACCTCGCTCTTCTCCTGGTTCTCAACCTCGCTCCATTCCTGGTTCTCAAGCTCGCTCCATTCCTGGCTCTCAAGCTCGCTCCTCTCCTGGTTTTCGACCTCTCTCCATTCCTGGTTCTCAACCTCGCTCCATTCCTGTTTCTCAACCTCACTCCTCTCCTGGTTCTCGACCTCGCTCCTCTCCTGGTTTTCGACCTCGCTCCTCTCCTGGTTCTCAACCTCGCTCCTCTCCTGGTTCTCGACCTCGCTCCTCTCCTGGTTTTTGCCCTCGCTCTGCTCCTGGTTCTCAACCTCGCTCCATTCCTGGTTCTCAACCTCACTCCTCTCCTGGTTCTCGACCTCGCTCCTCTCCTGGTTTTCGACCTCACTCCGCTCCTGGCTCTCGACCTCGCTCCTCTTCTGGTTCTCGACCTAGCTCCGTTCCTGGTTCTCGACCTCGCTCCGCTCCTGGTTTTTGACCTCGCTCTGCTCCGGTTCTCAACCTCGCTCCATTCCTGGTTCTCAAGCTCGCTCCATTCCTGGTTCTCAAGCTCGCTCCTCTCCTGGTTTTCAACCTCTCTCCATTCCTGGTTCTCGACCTCGCTCCATTCCTGGTTCTCGACCTCGCTCCTCTCCTGGTTTTCGACATCTCTCCGTTCCTGGTTCTCGACTTCGCTCCTCTCATGGTTCTCGACCTCGCTCCTCTCCTGGTTTTCGACCTCGCTCCGCTCCTGGCTCTCGACCTCGCTCCGTTCCTGGTTCTCGACCTCGCTCTGCTCCTGGTTCTCGAACTCTCTCCGTTCCTGGTTCTCGACCTCGCTCCGTTCCTGGTTCTCGACCTCGCTCCCTTCCTGGTTCTCGACCTCGCTCTGCTCCTGGTTCTCGACCTCGCTCCGTTCCTGGTTCTCGACCTCGCTCCTCTCCTGGTTTTCGACCTCGCTCCTCTCCTGGTTCTCAACCTCGCTCCTCTCCTGGTTCTCAAGCTCGCTCCCTTCCTGGTTCTCGACCTCGCTCCGCTCCTGGTTCTCGACCTCGCTCCGTACCTGGTTTTCGAACTCGCTCCTCTCCAGCTTCTCGACCTCGCTCCTCTCCTGGTTCTTGACCTCGTTCCTCTCCAGGTTCTCGACCTCGCTCCCTTCCTGGTTCTCGACCTCGCTCCTCTCCTGGTTCTCAACCTCACTCCTCTCCTGGTTCTCGACCTCGCTTCTCTCCTGATTTTCGACCTCGCTCCTCTCCTGGTTCTCAACCTCGCTCCATTCCTGGTTCTCAAGCTCGCTCCATTCCTGGTTCTCAAGCTCGCTCCTCTGCTGGTTTTCGACCTCTCTCCATTCCTGGTTCTCAACCTCGCTCCGTTCCTGGTTCTCAACCTCACTCCTCTCCTGGTTCTCGACCTCGCTCCTCTTCTGGTTTTCGACATCTCTCCGTTCCTGGTTCTCGGCCTCGCTCCTCTCCTGGTGCTCAACCTCGCTCCTCTCCTGGTTTTCGACCTCGCTCCTCTCATGGTTCTCGACCTCGCTCTGTTCCTGGTTTTCGACCTCGTTCCGCTCCTTTTTCTCGACCTCGCTCCGTTCCTGGTTCTCGACCTCGCTCCGCTCCTGGTTCTCAACCTCGCTCCGTTCCTGGTTCTCAACCTCGCTCCCCTCCTGGTTCTCGACCTCGCTCCTCTCCTGGTTTTAGACCTCTCTCCATTCCTGGTTCTCGTCCTTGCTCCTCTCCTGGTTCTCAAACTCGCTCCTCTCCTTGTTTTCGACCTCGCTCCTCTCCTGGTTCTCAACCTCGCTCCATTCCTGGTTCTCAACCTCGCGCCACTCCTGGTTCTTGACCTCGCTCCACTCTTGGTTATCAACCTTGCTCCTCTCCTGGTTTTCGACCTCTCTCCGTTCCTGGTTCTCAACCTCGCTCCGTTCCTGGTTCTCAACCTCACTCCTCTCCTGGTTCTCGACCTCGCTCCTCTCCTGGTTTTCGACCTCGCTCCTCTCCTGGTTCTCGACCTCGCTCTGCTCCTGGTTCTCGACCTCGCTCCTCTCCTGGTTTTTTGTCCTCTCTCCGTTCCTGGTTTTTGACCTCGCTCCGTTCCTGGTTCTCAAGCTCGCTCCTCTTCTGGTTCTCGACCTCGCTCCTCTCCTTGTTCTTGACCTCGCTCTGTTCCTGGTTCTCGACCTCGCTCCGTTCCTGGTTCTCGACCTCACTCCGTTCCTGGTTCTCGACCTCGCTCCGCTCCTGGTTTTCGACCTCGCTTCTCTCCTGGGTCTCGACCTAGCTCCGTTCCTGGTTCTCGAACTCGCTCCGCTCCTGGTTTTTGACCTCGCTCTGCTCCTGGTTCTCAACCTCGCTCCATTCCTGGTTCTCAAGCTCGCTCCATTCCTGGTTCTCAAGCTCGCTCCTCTCCTGGTTTTCGACCTCTCTCCGTTCCTGGTTCTCGACCTCGCTCCGTTCCTGGTTCTCGACCTCGCTCCTCTCCTGGTTTTCGACATCTCTCCGTTCCTGGTTCTCGATCTCGCTACTCTCCTGGTTCTCGACCTTGATCCGTTCCTGGTTCTCGACCTCGCGCCATTCCTGGTTCTCGACCTCGCTCCATTCCTAGTTCTCGACCTCGCCCCTCTCCTGGTTCTCGACCTCACTCCGCTCCTGGCTCTCGACCTCGCTCCTCTCCTGGTTCTCGACCTCGCTCCTCTCCTGGTTCTCGACCTCGCTCCTCTCCTGGTTCTCGACCTCGCTCCCTTCCTGGTTCTCGACCTCGCTCTGCTCCTGGTTCTCGACCTCGCTCCTCTCCTGGTTCTCGACCTCGCTCCCTTCCTGGTTCTCGACCTCGCTCCTCTCCTGGTTCTCGACCTCGCTCCTCTCCTGGTTCTCGACATCGCTCCGTCCTGGTTCTCGACCTCGCTCCGCTCCTGGTTCTCGACCTCGCTCCGCTCCTGGTTCTCGATCTCGCTCCGCTCCTGGTTCTCCACCTTGCTCCGTTCTTGGTTCTCGACCTCGCTCCGTTCCTGGTTCTCGACCTTGCTCCTCTCCTGGTTCGCACACTCGCTCCTCTCCTTGTTTTCGACCTCGCTCCTCTCCTGGTTTTCGACCTCGCTCCTCTCATGGTTCTCGACCTCGCTCTGTTCCTGGTTTTCGACCTCGTTCCGCTCCTTTTTCTCGACCTCGCTCCGTTCCTGGTTCTCGACCTCGCTCCGTTCCTGGTTCTCGACCTCGCTCCTCTCCTGGTTTTCGACATCTCTCCGTTCCTGGTTCTCGATCTCGCTACTCTCCTGGTTCTCGACCTTGATCCGTTCCTGGTTCTCGACCTCGCGCCATTCCTGGTTCTCGACCTCGCTCCATTCCTAGTTCTCGACCTCGCCCCTCTCCTGGTTCTCGACCTCACTCCGCTCCTGGCTCTCGACCTCGCTCCTCTCCTGGTTCTCGACCTCGCTCCTCTCCTGGTTCTCGACCTCGCTCCTCTCCTGGTTCTCGACCTCGCTCCTCTCCTGGTTCTCGACCTCGCTCCCTTCCTGGTTCTCGACCTCGCTCTGCTCCTGGTTCTCGACCTCGCTCCTCTCCTGGTTCTCGACCTCGCTCCCTTCCTGGTTCTCGACCTCGCTCCTCTCCTGGTTCTCGACCTCGCTCCTCTCCTGGTTCTCGACATCGCTCCGTCCTGGTTCTCGACCTCGCTCCGCTCCTGGTTCTCGACCTCGCTCCGCTCCTGGTTCTCGATCTCGCTCCGCTCCTGTTTCTCCACCTCGCTCCGTTCTTGGTTCTCGACCTCGCTCCGTTCCTGGTTCTCGACCTTGCTCCTCTCCTGGTTCGCACACTCGCTCCTCTCCTTGTTTTCGACCTCGCTCCTCTCCTGGTTTTCGACCTCGCTCCTCTCATGGTTCTCGACCTCGCTCTGTTCCTGGTTTTCGACCTCGTTCCGCTCCTTTTTCTCGACCTCGCTCCGTTCCTGGTTCTCGACCTCGCTCCGCTCCTGGTTCTCAACCTCGCTCCGTTCCTGGTTCTCAACCTCGCTCCTCTCCTGGTTCTCGACCTCGCTCCTCTCCTGGTTTTAGACCTCTCTCCATTCCTGGTTCTCGTCCTTGCTCCTCTCCTGGTTCTCAAACTCGCTCCTCTCCTTGTTTTCGACCTCGCTCCTCTCCTGGTTCTCAACCTCGCTCCATTCCTGGTTCTCAACCTCGCGCCACTCCTGGTTCTTGACCTCGCTCCACTCCTGGTTATCAACCTTGCTCCTCTCCTGGTTTTCGACCTCTCTCCGTTCCTGGTTCTCAACCTCGCTCCGTTCCTGGTTCTCAACCTCACTCCTCTCCTGGTTCTCGACCTCGCTCCTCTCCTGGTTTTCGACCTCGCTCCTCTCCTGGTTCTCGACCTCGCCACTCTCCTGGTTCTCGACCTCGACCCATTCCTGGTTCTACACCTCGCTCCGCTCCTGGTTCTCGACCTCGCTCTGCTCCTGGTTCTCGACCTCGGTCCGCTCCTGGTTCTCGACCTCGCCCCGTTCCTGGTTCTCGACCTCGCTCCTCTCCAGCTTCTTGACCTCGCTACTCTCCTGGTTCTCGACCTCGTTCCTCTCCTGGTTCTCGACCTCGCTCCCTTCCTGGTTCTCGACCTCGCTCCGCCCCTGGTTCTCGACCTCGCTCCGTACCTGGTTTTCGACCTCGCTCCTCTCCAGCTTCTCGACCTCGCTCCTCTCCTGGTTCTCGACCTCGCTCCTCTCCTGGTTCTCGACCTCGCTCCCTTTCTGGTTCTCGACCTCGCTCCTCTCCTGGTTCTCAACCTCACTCCTCTCCTGGTTCTCGACCTCGCTCCTCTCCTGATTTTCGACCTCGCTCTTCTCCTGGTTCTCAACCTCGCTCCATTCCTGGTTCTCAAGCTCGCTCCATTCCTGGTTCTCAAGCTCGCTCCTCTCCTGGTTTTCGACCTCTCTCCATTCCTGGTTCTCAACCTCGCTCCATTCCTGGTTCTCAACCTCACTCCTCTCCTGGTTCTCGACCTCGCTCCTCTCCTGGTTTTCGACCTCGCTCCTCTCCTGGTTCTCAACCTCGCTCCTCTCCTGGTTCTCAACCTCGCTCCTCTCCTGGTTCTCGACCTCGCTCCTCTCCTGGTTCTCGACCTCGCTCCTCTCCTGGTTCTCGACCTCGCTCCCTTCCTGGTTCTCGACCTCGCTCTGCTCCTGGTTCTCGACCTCGCTCCTCTCCTGGTTCTCGACCTCGCTCTGCTCCTGGTTCTCGACCTCGCCACTCTCCTGGTTCTCGACCTCGACCCATTCCTGGTTCTACACCTCGCTCCGCTCCTGGTTCTCGACCTCGCTCCGCTCCTGGTTCTCGACCTCGGTCCGCTCCTGGTTCTCGACCTCGCCCCGTTCCTGGTTCTCGACCTCGCTCCTCTCCAGCTTCTTGACCTCGCTACTCTCCTGGTTCTCGACCTCGCTCCTCTCCTGGTTCTCGACCTCGCTCCCTTCCTGGTTCTCGACCTCGCTCCGCCCCTGGTTCTCGACCTCGCTCCGTACCTGGTTTTCGACCTCGCTCCTCTCCAGCTTCTCGACCTCGCTCCTCTCCTGGTTCTCGACCTCGCTCCTCTCCTGGTTCTCGACCTCGCTCCCTTTCTGGTTCTCGACCTCGCTCCTCTCCTGGTTCTCAACCTCACTCCTCTCCTGGTTCTCGACCTCGCTCCTCTCCTGATTTTCGACCTCGCTCTTCTCCTGGTTCTCAACCTCGCTCCATTCCTGGTTCTCAAGCTCGCTCCATTCCTGGTTCTCAAGCTCGCTCCTCTCCTGGTTTTCGACCTCTCTCCATTCCTGGTTCTCAACCTCACTCCTCTCCTGGTTCTCGACCTCGCTCCTCTCCTGGTTTTCAACCTCGCTCCTCTCCTGGTTCTCAACCTCGCTCCTCTCCTGGTTCTCAACCTCGCTCCGCTCCTGGTTCTCGACCTCGGTCCGCTCCTGGTTCTCGACCTCGCCCCGTTCCTGGTTCTCGACCTCGCTCCTCTCCAGCTTCTTGACCTCGCTCCTCTCCTGGTTCTCGACCTCGCTCCTCTCCTGGTTCTCGACCTCGCTCCCTTCCTGGTTCTCGACCTCGCTCCGCCCCTGGTTCTCGACCTCGCTCCGCTCCTGGTTCTCGACCTCGCTCCACTCCTGGTTTTCGACCTCACTCCGCTCCTGGCTCTCGACCTCGCTCCTCTCCTGGTTCTCGAACTCGCTCCTCTCCTGGTTCTTGACCTCGCTCCTCTCCTGGTTCTCGACCTCGCTCTCTTCCTGGTTCTCGACCTCGCTCTGCTCCTGGTTCTCGACCTCGCTCCGTTCCTGGTTCTCGACCTCGCTCCGTTCCTGGTTCTCGACCTCGCTCCTCTCCTGGTTCTCGACCTCGCTCCTCTCCTGGTTCTCGACCTCGCTCCTCTCCTGGTTCTCGACATCGCTCCGTTCCTGGTTCTCGACCTCGCTCCGCTCCTGGTTCTCGACCTCGCTCCGCTCCTGGTTCTCGATCTCGCTCCGCTCCTGGTTCTCCACCTCGCTCCGTTCTTGGTTCTCGACCTCGCTTCGTTCCTGGTTCTCGACCTTGCTCCTCTCCTGGTTCGCACACTCGCTCCTCTCCTTGTTTTCGACCTCGCTCCTCTCCTGGTTCTCAACCTCGCTCCATTCCTGGTTCTCAAGCTCGCTCCATTCCTGGTTCTCAAGCTCGCTCCTCTGCTGGTTTTCGACCTCTCTCCATTCCTGGTTCTCAACCTCGCTCCGTTCCTGGTTCTCAACCTCACTCCTCTCCTGGTTCTCGACCTCGCTCCTCTTCTGGTTTTCGACATCTCTCCGTTCCTGGTTCTCAACCTCGCTCCTCTCCTGGTGCTCAACCTCGCTCCTCTCCTGGTTTTCGACCTCGCTCCTCTCATGGTTCTCGACCTCGCTCCGTTCCTGGTTTTCGACCTCGTTCCGCTCCTTTTTCTCGACCTCGCTCCGTTCCTGGTTCTCGACCTCGCTCCGCTCCTGGTTCTCAACCTCGCTCCGTTCCTGGTTCTTGACCTCGCTCCACTCCTGGTTATCAACCTTGCTCCTCTCCTGGTTTTCGACCTCTCTCCGTTCCTGGTTCTCAACCTCGCTCCGTTCCTGGTTCTCAACCTCACTCCTCTCCTGGTTCTCGACCTCGCTCCTCTCCTGGTTTTCGACCTCGCTCCTCTCCTGGTTCTCGACCTCGCTCTGCTCCTGGTTCTCGACCTCGCTCCTCTCCTGGTTTTTTGACCTCTCTCCGTTCCTGGTTTTTGACCTCGCTCCGTTCCTGGTTCTCAAGCTCGCTCCTCTTCTGGTTCTCGACCTCGCTCCTCTCCTTGTTCTTGACCTCGCTCTGTTCCTGGTTCTCGACCTCGCTCCGTTCCTGGTTCTCGACCTCACTCCGTTCCTGGTTCTCAACCTCGCTCCGCTCCTGGTTTTCGACCTCGCTTCTCTCCTGGTTCTCGACCTAGCTCCGTTCCTGGTTCTCGAACTCGCTCCGCTCCTGGTTTTTGACCTCGCTCTGCTCCTGGTTCTCAACCTCGCTCCATTCCTGGTTCTCAAGCTCGCTCCATTCCTGGTTCTGAAGCTCGCTCCTCTCCTGGTTTTCGACCTCTCTCCGTTCCTGGTTCTCGACCTCGCTCCGTTCCTGGTTCTCGACCTCGCTCCTCTCCTGTTTTTCGACATCTCTCCGTTCCTGGTTCTCGACCTCGCTACTCTCCTGGTTCTCGATCTTGATCCGTTCCTGGTTCTCGACCTCGCGCCATTCCTGGTTCTCGACCTCGCTCCATTCCTAGTTCTCGACCTCGCCCCTCTCCTGGTTCTCGACCTCGCTCCGCTCCTGGTTCTCGACCTCGCTCCTCTCCTGGTTTTCGACCTCACTCCGCTCCTGGCTCTCGACCTCGCTCCTCTCCTGGTTCTCGACCTCGCTCCTCTCCTGGTTCTCGACCTCGCTCCTCTCCTGGTTCTCGACCTCGCTCCCTTCCTGGTTCTCGACCTCGCTCTGCTCCTGGTTCTCGACCTCGCTCCGTTCCTGGTTCTCGACCTCGCTCCCTTCCTGGTTCTCAACCTCGCTCCTCTCCTGGTTTTCGACCTCGCTCCTCTCATGGTTCTCGACCTCGCTCTGTTCCTGGTTTTCGACCTCGTTCCGCTCCTTTTTCTCGACCTCGCTCCGTTCCTGGTTCTCGACCTCGCTCCGCTCCTGGTTCTCAACCTCGCTCCGTTCCTGGTTCTCAACCTCGCTCCTCTCCTGGTTCTCGACCTCGTTCCTCTCCTGGTTCTCGACCTCGCTCCCTTCCTGGTTCTCGACCTCGCTCCTCTCCTGGTTTTCGACCTCGCTCCGCTCCTGGCTCTCGACCTCGCTCCTCTCCTGGTTCTCGACCTCGCTCCTCTCCTGGTTCTCGACCTCGCTCCTCTCCTGGTTCTCGACCTCGCTCCCTTCCTGGTTCTCGACCTCGCTCTGCTCCTGGTTCTCGACCTCGCTCCGTTCCTGGTTCTCGACCTCGCTCCCTTCCTGGTTCTCAACCTCGCTCCTCTCCTGGTTTTCGACCTCGCTCCTCTCATGGTTCTCGACCTCGCTCTGTTCCTGGTTTTCGACCTCGTTCCGCTCCTTTTTCTCGACCTCGCTCCGTTCCTGGTTCTCGACCTCGCTCCGCTCCTGGTTCTCAACCTCGCTCCGTTCCTGGTTCTCAACCTCGCTCCTCTCCTGGTTCTCGACCTCGTTCCTCTCCTGGTTCTCGACCTCGCTCCCTTCCTGGTTCTCGACCTCGCTCCGCCCCTGGTTCTCGACCTCGCTCCGTACCTGGTTTTCGACCTCGCTCCTCTCCAGCTTCTCGACCTCGCTCCTCTCCTGGTTCTCGACCTCGCTCCTCTCCTGGTTCTCGACCTCGCTCCCTTTCTGGTTCTCGACCTCGCTCCTCTCCTGGTTCTCAACCTCACTCCTCTCCTGGTTCTCGACCTCGCTCCTCTCCTGATTTTCGACCTCGCTCTTCTCCTGGTTCTCAACCTCGCTCCATTCCTGGTTCTCAAGCTCGCTCCATTCCTGGTTCTCAAGCTCGCTCCTCTCCTGGTTTTCGACCTCTCTCCATTCCTGGTTCTCAACCTCGCTCCATTCCTGGTTCTCAACCTCACTCCTCTCCTGGTTCTCGACCTCGCTCCTCTCCTGGTTTTCGACCTCGCTCCTCTCCTGGTTCTCAACCTCGCTCCTCTCCTGGTTCTCAACCTCGCTCCTCTCCTGGTTCTCGACCTCGCTCCTCTCCTGGTTCTCGACCTCGCTCCTCTCCTGGTTCTCGACCTCGCTCCCTTCCTGGTTCTCGACCTCGCTCTGCTCCTGGTTCTCGACCTCGCTCCTCTCCTGGTTCTCGACCTCGCTCTGCTCCTGGTTCTCGACCTCGCCACTCTCCTGGTTCTCGACCTCGACCCATTCCTGGTTCTACACCTCGCTCCGCTCCTGGTTCTCGACCTCGCTCCGCTCCTGGTTCTCGACCTCGGTCCGCTCCTGGTTCTCGACCTCGCCCCGTTCCTGGTTCTCGACCTCGCTCCTCTCCAGCTTCTTGACCTCGCTACTCTCCTGGTTCTCGACCTCGCTCCTCTCCTGGTTCTCGACCTCGCTCCCTTCCTGGTTCTCGACCTCGCTCCGCCCCTGGTTCTCGACCTCGCTCCGTACCTGGTTTTCGACCTCGCTCCTCTCCAGCTTCTCGACCTCGCTCCTCTCCTGGTTCTCGACCTCGCTCCTCTCCTGGTTCTCGACCTCGCTCCCTTTCTGGTTCTCGACCTCGCTCCTCTCCTGGTTCTCAACCTCACTCCTCTCCTGGTTCTCGACCTCGCTCCTCTCCTGATTTTCGACCTCGCTCTTCTCCTGGTTCTCAACCTCGCTCCATTCCTGGTTCTCAAGCTCGCTCCATTCCTGGTTCTCAAGCTCGCTCCTCTCCTGGTTTTCGACCTCTCTCCATTCCTGGTTCTCAACCTCACTCCTCTCCTGGTTCTCGACCTCGCTCCTCTCCTGGTTTTCAACCTCGCTCCTCTCCTGGTTCTCAACCTCGCTCCTCTCCTGGTTCTCAACCTCGCTCCGCTCCTGGTTCTCGACCTCGGTCCGCTCCTGGTTCTCGACCTCGCCCCGTTCCTGGTTCTCGACCTCGCTCCTCTCCAGCTTCTTGACCTCGCTCCTCTCCTGGTTCTCGACCTCGCTCCTCTCCTGGTTCTCGACCTCGCTCCCTTCCTGGTTCTCGACCTCGCTCCGCCCCTGGTTCTCGACCTCGCTCCGCTCCTGGTTCTCGACCTCGCTCCGCTCCTGGTTTTCGACCTCACTCCGCTCCTGGCTCTCGACCTCGCTCCTCTCCTGGTTCTCGAACTCGCTCCTCTCCTGGTTCTTGACCTCGCTCCTCTCCTGGTTCTCGACCTCGCTCTCTTCCTGGTTCTCGACCTCGCTCTGCTCCTGGTTCTCGACCTCGCTCCGTTCCTGGTTCTCGACCTCGCTCCGTTCCTGGTTCTCGACCTCGCTCCTCTCCTGGTTCTCGACCTCGCTCCTCTCCTGGTTCTCGACCTCGCTCCTCTCCTGGTTCTCGACATCGCTCCGTTCCTGGTTCTCGACCTCGCTCCGCTCCTGGTTCTCGACCTCGCTCCGCTCCTGGTTCTCGATCTCGCTCCGCTCCTGGTTCTCCACCTCGCTCCGTTCTTGGTTCTCGACCTCGCTTCGTTCCTGGTTCTCGACCTTGCTCCTCTCCTGGTTCGCACACTCGCTCCTCTCCTTGTTTTCGACCTCGCTCCTCTCCTGGTTCTCAACCTCGCTCCATTCCTGGTTCTCAAGCTCGCTCCATTCCTGGTTCTCAAGCTCGCTCCTCTGCTGGTTTTCGACCTCTCTCCATTCCTGGTTCTCAACCTCGCTCCGTTCCTGGTTCTCAACCTCACTCCTCTCCTGGTTCTCGACCTCGCTCCTCTTCTGGTTTTCGACATCTCTCCGTTCCTGGTTCTCAACCTCGCTCCTCTCCTGGTGCTCAACCTCGCTCCTCTCCTGGTTTTCGACCTCGCTCCTCTCATGGTTCTCGACCTCGCTCCGTTCCTGGTTTTCGACCTCGTTCCGCTCCTTTTTCTCGACCTCGCTCCGTTCCTGGTTCTCGACCTCGCTCCGCTCCTGGTTCTCAACCTCGCTCCGTTCCTGGTTCTTGACCTCGCTCCACTCCTGGTTATCAACCTTGCTCCTCTCCTGGTTTTCGACCTCTCTCCGTTCCTGGTTCTCAACCTCGCTCCGTTCCTGGTTCTCAACCTCACTCCACTCCTGGTTCTCGACCTCGCTCCTCTCCTGGTTTTCGACCTCGCTCCTCTCCTGGTTCTCGACCTCGCTCTGCTCCTGGTTCTCGACCTCGCTCCTCTCCTGGTTTTTTGACCTCTCTCCGTTCCTGGTTTTTGACCTCGCTCCGTTCCTGGTTCTCAAGCTCGCTCCTCTTCTGGTTCTCGACCTCGCTCCTCTCCTTGTTCTTGACCTCGCTCTGTTCCTGGTTCTCGACCTCGCTCCGTTCCTGGTTCTCGACCTCACTCCGTTCCTGGTTCTCGACCTCGCTCCGCTCCTGGTTTTCGACCTCGCTTCTCTCCTGGTTCTCGACCTAGCTCCGTTCCTGGTTCTCGAACTCGCTCCGCTCCTGGTTTTTGACCTCGCTCTGCTCCTGGTTCTCAACCTCGCTCCATTCCTGGTTCTCAAGCTCGCTCCATTCCTGGTTCTGAAGCTCGCTCCTCTCCTGGTTTTCGACCTCTCTCCGTTCCTGGTTCTCGACCTCGCTCCGTTCCTGGTTCTCGACCTCGCTCCTCTCCTGTTTTTCGACATCTCTCCGTTCCTGGTTCTCGACCTCGCTACTCTCCTGGTTCTCGATCTTGATCCGTTCCTGGTTCTCGACCTCGCGCCATTCCTGGTTCTCGACCTCGCTCCATTCCTAGTTCTCGACCTCGCCCCTCTCCTGGTTCTCGACCTCGCTCCGCTCCTGGTTCTCGACCTCGCTCCTCTCCTGGTTTTCGACCTCACTCCGCTCCTGGCTCTCGACCTCGCTCCTCTCCTGGTTCTCGACCTCGCTCCTCTCCTGGTTCTCGACCTCGCTCCTCTCCTGGTTCTCGACCTCGCTCCCTTCCTGGTTCTCGACCTCGCTCTGCTCCTGGTTCTCGACCTCGCTCCGTTCCTGGTTCTCGACCTCGCTCCCTTCCTGGTTCTCAACCTCGCTCCTCTCCTGGTTTTCGACCTCGCTCCTCTCATGGTTCTCGACCTCGCTCTGTTCCTGGTTTTCGACCTCGTTCCGCTCCTTTTTCTCGACCTCGCTCCGTTCCTGGTTCTCGACCTCGCTCCGCTCCTGGTTCTCAACCTCGCTCCGTTCCTGGTTCTCAACCTCGCTCCTCTCCTGGTTCTCGACCTCGCTCCTCTCCTGGTTTTAGACCTCTCTCCATTCCTGGTTCTCGTCCTTGCTCCTCTCCTGGTTCTCAAACTCGCTCCTCTCCTTGTTTTCGACCTCGCTCCTCTCCTGGTTCTCAACCTCGCTCCATTCCTGGTTCTCAACCTCGCGCCACTCCTGGTTCTTGACCTCGCTCCACTCCTGGTTATCAACCTTGCTCCTCTCCTGGTTTTCGACCTCTCTCCGTTCCTGGTTCTCAACCTCGCTCCGTTCCTGGTTCTCAACCTCACTCCTCTCCTGGTTCTCGACCTCGCTCCTCTCCTGGTTTTCGACCTCGCTCCTCTCCTGGTTCTCGACCTCGCTCTGCTCCTGGTTCTCAACCTCGCTCCTCTCCTGGTTTTTTGTCCTCTCTCCGTTCCTGGTTTTTGACCTCGCTCCGTTCCTGGTTCTCAAGCTCGCTCCTCTTCTGGTTCTCGACCTCACTCCTCTCCTTGTTCTTGACCTCGCTCTGTTCCTGGTTCTCGACCTCGCTCCGTTCCTGGTTTTCGACCTCACTCCGTTCCTGGTTCTCGACCTCGCTCCGCTCCTGGTTTTCGACCTCGCTTCTCTCCTGGTTCTCGACCTAGCTCCGTTCCTGGTTCTCGAACTCGCTCCGCTCCTGGTTTTTGACCTCGCTCTGCTCCTGGTTCTCAACCTCGCTCCATTCCTGGTTCTCAAGCTCGCTCCATTCCTGGTTCTCAAGCTCGCTCCTCTCCTGGTTTTCGACCTCTCTCCATTCCTGGTTCTCGACCTCGCTTCTCTCCTGGTTCTCGACCTCGATCCGTTCCTCGTTCTCGATCTCGCTCCTCTCCTCGTTCTCGACCTCGCTCCGTTCCTGGTTCTCGACCTCGCTCCTCTCCTGGTTCTCGACCTCGATCCGTTCCTGGTTCTCGACCTCGCTCCTCTCCTGGTTTTCGACCTCGCTCCGCTCCTGGCTCTCGACCCCGCTCCTCTCCTGGTTCTCGACCTCGCTCCCTTCCTGGTTCTCGACCTCGCTCCCTTCCTGGTTCTCGACCTCGCTCCGTTCCTGGTTCTCGACCTCGCTCCGTTCCTGGTTCTCGACCTCGCTCCTCTCCTGGTTCTCGACCTTGCTCCACTCTTGATTCTCGACCTTGCTCCTCTCCTTGTTTTCGACCTCGATCCTCTCCTGGTTCTCAACCTCGCTCCATTCCTGGTTTTCAACCTCGCTCCGCTCCTGGTTCTCGACCTCGCTCGTCTCCTGGTTTTCGACCTCGCTCCTCTCCTGGTTCTCGAACTCGCTCCGCTCCTGGTTCTCGACTCGCTCTGCTCGTGGTTCTCGACCTCGCTCCGCTCCGAGGGCTAGACCTCGCTCCTCTTCTGGTTCTCGACCTCGCTCCTCTCCTGGTTCTCGACCTCGTTCCGCTCCTGGTTCTCGACCTCGCTCCTCTCCTGGTTTTCGACTTCGCTCCTCTCCTGGTTCTCGACCTCGTTCCGCTCCTGGTTCTCGACCTCGCTCCTCTCCTGGTTTTCGACTTCGCTCCTCTCCTGGTTCTCGACCTCGTTCCTCTCCTGGTTCTCGACCTTGCTCCGTTCCTGGTTCTCGACCTCGCTCCGTTCCTGGTTCTCGACCTCGCCCCTCTCCTGGTTCTCGACCTCGCTCCACTCCTGGTTTTCGACCTCGCTCCGCTCCTGGTTCTCGATCTCGCTCCGTTCCTGGTTCTTGACCTCGCTCCGTTCCTGGTTCTCCACCTCGCTCCGCTCCTGGTTCTCGACCTCGCTCCGCTCCTGGGTCCCGACCTCGCTCCGTTCCTGGTTCATGACCTCACTCCGCTCCTGGTTCTCGACCTCGCTCCGTTCCTGGTTCTCGACCTCGCTCCGCTCCTGGTTCTCGACCTCGCTCCGTTCCTGGTTCTCGACCTCGCTCCGCTCCTGGTTCTCGACCTCGCTCCGCTCCTGGTTCTCCACCTCGCTCCGCTCCTGGTTCTCCACCTCGCTCCGCTCCTGGTTCTCGACCTCGCTCCGCTCCTGGTTCTCGACCTCGCTCCGCTCCTGGTTCTCGACCTCGCTCCGCTCCTGGTTCTCGACCTCGCTCCGTTCCTGGTTCTCGACCTCGCTCCGCTCCTGGTTCTCGACCTCGCTCCGTTCCTGGTTCTCGACCTCGCCCCGCTCCTGGTTCTCGACCTCTCTCTGCTCCTGGTTCTCGACCTTGCACCGCTCCTGGTTCTCGACATCGTCCCGCTCCTGGTTCTCGACCTCGTCCCGCTCCTGGTTCACGACCTCGCTCCGTTCCTGGTTCTCGACCTCGGTCCTCTCCTAGTTTTCGACCTCGCTGCACTCCTGTTTCTCGACCTCGCTCCATTCCTGGTTCTCGACCTCGCTCCGCTCCTCGTTCTTGACCTCGCTCCTCTCCTAGTTCTCGACCTCGATCCACTCTTGATTCTCGACCTTGCTCCTCTCCTTGTTTTCGACCTCGATCCTCTCCTGGTTCTCAACCTCGCTCCATTCCTGGTTTTCGACCTCGCTCCGCTCCTGGTTCCCGACCTCGCTCCTCTCCTGGTTTTCGACCTCGCTCCTCTCCTGGTTCTCGACCTCGCTCCGCTCCTGGTTCTCGACTCGCTCCGCTCGTGGTTCTCGACCTCGCTCCGCTCCTGGTTCTCGACCTCGCTCCTTTCCTGGTTTTCGACCTCGCTCCACTCCTGGTTTTGGACCTCGCTCCGCTCCTGGTTCTCGATCTCGCTCCGTTCCTGGTTCTCGACCTCGCTCCATTCCTGGTTCTCCACCTCGCTCCGCTCCTGGTTCTCGACCTTGCTCCGCTCCTGGGTCCCGACCTCGCTCCGTTCCTGGTTCATGACCTCGCTCCGCTCCTGGTTCTCGACCTCGCTCCGTTCCTGGTTCTCGACCTCGCTCCGCTCCTAGTTCTCGACCTCGCTCCTCTCCTGGTTCTCGACCACGCTCCGCTCCTGGTTCTCCACCTCGCTCCGCTCCTGGTTCTCCACCTCGCTCCGCTCCTGGTTCTCGACCTCGCTCCGTTCCTGGTTCTGGACCTCGCTCCGCTCCTGGTTCTCGACCTCGCTCCGTTCCTGGTTCTCGACCTCACTCCGCTCCTGGTTCTCGACCTCGCTCCGCTCCTGGTTCTCAACCTCGGTCCGCTCCTGGTTCTCGTCCTCGGTCCGCTCCTGGTTCTCGTCCTCGCTCCGTTCCTGGTTCTCGACCTCGCCCCGCTCCTGGTTCTCGACCTCTCTCTGCTCCTGGTTCTCGACCTCGCACCGCTCCTGATTCTCGACATCGTCCCGCTCCTGGTTCTCGACCTCGTCCCGCTCCTGGTTCACGACCTCGCTCCGTTCCTGGTTCTCGACCTCGGTCCTCTCCTAGTTTTCGACCTCGCTGCACTCCTGTTTCTCGACCTCGCTCCATTCCTGATTCTCGACCTCGCTCCGCTCCTGGTTCTCGACCTCGCTCCGTTCCTCGTTCTTGACCTCGCTCCTCTCCTAGTTCTCGACCTCGATCCACTCTTGATTCGCGACCTTGCTCCTCTCCTTGTTTTCGACCTCGATCCTCTCCTGGTTCTCAACCTCGCTCCATTCCTGGTTTTCAACCTCGCTCCGCTCCTGGTTCTCGACCTCGCTCCTCTCCTGGATTTCGACCTCGCTCCTCTCCTGGTTCTCGACCTCGCTCCGCTCCTGGTTCTCGACTCGCTCCGCTCGTGGTTCTCGACCTCGCTCCGCTCCGAGGGCTAGACCTCGCGACTCTTCTGGTTCTCGACCTCGCTCCTCTCCTGGTTCTCGACCTCGTTCCGCTCCTGGTTCTCGACCTCGCTCCTCTCCTGGTTTTCGACTTCGCTCCTCTCCTGGTTCTCGACCTCGCTCCTCTCCTGGTTCTCGACCTTGCTCCGTTCCTGGTTCTCGACCTCGCTCCACTCCTGGTTCTCGACCTCGATCCGTTCCTGGTTCTCGACCTCGCTCCTCTCCTCGCTCTCGACCTCGCTCCGTTCCTGGTTCTCGACCTCGCTCCTCTCCTCATTCTCGACCTCGCTCCGTTCCTGGTTCTCGACTTCGCCCGTCTCCTGGTTCTCGACCTCGCTCCTCTCCTGGTTCTCGACCTCACTCCGCTCCTGGTTTTCGACCTCGCTCCGCTCCTGGCTCTCGACCTCGCTCCTCTCCTGGTTCTCGACCTCGTTCCGCTCCTGGTTCTCGACCTCGCTCCTTTCCTGGTTTTCGACCTCGCTCCGCTCCTGGTTTTCGACCTCGCTCCGCTCCTGGTTCTCGACCTCGCTCCGTTCCTGGTTCTCGACCTCGTTCTGTTCCTGGTTTTCGACCTCGTTCCGCTCCTTTTTCTCGACCTCGCTCCGTTCCTGGTTCTCGACCTCGCTCCGCTCCTGGTTCTCAACCTCGCTCCGTTCCTGGTTCTCAACCTCGCTCCTCTCCTGGTTCTCGACCTCGCTCCTCTCCTGGTTTTAGACCTCTCTCCATTCCTGGTTCTCGTCCTTGCTCCTCTCCTGGTTCTCAAACTCACTCCTCTCCTTGTTTTTGACCTCACTCCTCTCCTGGTTCTCAACCTCGCTCCATTCCTGGTTCTCAACCTCGCGCCACTCCTGGTTCTTGACCTCGCTCCACTCCTGGTTATCAACCTTGCTCCTTTCCTGGTTTTCGACCTCTCTCCATTCCTGGTTCTCAACCTCGCTCCGTTCCTGGTTCTCAAGCTCGCTCCTCTTCTGGTTCTCGACCTCACTCCTCTCCTTGTTCTTGACCTCGCTCTGTTCCTGGTTCTCGACCTCGCTCCGTTCCTGGTTTTCGACCTCACTCCGTTCCTGGTTCTCGACCTCGCTCCGCTCCTGGTTTTCGACCTCGCTTCTCTCCTGGTTCTCGACCTAGCTCCGTTCCTGGTTCTCGAACTCGCTCCGCTCCTGGTTTTTGACCTCGCTCTGCTCCTGGTTCTCAACCTCGCTCCATTCCTGGTTCTCAAGCTCGCTCCATTCCTGGTTCTCAAGCTCGCTCCTCTCCTGGTTTTCGACCTCTCTCCATTCCTGGTTCTCGACCTCGCTCCCTTCCTGGTTCTCAACCTCGCTCCTCTCCTGGTTTTCGACCTCGCTCCTCTCATGGTTCTCGACCTCGCTCTGTTCCTGGTTTTCGACCTCGTTCCGCTCCTTTTTCTCGACCTCGCTCCGTTCCTGGTTCTCGACCTCGCTCCGCTCCTGGTTCTCAACCTCGCTCCGTTCCTGGTTCTCAACCTCGCTCCTCTCCTGGTTCTCGACCTCGCTCCTCTCCTGGTTTTAGACCTCTCTCCATTCCTGGTTCTCGTCCTTGCTCCTCTCCTGGTTCTCAAACTCGCTCCTCTCCTTGTTTTCGACCTCGCTCCTCTCCTGGTTCTCAACCTCGCTCCATTCCTGGTTCTCAACCTCGCGCCACTCCTGGTTCTTGACCTCGCTCCACTCCTGGTTATCAACCTTGCTCCTCTCCTGGTTTTCGACCTCTCTCCGTTCCTGGTTCTCAACCTCGCTCCGTTCCTGGTTCTCAACCTCACTCCTCTCCTGGTTCTCGAACTCGCTCCTCTCCTGGTTTTCGACCTCGCTCCTCTCCTGGTTCTCGACCTCGCTCCTCTCCTGGTTTTTTGTCCTCTCTCCGTTCCTGGTTTTTGACCTCGCTCCGTTCCTGGTTCTCAAGCTCGCTCCTCTTCTGGTTCTCGACCACACTCCTCTCCTTGTTCTTGACCTCGCACTGTTCCTGGTTCTCGACCTCGCTCCGTTCCTGGTTTTCGACCTCACTCCGTTCCTGGTTCTCGACCTCGCTCCGCTCCTGGTTTTCGACCTCGCTTCTCTCCTGGTTCTCGACCTAGCTCCGTTCCTGGTTCTCGAACTCGCTCCGCTCCTGGTTTTTGACCTCGCTCTGCTCCTGGTTCTCAACCTCGCTCCATTCCTGGTTCTCAAGCTCGCTCCATTCCTGGTTCTCAAGCTCGCTCCTCTCCTGGTTTTCGACCTCTCTCCATTCCTGGTTCTCGACCTCGCTCCCTTCCTGGTTCTCAACCTCGCTCCTCTCCTGGTTTTCGACCTCGCTCCTCTCATGGTTCTCGACCTCGCTCTGTTCCTGGTTTTCGACCTCGTTCCGCTCCTTTTTCTCGACCTCGCTCCGTTCCTGGTTCTCGACCTCGCTCCGCTCCTGGTTCTCAACCTCGCTCCGTTCCTGGTTCTCAACCTCGCTCCTCTCCTGGTTCTCGACCTCGCTCCTCTCCTGGTTTTAGACCTCTCTCCATTCCTGGTTCTCGTCCTTGCTCCTCTCCTGGTTCTCAAACTCGCTCCTCTCCTTGTTTTCGACCTCGCTCCTCTCCTGGTTCTCAACCTCGCTCCATTCCTGGTTCTCAACCTCGCGCCACTCCTGGTTCTTGACCTCGCTCCACTCCTGGTTATCAACCTTGCTCCTCTCCTGGTTTTTGACCTCTCTCCGTTCCTGGTTCTCAACCTCGCTCCGTTCCTGGTTCTCAACCTCACTCCTCTCCTGGTTCTCGAACTCGCTCCTCTCCTGGTTTTCGACCTCGCTCCTCTCCTGGTTCTCGACCTCGCTCCTCTCCTGGTTTTTTGTCCTCTCTCCGTTCCTGGTTTTTGACCTCGCTCCGTTCCTGGTTCTCAAGCTCGCTCCTCTTCTGGTTCTCGACCACACTCCTCTCCTTGTTCTTGACCTCGCACTGTTCCTGGTTCTCGACCTCGCTCCGTTCCTGGTTTTCGACCTCACTCCGTTCCTGGTTCTCGACCTCGCTCCGCTCCTGGTTTTCGACCTCGCTTCTCTCCTGGTTCTCGACCTAGCTCCGTTCCTGGTTCTCGAACTCGTTCCGCTCCTGGTTTTTGACCTCGCTCTGCTCCTGGTTCTCAACCTCGCTCCATTCCTGGTTCTCAAGCTCGCTCCATTCCTGGTTCTCAAGCTCGCTCCTCTCCTGGTTTTCGACCTCTCTCCATTCCTGGTTCTCGACCTCGCTTCTCTCCTGGTTCTCGACCTCGATCCGTTCCTCGTTCTCGATCTCGCTACTCTCCTCGTTCTCGACCTCGCTCCGTTCCTGGTTCTCGACCTCGCTCCTCTCCTGGTTCTCGACCTCGATCCGTTCCTGGTTCTCGACCTCGCTCCTCTCCTGGTTTTCGACCTCGCTCCGCTCCTGGCTCTCGACCCCGCTCCTCTCCTGGTTCTCGACCTCGCTCCGTTCCTGGTTCTCGACCTCGCTCCGTTCCTGGTTCTCGACCTCGCTCCTCTCCTGGTTCTCGACCTCGATCCTCTCCTGGTTCTCGACCTCGCTCCTCTCCTGGTTCTCGACCTCGCTCCTCTCCTGGTTCTCGACCTTGCTCCACTCTTGATTCTCGACCTTGCTCCTCTCCTTGTTTTCGACCTCGATCCTCTCCTGGTTCTCAACCTCGCTCCATTCCTGGTTTTCAACCTCGCTCCGCTCCTGGTTCTCGACCTCGCTCGTCTCCTGGTTTTCGACCTCGCTCCTCTCCTGGTTCTCGACCTCGCTCCGCTCCTGGTTCTCGACTCGCTCTGCTCGTGGTTCTCGACCTCGCTCCGCTCCGAGGGCTAGACCTCGCTCCTCTTCTGGTTCTCGACCTCGCTCCTCTCCTGGTTCTCGACCTCGTTCCGCTCCTGGTTCTCGACCTCGCTCCTCTCCTGGTTTTCGACTTCGCTCCTCTCCTGGTTCTCGACCTCGTTCCGCTCCTGGTTCTCGACCTCGCTCCTCTCCTGGTTTTCGACTTCGCTCCTCTCCTGGTTCTCGACCTCGCTCCTCTCCTGGTTCTCGACCTTGCTCCGTTCCTGGTTCTCGACCTCGCTCCGTTCCTGGTTCTCGACCTCGCCCCTCTCCTGGTTCTCGACCTCGCTCCACTCCTGGTTTTCGACCTCGCTCCGCTCCTGGTTCTCGATCTCGCTCCGTTCCTGGTTCTTGACCTCGCTCCATTCCTGGTTCTCCACCTCGCTCCGCTCCTGGTTCTCGACCTCGCTCCGCTCCTGGGTCCCGACCTCGCTCCGTTCCTGGTTCATGACCTCGCTCCGCTCCTGGTTCTCGACCTCGCTCCGTTCCTGGTTCTCGACCTCGCTCCGCTCCTGGTTCTCGACCTCGCTCCGCTCCTGGTTCTCGACCTCGCTCCGTTCCTGGTTCTCGACCTCGCTCCGCTCCTGGTTCTCGACCTCGCTCCGCTCCTGGTTCTCCACCTCGCTCCGCTCCTGGTTCTCCACCTCGCTCCGCTCCTGGTTCTCGACCTCGCTCCTTTCCTGGTTCTCGACCTCGCTCCGCTCCTGGTTCTCGACCTCGCTCCGTTCCTGGTTCTCGACCTCGCTCCGCTCCTGGTTCTCGACCTCGCTCCGCTCCTGGTTCTCGACCTCGCTCCGCTCCTGGTTCTCGACCTCGCTCCGTTCCTGGTTCTCGACCTCGCTCCGCTCCTGGTTCTCGACCTCGCTCCGTTCCTGGTTCTCGACCTCGCCCCGCTCCTGGTTCTCGACCTCTCTCTGCTCCTGGTTCTCGACCTCGCACCGCTCCTGGTTCTCGACATCGTCCCGCTCCTGGTTCTCGACCTCGTCCCGCTCCTGGTTCACGACCTCGCTCCGTTCCTGGTTCTCGACCTCGGTCCTCTCCTAGTTTTCGACCTCGCTGCACTCCTGTTTCTCGACCTCGCTCCATTCCTGGTTCTCGACCTCGCTCCGCTCCTCGTTCTTGACCTCGCTCCTCTCCTAGTTCTCGACCTCGAACCACTCTTGATTCTCGACCTTGCTCCTCTCCTTGTTTTCGACCTCGATCCTCTCCTGGTTCTCAACCTCGCTCCATTCCTGGTTTTCGACCTCGCTCCGCTCCTGGTTGCCGACCTCGCTTCTCTCCTGGTTTTCGACCTCGCTCCTCTCCTGGTTCTCGACCTCGCTCCGCTCCTGGTTCTCGACTCGCTCCGCTCGTGGTTCTCGACCTCGCTCCGCTCCTGGTTCTCGACCTCGCTCCTTTCCTGGTTTTCGACCTCGCTCCGCTCCTGGTTTTCGACCTCGCTCCGCTCCTGGTTCTCGATCTCGCTCCGTTCCTGGTTCTCGACCTCGCTCCATTCCTGGTTCTCGACCTCGCTCCATTCCTGGTTCTCCACCTCGCTCCATTCCTGGTTCTCCACCTCGCTCCGCTCCTGGTTCTCGACCTTGCTCCGCTCCTGGGTCCCGACCTCGCTCCGTTCCTGGTTCATGAACTCGCTCCGCTCCTGGTTCTCGACCTCGCTCCGCTCCTGGTTCTCGACCTCGCTCCGCTCCTGGGTCCCGACCTCGCTCCGTTCCTGGTTCATGAACTCGCTCCGCTCCTGGTTCTCGACCTCGCTCTGTTCCTGGTTCTCGACCTCGCTCCGCTCCTGGTTCTCGACCTCGCTCCTCTCCTGGTTCTCGACCACGCTCCGCTCCTGGTTCTCCACCTCGCTCCGCTCCTGGTTCTCCACCTCGCTCCGCTCCTGGTTCTCGACCTCGCTCCGTTCCTGGTTCTGGACCTCGCTCCGCTCCTGGTTCTCGACCTCGCTCCGTTCCTGGTTCTCGACCTCGCTCCGCTCCTGGTTCTCGACCTCGGTCCGCTCCTGGTTCTCGACCTCGGTCCGCTCCTGGTTCTCGTCCTCGCTCCGTTCCTGGTTCTCGACCTCGCTCCGCTCCTGGTTCTCGACCTCGCTCCGTTCCTGGTTCTCCACCTCGCTCCGCTCCTGGTTCTCCACCTCGCTCCGCTCCTGGTTCTCGACCTCGCTCCGCTCCTGGTTCTCGACCTCGCCCCGCTCCTGGTTCTCGACCTCTCTCTGCTCCTGGTTCTCGACCTCGCACCGCTCCTGATTCTCGACATCGTCCCGCTCCTGGTTCTCGACCTCGTCCCGCTCCTGGTTCACGACCTCGCTCCGTTCCTGGTTCTCGACCTCGGTCCTCTCCTAGTTTTCGACCTCGCTGCACTCCTGTTTCTCGACCTCGCTCCATTCCTGATTGTCGACCTCGCTCCGCTCCTGGTTCTCGACCTCGCTCCGTTCCTCGTTCTTGACCTCGCTCCTCTCCTAGTTCTCGACCTCGATCCACTCTTGATTCGCGACCTTGCTCCTCTCCTTGTTTTCGACCTCGATCCTCTCCTGGTTCTCAACCTCGCTCCATTCCTGGTTTTCAACCTCGCTCCGCTCCTGGTTCTCGACCTCGCTCCTCTCCTGGTTTTCGACCTCGCTCCTCTCCTGGTTCTCGACCTCGCTCCGCTCCTGGTTCTCGACTCGCTCCGCTCATGGTTCTCGACCTCGCTCCGCTCCGAGGGCTAGACCTCGCTCCTCTTCTGGTTCTCGACCTCGCTCCTCTCCTGGTTCTCGACCTCGTTCCGCTCCTGGTTCTCGACCTCGCTCCTCTCCTGGTTTTCGACTTCGCTCCTCTCCTGGTTCTCGACCTCGCTCCTCTCCTGGTTCTCGACCTTGCTCCGTTCCTGGTTCTCGACCTCGCTCCACTCCTGGTTCTCGACCTCGATCCGTTCCTGGTTCTCGACCTCGCTCCTCTCCTCGCTCTCGACCTCGCTCCGTTCCTGGTTCTCGACCTCGCTCCTCTCCTCATTCTCGACCTCGCTCCGTTCCTGGTTCTCGACTTCGCCCGTCTCCTGGTTCTCGACCTCGCTCCTCTCCTGGTTCTCGACCTCACTCCGCTCCTGGTTTTCGACCTCGCTCCGCTCCTGGCTCTCGACCTCGCTCCTCTCCTGGTTCTCGACCTCGTTCCGCTCCTGGTTCTCGACCTCGCTCCTTTCCTGGTTTTCGACCTCGCTCCGCTCCTGGTTTTCGACCTCGCTCCGCTCCTGGTTCCCGAGCTCGCTCCGTTCCTGGTTCTCGACCTCGCCCCTCTCCTGGTTCTCGACCTCGCTCCTCTCCTGGTTCTCGACCTCGCTCCGCTCCTGGTTTTCGAACTCGCTCCGCTCCTGGCTCTCGACCTCGCTCCTCTCCTGGTTCTCGACCTCGCTCCCTTCCTGGTTCTCGACCTCGCTCCGTTCCTGGTTCTCGACCTCGCTCTGATCTTGGTTCTCAACCTCGCTCCGTTCATGGTTCTCAACCTCGCTCCTCTCCTGGTTCTCGACCTCGTTCCTCTCCTGGTTTTCGACCTCGCCCCTCTCCTGGTTCTCGACCTCGCTCCGTTCCTGGTTCTCGACCTCGCTCCTCTCCTGGTTCTCGACCTTGCTCCGTTCCTGGTTCACAACCTCGCTCCCCTCCTGGTTCACAACCTCGCTCCTCTCCTGGTTCTCGACCTCACTCCTCTCCTGGTTCTTGACCTCGCTCCGCTCCTGCTTTTCGACCTCGCTCCGCTCCTGGCTCTCGACCTCGCTCCTCTCCTGGTTCTCGACCTCGCTCCCTTCCTGGTTCTCGACCTCGCTCCGTTCCTGGTTCTCGACCTCGCTCTGCTCTTGGTTCTCAACCTCGCTCCGTTCCTGGTTCTCAACCTCACTCCTCTCCTGGTTCTCGACCTCGTTCCTCTCCTGGTTCTCAACCTCGTTCCTCTCCTGGTTTTCGACCTCGCTCCATTCCTGGTTCTCGACCTCGCTCCTCTCCTTATTTTCGACCTCGGTCCTCTCCTGGTTCTCAACCTCGCTCCATTACTGGTTCTCAATCTCGCTCCGCTCCTGGTTCTCGACCTCGCTCCGTTCCTGGTTCTCCACCTCGCTCCGCTCCTGGTTCTCCACCTCGCTCCGCTCCTGGTTCTCGACCTCGCTCTGCTCCTGGTTCTCGACCTCGCCCCGCTCCTGGTTCTCGACCTCTCTCCGCTCCTGGTTCTCGACCTCGCACCGCTCCTGATTCTCGACATCGTCCCGCTCCTGGTTCTCGACCTCGTCCCGCTCCTGGTTCATGACCTCGCTCCGTTCCTGGTTCTCGACCTCGGTCCTCTCCTAGTTTTCGACCTCGCTGCACTCCTGTTTCTCGACCTCGCTCCATTCCTGGTTCTCGACCTCGCTCCGCTCCTGGTTCTCGACCTCGCTCCGTTCCTCGTTCTTGACCTCGCTCCTCTCCTAGTTCTCGACCTCGATCCACTCTTGATTCTCGACCTTGCTCCTCTCCTTGTTTTCGACCTCGATCCTCTCCTGGTTCTCAACCTCGCTCCATTCCTGGTTTTCAACCTCGCTCCGCTCCTGGTTCTCGACCTCGCTCCTCTCCTGGTTTTCGACCTCGCTCCTCTCCTGGTTCTCGACCTCGCTCCGCTCCTGGTTCTCGACTCGCTCCGCTCGTGGTTCTCGACCTCGCTCCGCTCCGAGGGCTAGACCTCGCTCCTCTTCTGGTTCTCGACCTCGCTCCTCTCCTGGTTCTCGACCTCGTTCCGCTCCTGGTTCTCGACCTCGCTCCTCTCCTGGTTTTCGACTTCGCTCCTCTCCTGGTTCTCGACCTCGCTCCTCTCCTGGTTCTCGAACTTGCTCCGTTCCTGGTTCTCGACCTCGCTCCTCTCCTGGTTCTCAACCTAGCTCCATTCCTGGTTTTCAACCTCGCTCCTCTCCTGGTTCTCGACCTCGCTCCTCTCCTGGTTCTTGACCTCGCTCCATTCCTGGTTCTCGACCTCGCTCCTCTCCTGGTTCTTGACCTCGCTCCGTTCCTGGTTCTTGACCTCGCTCCGCTCCTGGTTCTTGACCTCGCTCCATTCCTGGTTTTTGACCTCGCTCCGCTGCTGGTTCTCGACCTCGCTCCGTTCCTGGTTCTCGACCTCGCTCCGTTCCTGGTTCTCGACCTCGCGCCGCTCCTGGTTCTCGACCTCGATCCGTTCCTCATTCTCGACCTGGCTCCTCTCCTCGTTCTCGACCTCGCTCCGTTCATGGTTCTCGACCTCGCCCCTCTCCTGGTTCTCGACCTCGATCCGTTCCTGGTTCTCGACCTCGCTCCGATCCTGGTTCTCGACCTCGCTCCGCTCCTGGTTCTCGACCTCGCTCCGCTCCTGGTTCTCGAACTCGCTCCGCTCCTGGTTCTCGACCTCGCTACGTTCCTGGTTCTCGACCTCGCTCCGCTCCTGGTTCTCGACCTCGCTCCGTTCCTGGTTCTCCACCTCGCTCCGCTCCTGGTTCTCCACCTCGCTCCGCTCCTGGTTCTCCACCTCGCTCCGCTCCTGGTTCTCCACCTCGCTCCGCTCCTGGTTCTCCACCTCGCTCCGCTCCTGGTCCTCCACCTCGCTCCGTTCTTGGTTCTCGACCTCGCTCCTCTCCTGGTTCTCCACCTCGCTCCGTTCCTGGTTCTCCACCTCGCTCCGTTCTTGGTTCTCCACCTCGCTCCCTTCCTGGTTCACGACCTCGCTCCCCTCCTGGTTCACAACCTCGCTCCTCTCCTGGTCCTCGACCTCGCTCCTCTCCTGGTTCTTGACCTCGCTCCACTCCTGGTTCTCAACCTCGTTCCTCTCCTGGTTTTCCACCTCGCTCCGTTCCTGGATCTCGACCTCGCTCCTCTACTGGTTCTCGAACTCGCTCCTCTCCTTGTTTTTGACCTCGGTCCTCTCCTGGTTCTCAACCTCGCTCCATTCCTAGTTCTCGATCTCGCTCCTCTCCTGGTTCTCGACCTCGCTCCTCTCCTGGTTTTCGACCTCGCTCTGCTCCTGGTTCACGACCTCGCTCCCCTCCTGGTTCACAACCTCGCTCCTCTCCTGGTTCTCGACCTCGCTCCTCTCCTGGTTCTTGACCTCGCTCCACTCCTGGTTCTCAACCTCGTTCCTCTCCTGGTTTTCCACCTCGCTCCGTTCCTGGATCTCGACCTCGCTCCTCTACTGGTTCTCGAACTCGCTCCTCTCCTTGTTTTCAACCTCGGTCCTCTCCTGGTTCTCAACCTCGCTCCATTCCTGGTTCTCGATCTCGTTCCTCTCCTGGTTCTCGACCTCGCTCCTCTCCTGGTTTTCGACCTCGCTCTGCTCCTGGTTCACGACCTCGCTCTGCTCCTGGTTCACGACCTCGCTCCGCTCCTGGTTCTCGACCTCGCTCCGTTCCTGGTTCTCGACCTCGCTCCGCTCCTGGTTCTCGACCTCGCTCCGTTCCTGGTTCTCAACCTTGCTCCGTTCCTGGTTCTCAACCTCGCTCCTCTCCTGGTTCTCGACCTCGCTCCTCTCCTGGTTTTCGACCTCGCTCCGTTCCTGGTTCACGACCTCGCTCTGCTCCTGGTTCACGACCTCGCTCTACTCCTGGTTCACGACCTCGCTCCGCTCCTGGTTCTCGACCTCGCTCCGTTCCTGGTTCTCGACCTCGCTCCTCTCCTGATTCTCAACCTCGCTCCACTCCTGGGACCTGACCTCGCTCCACTCCTGGGACCCGACTGCACTGCTCCTGGTTCTCGACCTCACTCCGCTCTTGGTTCTCGACCTCGCTCCTTTCCTGGTTTTCGACCACGCTCCGCTCCTGGTTTTCGACCTCGCTCCGCTCCTGGTTCTCGAGCTCGCTCCGTTCCTGGTTCTTGACCTCGCTCCTCTCCTGGTTTTCGACCTCGCTCCTCTCCTGGTTTTTGACCTCGCTCCTCTCCTGGTTCTCTACCTCGCTCCATTCCTGGTTTTCAACCTCGCTCCTCTCCTGGTTCTCGACCTCGCTCCGCTCCTGGTTGTCGACCTCGCTCCGCTCCTGGTTCACGACTCGCTCCGCTCCTGGTTCTCGACCTCGCTCCGCTCCGAGGGCTAGACCTCGCTCCTCTTCTGGTTCTCGACCTCGCTCCGCTCCTGGTTCTCGACCTCGCTCCGCTCCTGGTTCTCGACTCGCTCCGCTCCTGGTTCTCGACCTCGCTCCGCTCCGAGGGCTAGACCTCGCTCCTCTTCTGGTTCTCGACCTCGCTCCGCTCCTGGTTCTCGACCTCGTTCCGCTCCTGGTTCTCGACCTCGCTCCACTCCTGGTTTTCGACCTCGCTCCACTCCTGGTTTTCGACCTCGCTCCTCTCCTGGTTCTCGACCTCGCTTCTCTCCTGGTTCTCGACCTCGCTCCGTCCCTGATTCTCGACCTCGCTCCGCTCCTGGTTCTCGACCTCGATCCGTTCCTCGTTCTCGACCTCGCTCCTCTCCTCGTTCTCGACCTCGCTCCGTTCCTGGTTCTCGACCTCGCTCCTCTCCTGGTTCTCGACCTCGATCCGTTCCTGGTTCTCGATCTCGCTCCGCTCCTGGTTCTCGACCTCGCTCCTCTCCTGGTTTTCGACCTCGCTCCGCTCCTGGCCCTCGACCCCGCTCCTCTCCTGGTTCTCGACCTCGCTCCTCTCCTGGTTCTCGACCTCGCTCCCTTCCTGGTTCTCGACCTCGCACCACTCCTGGTTCTCGACCTCGCTCCGTTCCTGGTTCTCGACCTCGCTCCGTTCCTGGTTCTCGACCTCGCTCCGTTCCTGGTTCTCGACCTCGCTCCTCTCCTGGTTCTCAACCTCGCTGTATTCCTGGTTCTCAACCTCGCTGTATTCCTGGTTCTCAACCTCGCTCCGCTCCTGGTTCTCGACCTCGCTCCTCTCCTGGTTTTCGACCTCGCTCATCTCCTGGTTTTCGACCTCGCTCATCTCCTGGTTTTCGACCTCGCTCCTCTCCTGGTTCTCAACCTAGCTCCATTCCTGGTTTTCAACCTCACTCCTCTCCTGGTTCTCGACCTCGCTCCACTCCTGGTTCTTGACCTCGCTCCACTCCTGGTTCTCGACCTCGCTCCTCTCCTGGTTCTTGACCTCGCTCCGTTCCTGGTTCTCGACCTCGCTCCGCTCCTGGTTCTCGACCTCGCTCCTTTCCTGGTTCTCGACCTCGCTCCGTTCCTGGTTCTCGACCTCGCTCCTTTCCTGGTTCTCGACCTCGCCCCTCTCCTGGTTCTCGACCTCGATCCGTTCCTGGTTCTCGACCTCGCTCCGCTCCTGGTTCTCGACCTCGCTCCTCTCCTGGTTTTCGACCTCGCTCCGCTCCTGGCTCTCGACCTCGCTCCGCTCCTGGTTCTCGACCTCGCTCCGCCCCTGGTTCTCGACCTCGCTCCGCTCCTGGTTCTCACCTCGCTCCTCTCCTGGTTTTCGACCTCGCTCCTCTCCTGGTTCTCAACCTAGCTCCATTCCTGGTTTTCAACCTCGCTCCTCTCCTGGTTCTCGACCTCGCTCCTCTCCTGGTTCTCGACCTCGCTCCGCTCCTGGTTCTCGACCTCGCTCCGCTCCTGGTTCTCGACCTCGCTCTGCTCCTGGTTCTCGACCTCGCTCCGTTCCTGGTTCTCGACCTCGATCCATTCCTCGTTCTCGACCTCGATCCATTCCTCATTCTCGACCTCGATCCATTCCTCGTTCTGGACCTCACTCCTCTCCTCGTTCTCGACCTCTCTCCGTTCCTGGTTCTCGACCTCGCCCCTCTCCTGGTTCTCGACCTCGATCCGTTCCTGGTTCTCGACCTCGCCCCTCTCCTGGTTCTCGACCTCGCTCCACTCCTGGTTCTCGACCTCGCTCCGCTCCTGGTTCTCGACCTCGCTCCGTTCCTGGTTCTCAACCTCGCTCCGTTCCTGGTTCTCAACCTCGCTCCTCTCCTGGTTCTCGACCTCGCTCCTCTCCTGGTTTTCGACCTCGCTCCGTTCCTGGTTCACGACCTCGCTCTGCTCCTGGTTCACGACCTCGCTCTGCTCCTGGTTCACGACCTCGCTCCGCTCCTGGTTCTCGACCTCGCTCCGTTCCTGGTTCTCGACCTCGCTCCTCTCCTGATTCTCAACCTCGCTCCACTCCTGGGACCTGACCTCGCTCCACTCCTGGGACCCGACTGCACTGCTCCTGGTTCTCGACCTCACTCCGCTCTTGGTTCTCGACCTCGCTCCTTTCCTGGTTTTCGACCACGCTCCGCTCCTGGTTTTCGACCTCGCTCCGCTCCTGGTTCTCGAGCTCGCTCCGTTCCTGGTTCTTGACCTCGCTCCTCTCCTGGTTTTCGACCTCGCTCCTCTCCTGGTTTTCGACCTCGCTCCTCTCCTGGTTCTCTACCTCGCTCCGTTCCTGGTTTTCAACCTCGCTCCTCTCCTGGTTCTCGACCTCGCTCCGCTCCTGGTTGTCGACCTCGCTCCGCTCCTGGTTCACGACTCGCTCCGCTCCTGGTTCTCGACCTCGCTCCGCTCCGAGGGCTAGACCTCGCTCCTCTTCTCGTTCTCGACCTCGCTCCGCTCCTGGTTCTCGACCTCGTTCCGCTCCTGGTTCTCGACCTCGCTCCTCTCCTGGTTTTCGACCTCGCTCCTCTCCTGGTTCTCAACCTCGCTCCATTCCTGGTTTTCAAACTCGCTCCTCTCCTGGTTCTCGACCTCGCTCCGCTCCTGGTTCTCGACCTCGCTCCGCTCCTGGTTCTCGACTCGCTCCGCTCCTGGTTCTCGACCTCGCTCCGCTCCGAGGGCTAGACCTCGCTCCTCTTCTGGTTCTCGACCTCGCTCCGCTCCTGGTTCTCGACCTCGTTCCGCTCCTGGTTCTCGACCTCGCTCCACTCCTGGTTTTCGACCTCGCTCCTCTCCTGGTTCTCGACCTCGCTTCTCTCCTGGTTCTCGACCTCGCTCCGTCCCTGATTCTCGACCTCGCTCCGCTCCTGGTTCTCGACCTCGATCCGTTCCTGGTTCTCGACCTCGCTCCTCTCCTCGTTCTCGACCTCGCTCCGTTCCTGGTTCTCGACCTCGCTCCTCTCCTGGTTCTCGACCTCGATCCGTTCCTGGTTCTCGATCTCGCTCCGCTCCTGGTTCTCGACCTCGCTCCTCTCCTGGTTTTCGACCTCGCTCCGCTCCTGGCCCTCGACCCCGCTCCTCTCCTGGTTCTCGACCTCGCTCCTCTCCTGGTTCTCGACCTCGCTCCCTTCCTGGTTCTCGACCTCGCACCACTCCTGGTTCTCGACCTCGCTCCGTTCCTGGTTCTCGACCTCGCTCCTCTCCTGGTTCTCGACCTCGCTCCGTTCCTGGTTCTCGACCTCGCTCCTCTCCTGGTTCTCAACCTCGCGGTATTCCTGGTTCTCAACCTCACTGTATTCCTGGTTCTCAACCTCGCTCCGCTCCTGGTTCTCGACCTCGCTCCTCTCCTGGTTTTCGACCTCGCTCCTCTCCTGGTTTTCGACCTCGCTCCTCTCCTGGTTCTCAACCTAGCTCCATTCCTGGTTTTCAACCTCACTCCTCTCCTGGTTCTCGAACTCGCTCCACTCCTGGTTCTTGACCTCGCTCCGTTCCTGGTTCTCGACCTCGCTCCTCTCCTGGTTCTCGACCTCGCTCCGCTCCTGGTTCTCGACCTCGCTCCGCTCCTGGTTCTCACCTCGCTCCTCTCCTGGTTTTCGACCTCGCTCCTCTCCTGGTTCTCAATCTAGCTCCATTCCTGGTTTTCAACCTCGCTCCTCTCCTGGTTCTCGACCTCGCTCCTCTCCTGGTTCTCGACCTCGCTCCTCTCCTGGTTCTCGACCTCGCTCCTCTCCTGGTTCTCGACCTCGCTCCGCTCCTGGTTCTCGACCTCGCTCCGCTCCTGGTTCTCGACCTCGCTCCGTTCCTGGTTCTCAACCTCGATCCATTCCTCGTTCTCGACCTCGATCCATTCCTCGTTCTCGACCTCGATCCATTCCTCGTTCTGGACCTCACTCCTCTCCTCGTTCTCGACCTCTCTCCGTTCCTGGTTCTCGACCTCGCCCCTCTCCTGGTTCTCGACCTCGATCCGTTCCTGGTTCTCGACCTCGCTCTGCTCCTGGTTCTCGACCTCGCTCCTCTCCTGGTTTTCGACCTCGCTCCGCTCCTGGCTCTCGACCTCGCTCTGCTCCTGGTTTTCGACCTCGCTCCGCTCCTGGTTCTCCACCTCGCTCCACTCCTGGTTCTCCACCTCGCTCCGTTCTTGGTTCTCGACCTCGCTCCGCTCCTGGTTCTCCACCTCGTTCCGCTCCTGGTTCTCCACCTCGCTCCGCTCCTGGTTCTCCACCTCGCTCCGTTCTTGGTTCTCGACCTCGCTCCTCTCCTGGTTCTCCACCTCGCTCCGTTCCTGGTTCTCCACCTCGCTCCGTTCTTGGTTCTCCACCTCGCTCCGTTCCTGGTTCTCCACCTCGCTCCGCTCCTGGTTCTCCACCTCGCTCCGCTCCTGGTTCTCCACCTCGCTCCGCTCCTGGTTCTCGACCTCGCTCCGTTCTTGGTTCTCGACCTCGCTCCTCTCCTGGTTCTCTACCTCGCTCCGCTCCTGGTTCTCCACCTCGCTCCGTTCTTGATTCTCGACCTCGCTCCGTTCCTGGTTCTCGACCTCGCTCCGTTCCTGCTTCTCGACCGAGCTCCGCTCCTGGTTCTCCACCTCGCTCCGCTCCTGGTTCTCCACCTCGCTCCGCTCCTGGTTCTCGACCTCGCCCCGCTCCTGGTTCTCGACCTCGCCCCGTTCCTGGTTCTCGACCTCGCTCCGCTCCTGGTTCTCGACCTCGCTCCGTTCCTGGTTCTCGACCTCGCTCCGCTCCTGGTTCTCGACCTCGCCCCGCTCCTGGTTCTCGACCTCGCCCCGCTCCTGGTTCTCGACCTCGCCCCGCTCCTGGTTCTCGACCTCGCCCCGCTCCTGGTTCTCGACCTCTCTCTGCTCCTGGTTCTCGACCTCGCTCCGCTCCTGGTTCTCGACATCGTCCCGCTCCTGGTTCTCGACCTCGTCCCGCTCCTGGTTCTCGACCTCGTCCTGCTCCTGGTTCACGACCTCGCTCCGTTCCTGGTTCTCGACCTCGGTCCTCTCCTAGTTTTCGACCTCGCTCCATTCCTGTTTCTCGACCTCGCTCCATTCCTGTTTCTCGACTACACTCCTCTCCTGGTTTTCCACCTCGCTCCATTCCAGGTTCTCGACCTCACTCCTTTCCTGGTTTTCGACCTCGCTCCGCTCCTGGTTCTCGACCTCGCTCCACTCCTGGGACCCAACCTCGCTCCACTCCTGGGACCCGACTGCACTGCTCCTGGTTCTCGACCTCACTCCGCTCCTGGTTCTCGACCTCGCTCCTTTCCTGGTTTTCGACCTCGCTCTGCTCCTGGTTCTCGACCTCGCTCCGTTCCTGGTTCTCGACCTCGCTCCGCTCCTGGTTCTCAACCTCGCTCCGTTCCTGGTTCTTGACCTCGCTCCTCTCCTGGTTCTCGACCTCGCTCCACTCTTGATTCTCGACCTTGCTCCTCTCCTTGTTTTCAACCTCGCTCCTCTCCTGGTTCTCAACCTCGCTCCATTCCTGGTTTTCAACCTCGCTCCGCTCCTGGTTCTCGACCTCGCTCCTCTCCTGGTTTTCGACCTCGCTCCTCTCCTGGTTTTCGACCTCGCTCCTCTCCTGGTTCTCGACCTCGCTCCTCTCCTGGTTCTCGACCTCGCTCCTCTCCTCGTTCTTGACCTCGCTCCTCTCCTGGTTCTCGACCTCGCTCCTCTCCTGGTTCTCGACCTCGCTCCGCTCCTGGTTCTCGACCTCGCTCCTCTCCTCATTCTCGACCTCGCTCCGTTCCTGGTTCTTGACCTCGCCCCTCTCCTGGTTCTCGACCTCGCTCCGTTTCTGGTTCTCGAACTCGCTCCGCTCCTGGTTCTCGACCTCGCTCCGTTCCTGGGTTCCGACCTTGCTCCGCTGCCGGTGATGTCTCCTCGCAGGTCGGGTCGGCGCTGACAGAACATGCCTGAGCAGTTTTCCGCATTGTCAGATAGAATTCAGTGTTGTAACTGCAGTGGAACAATTTTGCTAGAGGCGCAGCTAGTTCTGGAGTACAAGTCTTCAGCACGACAGCCGGGCTGTTGTCGGAGTCTATAATCTTTGCTGTATCCAGTGCGCTCAGCCATTTCTTGATATCATGTGGTGTGAATTGATTGGCTGAAGACTGGCTTCTGTGATGGTGAGGACCTCAGGAGGAGGCCAAGATGGATCATCCACTTGGCACTTCCGGCTGAAGATGTTTGCAAACACTTCAGCCTTGTCTTTTGCACTCACATGCTGGGTTCTGCCATCATTGAGGATGGGGCTATTTAAAATTGAAGAAGTTAAAGATAGTAATAGATCAAAGAAAGAAGCTTATAATGTTGCCAAAAAAGCAGTAAGCCTGAGGATTGGGAGGATTTTAGAATTCAGCAAAGGAAGACCAAGACATTGATAAAGAAAGGGAAAATAGAATATGAGAGTACACTAGTGAGAGACATAAAAACAGACTGTAAAAGCTTCTATAGGTATGGAAAAAGGAAAACATTTGTGAATGTAAATGTGGATCCCCGTAAATGTAAAGGCTGAGACAGGAGAAATTATATTGGGAAATAAGGAAATGGCAGGGAAATTAAACAAATACTTTGTGTCTGTCTTCACGGAAGAAGACACAAAAAGCCTCCCGGAAATAGTGGAGTGTCAGGGGTCTAGTGTGAATGAGGAACTAAAAGAAATTAGTATTAGTAAAAAAATAGTACTGGAGAAATAAAGCCGATAAATCCCCTGGACCTGATGGCCTACATCCTAGGGTTTTGAAAGAAATGGCTATAGAGATAGTGGATGCGTTGGTTGTCATCTTTCAAAATTCCATAGATTCTAGAATGGTTCCTGCAGATTGAAAGGTAGCTAATGTTACCCCACTATTTAAGAAAGGAGGGAGAGAGAAAATGGGGAACTACAGACCAGTTAGCCTGAACTCAGTAGTAGGGAAAATGCTGGAATCTATTGTTAAGGACATGGTAACAGGGCACTTAGAAAATAATAATAGGATTGGGCAAAGTCAACACGGATTTATGAAAGGGAAATCATGTTTGACAAATCTATTGGAGTTTTTTGAGGTTGTAACTAGTAGAATAGATAAGGGGGGGACCAGTGGATGTGGTGTATTTGGATTCTCAGAAGGCATTCAATAAGTGCCACACAAGAGGTTATTGAACAAAATTAGGGCTTATGGGATTGGGGGTAATATACCAGCATGGATTGAGAATTGGTTAATGGACAGAAAACAGAAAGTAGGAACAAACAGGTCATTTTCAGGTTGACAGGCTATAACTAGTGGGGTGCCGCAAGGATCGAGTGCTTGGACCTCGACTATTCACAATCTATATCAATTGATATAGATGAGGGAACTGTAAGGATTTACACGTTTTATGATCAGAGCACAGCAAGATGCCACGGACCGAAATGGTTTAAAAAAAAAAGAACCTTTTGGACTGGAAAAAGAGCACCAGCCCGAGGCAGTCGGTGACTCATAACCGATTAATGAGATTTCTAGGGTATGGAGCGAGACCCGATTAACACCAAGACAAAGGGTTTTGATACAATCAGGCAGAGAAGCCCATGGACTAATTGGCCGGAGGGGAAAACCAGTTCCCAGGACCCAGGACCACAACCCAGGACCACAAAGGATCCTAAAATATGTGCATTTTTGGATAGCGAGGCATAAAAGATAAGGGGCTAGCACCTTCACTTTTGTTTTTTGGGCGTTATTTCCAGCATGGGCAGTAAAAAAGGGGTTTCAGATCACCGGCTTCTCGTCCATTCTCAAACCACCTAGTCTCCACTTTTGAAAATGGGCGTTACTGCGAGCGATATAAAATGGGTGGTAGTGTTAAATTTTATTGACCTACTGCTGTAAAGCGTGGCCATCCTTAACAACGGCATGGCAACGCTCGATTCCTGCGATTCTGGAGGTCAAGGGTCACTATGACATGCACAGAAGAGGAGACAGAGAGAGGGAGCTCAGAGAGACTGAAGGCGTGGCTGGGTGTGGTGTGGCTGCTTTAGGAGGAAGAACGGAGACTTTAGAGCTTCACAGCAAGTAGGCAAACAAAAACTCGCTGTTACCAGCCACATATTTGACAGAATTTGGCCTATAATGGAGAGAGAGGGGGAAGCATCACAGCACGCTGTGGAGACTGACGCTGGAGAGAGCAGTGAGGTGGGAGAGAAGCACGTCAGAGACCGCAAAAGAGCCAGGAGGTTCTCGGACGAGGCAAATGCCTCCCTCCTGCAGGAGGCTGAGTCACGCTGGGGTGATTTGACACAGGGAGGGCGTGGGAAGCCCACCCCAAAGACCTATCAGAGGATATGGACTGAGAAAGCAGAGGTGGTCTCGTCGGTGACCAACGAGGTGCGTGAGGGCAACCAATGCCGCAAACGATGGAACGACCTTGTGGGATTCGCACGAGTAAGTTTTACATTGATTTACATGTACTTATGTATTTATATAATTTGATTTGTCACAGTCATGAGTGACTATCAGCAGATGTGAGCTCTTGCACTTTTACCGGGAATGTTTTATTCAAAGCCTGCGGTCACGGTGTACGTCTTTAGGTAAAGAATGACAATAATCTTAATAATCATGATTATATCTGTCGGTTATGTGTTGTATCAGTATCTATGTCAGTACCTAGCAATGATATCACGCAATGATCTCATGATATCTCGTCCTGTCACCTTTTACAGAAGAAGCTATCGACGATGAGGTCCGTGCAGAGGCGAACAGGTCAGGGGCCACCAGTCCCCAGCAACATCACAGAGATGGAGGAGCGAGTGCTCGCACTCATGGGGAAGCACACCCGGACAGGAACGGACGCATCTGCAGACCCTGAAGTGATGCCACATGAGTAAAGCTTACATCATTGCATCATGTAAAGTCTATAGATGTCACACCCACTCATATCCGAACAATCATATATGATAGATGATTTCTAAAAGTGTCATAAAAATAATGCTGGCCTAATGAAAATCATTGCAATGCACAATGTGTTGATGGTCATGAAATGTGATGTCAGCGATGATTTTGAGAGTGGTGATGCTTTTGTCGTGCATATGCTGTGTGTAGAGCTGGACTCACCTTGTCATCCTTGCACCCCCTTCTCTAATAACCTCATTTGTGTTTTTCAGTTCAGCCAGCAGCGCGGCCCCAGGTAAGACCACAGAGGCCAGAAGGTGGGGGCGAGGGGCAGGAGTCAGCGGACGATCCTACATCAGGTGCTGAGGAGCTCCGATTCTCACCCGTCAATCCGCTGGGTCAGTTCTCCATGGATGAGAACGCGGACTTCGAAGAACTTGCCACGCTCCAGAAGCCATTCCACCCCAAGGCCATCTAATGGTCCTCCGGTCATTCGCGCCTCCACCCTGGAGGTACCGGCCCCAAGCACCTCTCCACAGGGCACCCCATTTGCCCCCAATACGGCGCCGACCCCGCGGAGGTCTCGTGGACGTGGCAGGTCTGTTCCATGAGTGCGACATGAAAGCGGAGAGATGGTACAGTTGTCCAGGAGGACTGTAGACATTGGTGACCAGCTCATCGAAGCATTGGGGGGGCATATCCCGACACCATGACCGAGTACATTCCGCGCATGGCGGAGTCCGGGATGCATTAGCCAGGAACACTGCTGCCACAGGCCTCCCAGTGGTCCCCGAGCGCGACACTCCACCCCTAGGTTCTGCACCACCACTGCGAACGACAAATGAGAGTAAGGACCAAGATCCTGCTTCTGCATCAGAAAATGTTGCCCCCTCGGCACCTCCCTGCTCCGGTACCCATCCAACCAACGCATCTGCCTTCATCCCCCTCAATGAGGCACTGCCTGAGGAGCTCCTCAACCAGGCGCCGTGGAGCGAGGAGGGGAAGGGGTTGAGGTGGGGAGGAGAGGGGGGAAGGAAAATGTGGTGCATGTGCGCAGGTGATGGCTATGTTATATCTCCATCTGGGTGTATGCAATTTGTTGCAATGTATGGGGGCTGGCAACCACGCTCCTGCTTTGCCTTTGTATTCTGTGTTGCTGGACATGTTGACCATGTGGTTTATGTCAATGGTGGAAAAACTGTGGTGTGGGCGGGGATTGGATGTTATTGGCTGTGATACTTATGATTTCAGACCAATGTTGGTATTAAATTTTTGTTATTGAACATTGCATTGTCTCAGATAGCTGGACCGTTACACAGAGGTGATTCCTTATCATGAATGGGTAAATACAACTTAACATCAATCAATGAAAACTTTAACTGGCACCAAGTTGATGAGCACCATTGATGTCTGAGCTGCACACACACAGCAGTGTGTCAGCATTGTCACTCACATCAATGCTCTTTCAGGCAAATCTTTCAGATATCAGCTTCTCACGTAAGAGTGGGATTTTAAAAATGCCAGCCACACCGCTGGCATTCGTTCCAGTTAGTTCCACTTTTTGTGGGCATTTTTGAGCGAGCGATATTGTGGGCGATATGTGTGCGAGGTGGTGAAATTGATGATGGGCGATCTCCATGGCCGCTAGTTTGGGTAAATACGTTCTTTATGACAAAAAACAGTGGGCGGGCGTTAATATTGAATCTTGGTGTTAATTCCGTGTGGAAAGTAACGTCGGACGATATTATGGCCGTTGATTTCACCCATTCTGCTAATTCCGCCCCCAAAAAGTGGGCGGGCGATAATATTTTTTACGGGCGTTAAGCATATGGGGAAAGTAATGCTCAACGATAAGTTTCCTAAAAAAGCCCGTTAGTTTCCATTTTGTGCCAAAATGGGCAATATATCGGCATTATATGTCATTTCAGCAGTAAAATGGGCGTTAAGTGGGCATTAAGCAAGCAAAAAAAGTGGAGGTTTTATCTTTTGCCCTGCCAATTCCTTGCAATAGTGATGAAAGCAACAGATAATGAGGTGCAAATTGTGGCCATCCAAACCCATCATTACAGCCATCAAACTCATCCAAATGCATTAACTGGAAGCAGCCCAGCAAGAGACTTGTATGATCAAATGAATATATATTAAGAAGCTAACAGATGCAAGAAGGCAGGCAAGCAGAGAAGGCATGGAGCTAACAAGAAGTACCTCGAAGAGGAGCCAGAACCCACCATCTTCCCTAGCTCCACAGGCCTACAGTCGACAGCAGCAGCAACTAGCTGGATGGGTGATTGTATGTCTTCGATCAATCTCTAAGAAGTCTTATTCTGTAGTTTTTAGTTGGTTTTTGGGTAATAAACTAACACGGGTTTAAGCCTAAATCTTTTGTTACATGGAGTCCTTCGTATAATTCCCGAGGTCTATGAATCAAAGTAGAGTGGAAAACGAACACCCTACAGGACCAAATGTAATATATCTAAGTTTGCTGATGATACAAAGCTAGGTGGGAATGTTAGTTGTGAGGAGGGTGCAAAGAGACTTCAAGGGGATATAGACAGGCAGTGAATGGGCAAGAACATGGCAAATGGAATATAATGTGAAGAACTGTGAAGTTATCCACTTTGGTAGGAAAAATGGAACAGCAGAGTATTTTTTAAATGGTGAGAGATTGGGAAATGTTAGTGTTCAGAGGGCCCTGGGTCTCCTTGTACACGAATCATTGAAAGTTAACATGCAGGTGCAGCAAGCAATTAAGAAAGCAAATGGTATGTTGGCCTTTATTACAAGAGGATTTGAGTATAAGAGTAAAGACATCTTACTGCAGTTATTTAGGGCCCTGGTGAGACCGCACCTGGAGTATTGTGTACAGTTTTGGTCTCCTTACCTAAGGAAGGCTATACTTGCCCTTGCGGGAATGCAACAAAGGTTCAGCAGACTGATTCCTGGGATGGGGGGATTGTCCTATTAGGAGAGATTGAGTAGACCAGGCCTATATTCTCTAGAGTTTAGAAGAATGAGTGGTGATCTCATTGAAACATATAAAATTCTTACAGGGCTTGACAGGGTAGATGCAGGGAGGATGTTTCCTCTGGCTGAGGAGTCTAGAACCAGGGGTCACAGAATAAGAGGTCAGCCATTTAGGACTGAGATGACGGAAAACTTCTTCACTCAGAGGATGGTGAACCTCTGGAATTCTTTACTCCAGAGGGCTGTAGAAGTTCAGTCTTTGAGTATATTCAACACAGAGATCGATAATTTTTTGGATATTAAGGGAATCAAGGGATATGGGGATTGTGCAGGAAAGTGGAGTTGGGGTAGAAAATCAGCCATGATCTCATTGAATGGCGGAGCAGGCTCGAGAGGCCGAATGGGCTATTCCTGCTCCTAATTCCTATGTTCTTACTCATGGAGCCTCATCCTCCCGTGAGTTGTTTAATGGTCCACCACCTTTCACTACTGGATGTGGCAGGACTGCAGAGCTTTGATCTGATCCGTTGATTGTGGGATTGCTTAGCTCTGTCTATAGCATTCCGCTTCCATTGTTTAGCATGCATGTAGTCTTGTGTTGCAGCTTCCCCAGGTTGGCACCTCAATTTTAGGTACACCTAGTGCTGCTCCTGGAATGCTCGTCTACACTCCTTATTGAACCAGGGGTGGTCACCTGGCTTGATGGTAAAGGTAGAGTGAGGGACATGGTGGGCCACGAGGTTACAGATTGTGGTGGAATATAATACTGCTGCTGATGATGACCCATATTGCCTCATGGAGGCCCAGTTTTGAGCTGCAGTATTTGTTCTGAATCTATCCCATTTAGCACAGTGGTAGTGCCACTCAACTCTCAGTGTGAAGACGGGACTTTGTCTCCACAATGACTGTGCGCTGGTCACTGCTACCAATGCTCTCATTGACAGATGAATCTGCGACAGGTCAATTGGTGAGGATGAGGTCAAGTAGGTTTTTCCCTTGTGTTGGTTCTCTCGCCAACTGCCGCATTGCAGGCCCAGTCTGGCAGCTATGACCTTCATGACTCGGGAGCCGCTGCTCAGGAATCCGTACCTCCACGACCACAGTTTTAGGTGGCAGGCAGACGAGAGGGCTGTGTCTGGCAAGGTGACCAGGGTCAGGGACCTGCTCCATGGTGGAGGAGCGGGCTGGATGGCACCAGTGGAGCTGGCATGGCGCCTATCCTGGGCCAACGTCCGGCGCGCAGCCAATGCCATCGAGTCACAAGGCCTCCTCGTAGGACTGCTCCAGGGCATGACGAAGGTGGCCATCAACCGGTCCAGGCAGCGGGCAGTCGAGGGGGTTGTTCAGCCCGACTGGCTGCCTCTCTTTTGCGGTTACATCTGAGCCAGGATGTCCCTGGAAATGGAGCACGCAGTGTCCACTGGTACGCTCGTGGCCTTCCACGAGAGGTGGGCGCCGGAGGGACTGGAGTGCATCATCACACCCGGCACCCAAATTTTAACTTAAACCACGTAATGTCTAAAGTTGAATTTATTTAAGTTTGTCAGTTTTAGTTCCCCCCCCTTTAATCAGGGGGCACTCGATTTAATGATTTATTGTTTTATAGATACAACAAAATAGTTGTAGAGCTGTTGATGCCAAATGCGTGGAGCCTTTCCTGCGCGTCTTGCGGAAGAGGTTGACGGGACTGGCTCTGCAAGGGCCGGGCGTGGAGGTCGGCCTCTCAGCTTATGCCGATGACGTGCTCCTCATGGTCGAGGATCCCGTTGACCTGCGGAGGATGCGTGAGTGCCAGGAGATTTACTCGGCCACATCCTCCGCCAGGATCAACTGGGAAAAACGTTCCAGACTCCTGGTGGGTCAGTGGCGGGTGGACTCCCTACCGGAGGAGCTCGGGCCTTTTGCCTGGAGCATGACCCATCTCCTCTATCTGGGAGTCCACCTTAGCCCTGACGAGGAAGCCTGGCCGGCGAACTGGCAAGAGCTGGAGACCAAGGTCGCTGCTCGCCTAGGGCGCTGGACAGGACTGCTCCGAGTGCTGTCCTACAGGGGTCGAGCGCTGGTCATAAACCAGCTGGTGGCCGCAATGCTGCGGTACCGGCTGGTCAATTTGACCCCTCCCCCTGCGTTTGTCGCCAAGATACAGAAGAAGCTGGTGGACTTCTTCTGGAACAACAGGAAGCACTGGGCCTCTGCTGCGGTCTTGAGTTTCCTGTTTAGGGAGGGCGGTCAGTCGTTGGTGTGCGTCGGCACCCAGCTAGCGACTTTCCGTCTTCAGACCCTGCAGAGATACCTTTACGTCGAGCCCCCTTCTAGGTGGCGTGCGTTGGCGACGTATTTCTTCCGCCAGCAGCACAGCCTCAATTACGACACGCAGCTCCTGTTTGTGAGCCTGGGGGGCATCAGGACCTGCCTGATGCAGGGGCTGCCTGTCTTTTACCAGGAACTCATCAGGGTCTGGAACAGAGTCGCCACCAAGCGCAGCTCTCCACCGTCTGGAGTGACGGCTTCCTGCAGGAGCCGCTGCTCAGGAATCCATACCTCCACGACCACGGTTTTAGGTGACAGGCGGATGAGAGGGCTGTGGCTGGCGAGGTGACCAGGGTCAGGGACCTGCTCGATGGCAGAGGAGTGGGCTGAATGGCACCAGACACGCTGGCACGGCGCCTAAACTGGGCCGACGTCCACCGCGCGGCCGATGCCATCGAGTCACTAAAAACAGCTCTGGGCCCTGACTCCACTAGGCGTGTCGAGGAGGCTCAAGCATGTGGGGAGATCCCATCCGAACTGACCCCCGTCCGGACGGAATTCCTCATCGGCGCCAAACCCCAAAACCTCCCTCAGGAGCCGGCGCCTCACAACTTGAATCTCCTCGGGGAAATCTTATCCGTGCTTTTCAGTTCTGCGCGGAGGGGTTTCCTGTACGGGCTGCTCCTGCACACTCTCCCCCTTGCCATCCTCGTCTGCTGTCCGGACACGCCATGGCACACCATCTTGCCGTCCGGAGGAGGCGGGGGTCCCCAATGGAGTGCACTCTACGCGGGAGTCCTCTCCCTATTTATTGGGGACTTGGCCTGGAGAGTGGTGCACGGAGCAGATCCCGTGCAATAAATTTTTAAGTTGGTTCATGGGCTCCCAGGCCGCCTGCAATTTCTGCAGTCTGGAGGAGTCCGTGTTCCACGTTTTTATGCAATGTGCGAGTTTGCAGCCCCTATTCCATTATTTGAAGGGGCTGCTCCTCAATTTCTGGTTGGACTTCAGTCCCACACTCCTGATCTTTGGGCACCCTGTGCGGAGGGGAGCGGGTAGGTCCGAGGGCCTCCTCGTAGGACTGTTCCTGGGCACGGCCAAGGGTGCCATCAGCCAGTCTAGGCAGCAGGCGGTCGAGGGGGTTATTCAGCCCGACTGCCTGCTTCTCTTCCGCGGTTACATCCGAGCCAGGGTGTCCCTGGAGATGGAGTACGTGGTGTCCACCGTTACGCTCGCGGCCTTCCGCGAGAGGTGGGCACCGGAGGGACTGGAGTGCATCATCACCCCCGGCAACCAAATTTTAATTTGGACCATGTAATGTTTAAAGTTTAATTTATCTATGTTTGTCGATTTTAGTGCCCCCCATCCCCCGCCTTTTTGCCAGGGGGCACTTGTATAATTTGTGTTTTGGTGCCCTCGGAAAAAACAAAAAAAGTAAAAAAAACAAGGGGGCACCTGAAAAGTTTTTGGAGTGTGCCCCCGCCTGTAATCTGGGGGCACTTGATTACTGATACAACTCAACATAGTTGTAGCCATTAAATGGACCCTGATATGGCGACTCCATCTTTGCCGGTGGCGGGGCAGCACAAACTTATGCGCGCGTGGCAGCAAAGGCCACGGCGGCTCCTGCTGCCCCGCCATCTTTCAGGCTCATTACTAAAAAGAATGGGGTCAAGAGCTACACTCACTCCAACATGACCATCGAGGAGTGCGTGAGGGCAATGGCTGTGATAGTCGGCCCCTCAGCCATTGACACCACCTCCAAAATGTACGGGAAGGCTGTGTTCTTCCTGGGGTCGGAGTGGCGGTGTCCCTGGCCCTCAGTAAGGGGCTCACGGTGGACAGGACCTTCCTGACGGTGGATCCTCTCAAGGCCACCGCGCAGAGAGTCATCATCTCGAACATCCCGCCCTTTGTTCCTGGGGAGCTCCTCCTCCCCCACCTATGTCAACTGGGGGAGATGAGGTCGGGGATAACACCGATACTGCTCAGCTTCAGGGAGGCCAGCCTCCGTCATGTGTTCTCCTTCCGGCGCCAGCTTTTCGTTCAGCTGGCCTGGGAGGAGGTAACAGAGGGTACATTCAATGTGGTCCACGAGGGGACTGCCTACCGCGTCTTCTGGATGTCGGACGGCCTGCAGTGCCACGTCTGTAGGGAGGTGGGGCACATCCGAAAGAACTGCCCGCCTCCAAAGCCACTAAAACAGCCAGAGCGGCCAAGGCTGGTGCCACCGCCACTCCGCTCCCCCGCTACCGTACTTTAAGTTAGAGGTTGCACTATGCTCTTGTCATGAAGATAACCATAGCCAGCCTCAACATCAACGGCAGCAGAGAGGCACGCCGTAGATTTAACAATTTTTCGCTCCTATGGAAGGGGAAATATGCGGTGTGCTTCCTGCAAGAAATCCACACCATTCCAGGAGACGAGGCCACGTGGCTCCTGGAATGGCAAGGAGAGGTCTGCATGAGCCACTTCTTGTGGGGTGGCTATATTGCTGGTAGCACATTTTCAACCGGAGATCTTGGGGGTCGAGGAGCCTGTGCCAGGCCGCTTGCTGCACGTCACGGTTCGCCTGTGCCACTCCATCTTGTGAATGTGTACGCCACCCAGCCCGGCCAGCAGCAAGTGCGCTTCTTCGAAGAAGTGTCCACTCTTCTAGGCTCCATCGGCGTCGGCGACTGCATTGTCCTCGGGGGGGATTTTAACTGCACCCTCCAGGCGAGGGACCGCTCCGGTGCCCCGCAGAGCACGACGGCGATGGAGAAGTTGAGGGACCTGGTCGGGTCCTTCGACTTGGTGGACGTCTGGCGAAATCTCCATCCCGCCTCCAGCGTCTTTACTTGGGTGAGGCCTGGAAGAGGATGGTCCAGAATCGACCGCATTTACGAATCTCGGGTATACGGCTCCTGCGTTCCGGCGGCCTCCATGCGGCCGGCGCCGTGTTCGGACCACCACCTGGTGTGGGCGGAGCTCACTTCGCTCTGGGCGAGGATGGGGTCCGCGTACTGGCACTAACAACCTGCTGCTGGAGGACGAGCGGTTCCAGGATTCGTTCCGTCGTTTCTGGGCTGAGTGGAGAAGGAAGCACGGGGGTTTTCCCTCCTTGAGGTTATGGTGGGACGTGGGCAAGGCTCATGTCCGTCTCTTCTGTCAAGAGTATGCGAAGGGGTCGACCAAGAGGCGGGAGGCCAGGGTGGGGCGCCTGGAGAAGGAGGTGCTCGACCTGGAAGCCCGTCTGGGTCAAGTCGTCGAGGACCCGGTCCTGCGGATGGTGAACAAAGCGAAGAAGGCCGTGCTGAAGGACCTGCAGCTCATCGGGTCCCGACGTGCAGATCGCGGCGCTCCCTTCTTCTACTCGCTGGAAAAAAGACGGGGGGTCCGTAAGCAGCTCTTGACTCTGCTGGCCGATGACGGATCCCTGGTCTCGGACCCAGAGGGCATCAGCAACAGGGCCGAGAGTAGGACCTGCCGAAGATCGGCCCGGAGGGCGACGAAAATCTGGACACTCTGCTAAGCCTGGTGGAGCTGACCGGTGCCCTCAACCAGCTCTCGAGGGGAAAGTCCCCGGGGCTGGACGGGCTGACCGTGGGGTTCCACAGAGCGTTCTGGGACGTCTTGGGGGACGACTACGTGCGGGTCCTGGGGGAAAGTCTGGCGACCGGAGAGATGTCCCTCTCTTGGCGCAGGGCAGTCAAAGTCCTGCTGCCTAAGAAGGGCGATCTCCGCCTACTTAAGAATTGACGCCTGGTCTCCCTCCTCAGCATAGATTACAATATTTTTGCCAGGGTGATGTCTGCTCAGCTTGGCGCCGTTCTGGACCACATGCTCCACCCCGATGAGTCCTACACGGTCCCGGGCTGGATAATCCACGATAACATCCATCTGGTCCGGGACCTCATCCATCATTCCCAGGAGGCTGGTCTGTCAGTTGCCTTCCTATCCCTCGACCAAGAGAAGGCGTTCGACAGGGTGGATCATGAGTATCTGTTCGGAACTCTGCGCGCTTTTGGGTTCGGGACGCATTTCGTCACCCGGATCTGACTTTTGTATGCAGCCACAAAGTGTCTGATTAAGGTTAACGGGTCTTTGATGGCTCCCCTTCGCTTTAGGAGAGGGGTGCGCCAGGGATGCCCCATGTCCGGCCAGGTATATGCCTTATGCGTGGAGCCTTTCCTGCGCCTCTTGCGGAAGAGGTTGACGGGACTGTCTCTGCAAGGGCCAGGCATGGAGGTTGTCCTCTCGGCTTACGCGAATGACGTGCTCCTCATGGTCGAGGATCCCGTTGACCTGCGGAGGAAACGTGACTGCCAGGAGATTTACTCGGCCGCATCCTCCGCCAGGATCAAATGGGAGAAATGTTCCAGATCCCTGGTGGGTCAGTGGCGGGTGGACTCCCTGCCGGAAGAGCTCAGGCCTTTCGCCTGGAGCATGACCCATCTCCTTTATCTGGGAGTCTACCTTAGCCCCGACGAGGAAGCCTGGCTGGCGAACTGGCAGGAGCTGGAGACCAAGGTCGCTGCTCGCCTAGGGCACTGGACAGGACTGCTCCGAGTGCTGTCCTACAGGGGTCGAGCGCTGGTCATAAACCAGCTGCTGGCCGCTATGCTGTGGTACTGGCTGATCAATTTGACCCCTCCCCTGCATTTGTCTATAAGATACAGGAGAAGCTGGTGGACTTCTTCTGGAACAACAGGAAGCACTGGGTCTCTGCTGCGGTCTTGAGTCTCCCGCTTAGGGAGGGCGGTCTGGCATTGGTGTGTGTTAGCACTCAGCTTGTGACTTTCCGTCTTCAGACCCTGCCGAGATACCTCTACATCGAACCCCCTCCTAGGTGGCGTGCATTGGCGACATATTTCTTCCGCCAGCAGTACAGCCTCAACTACGACACACAGCTCCTGTTTGTGAGCTTGGGGGGAATCAGGATCTGCCTGACGCAGGGGCTCCTGTCTTTTACCATGAACTCATCAGGGTCTGGAACAAAGTCGCCACCAAGCGCAGCTCTCCACCGGCTGGAGAGGCGGCTGTCCTGCAGGAGCCGCTGCTCAGGAATCCGTACCTCCACGACCGAGGTTTTAGATGGCAGGCGGACGAGAGGGCTGTGGCTGGCGAGGTGACCAGGGTCAGGGACCTGCTCGATGGTGGAAGAGTGGGCTGGATGGCGCCAAACGTGCTGGCACGGCGCCTAAATTTGGCCGACGTCCGCCACGCGGCCGATGCTATCGAGTCGTTAAAAACAGCACTGGACCCTGACTCCATTAGGTGTGTCGAGGAGGCTCAAGCACGTGGGGAGATCCCGTCCGAACGGACCCCTGTCCGGACGGAATTCCTCATCGGCGCCAAGCCTCGAGACCTCCCTTGGGAGCCGGCGCCTCGGGGAAATACCCTCCACGCCTTTCAGTTCTGTGCGGAGGGGTTTCCTGTACAGGCTGCTCTTGCACACTCTCCACCTTGCCATCCTCGTCTGCTGTCCGGACACGCCATGGCGCACTACCTTGCCATCCGGAGGAGGCGGGAGTCCTCAGTGGATTGCACTCTACACAGGAGTCCTCCCTCTATTCATTGGTCACTTGGCCTGGATGGTGTTGCATGGAGCAGTCCCATGCAATAAGTTTTTAAGTCGGTTCACGGACTCACAGGCAGCCTGCAATTTCTGCGGTCTGGAAGAGTCCGTGTTCCATGTTTTTATGAAGTGTGCGAGGTTGCAGCCCCTCTTCCAATATTTGATGGGCTGCTCCTCAAATTCTGGTTGCACTTCAGTCTCAACCATCTGATCTTTGGGCACCCTGTGCAGAGGGGAGCGAGCAGGTCCGAAGGCCTCCTCGTAGGACTGCTCCTGGGCTTGGCCAAAGGGGCCATCAGCCGGTCCAGGCAGCAGGCGGTCGAGGGGGTCGTTCAGCCCGACTGCCTGCCTCTCTTCCGCGGTTACATTCGAGCCAGGGTGTCCCTGGAGATGGAGCACACAGTGTCCACCGGTACGCTCGCAGCCTTCCGCGAGAGGTGGGCACCGGAGGGACTGGAGTGCATCATCACCCCCGGCAACCAAATTTTAATTTGATCATTTAAGTTTAAAGTTTAATTTGTTTAATGTGCTGGTTTTAGTGCCCCCATGCCCTTTTTTTTGCCAGAGGGCACTTGTATAACTTCTGTTTTTAGTGCCCTAAACCAACCCCTCCCCGCCACCAAAAAAGGGCCACTGGAAAAAAAAATATTTTGGAGTGTGTCCCCCCCTAGCAGGGGGCATTTGTCTAAAGTGCACAACTAAAATAGTTGAACTGGTAATGTGTAGTGTGATTGTTAAACCTTTTGCTAATAAACCAACTAGTTAATAGCAATGTATTGCTAGAAATTCTTAAGCGAAGAACCCATGAAAAAATAGAGTATGAGAGGAAGCTTGCTAGGAACATAAGAACTGACTGCAAAAGCTTCTATAGATATGTGAAGAGAAAAAGATTAGTGAAGACTAATGTAGGTCCCTTGCAGTCAGAACCAGGTGAATTTATAATGGGGAACAAAGAAATGGCAGACCAATTGAACAAATACTTTAGTTCTGTCTTCACGAAGGAAGACACAAATAACCTTCCAGAAATACTAGGGGACCAAGGGTCTAGCGAGAAGGAGGAACTGAAGGAAATCCTTATTAGTCAGGAAATTGTGTTAGGGAAATTAATGGGATTGAAGGCCGATAAATCCCCAGGGCCTGATGGTCTGCATCCCAGAGTACTTAAGGAAGTGGCCCTAGAAATAGTGGATGCATTGGTGATCATTTTCCAACAGTCTATCGACTCTGGATCAGTTCCTATGGACTGGAGGGTAGCTAATGTAACACCACTTTTTAAAAAAGGAGGGAAGAGAGAAAACAGGGAATTATAGACCGGTTAGCCTGACATCAGTGGTGGGGAAAATGTTGAAATAGCAGCGCATTTGGAAAGCAGTGACAGGATCGGTACAAGTTAGCATGGATTTATGAAAGGGAAATCATGCTTGACAAATCTTCTAGAATTTTTTGAGGGTGTAACTAGTAGAGTGGATAAGGGAGAACCAATGGATGTGCTGTATTTGGACTTTCAAAAGGCTTTTGACAAGGTCCCACACAAGAGATTGGTGTGCAAAATTAAAGCACATGGTATTGGGGGTAATATATTGACGTGGATAGAGAACTGGTTGGCAGACAGGAAGCAGAGAGTCAGGATAAACGGGTCCTTTTCAGAATGGCAGGCAGTGATTAGTGGGGTGCTGCAGGGCTCAGTGCTGGGAGCCCAGCTATTTATAATATACATCAATGATTTAGATGAAGGAATTCAGTGTAATATCTCCAAGTTTGCAGATGACACTAAGCTGAGTGGCGGTGTGAGCTGTGAGGAGGATGCTAAGAGGCTGCAAGGTGACTTGGACAGGTTAGGTTTGTGGGCAAATGCATGGCAGATGCAGTATAATGTGGATAAATGTGAGGTTATCCACTTTGGTGGCAAAAACATGAAGGCAGACTATTACCTGAATGGCGGTAGATTGGGAAAAGGGGGAGTGCAACGAGACCTGGGTGTCATGGTACATCAGTCATTGAAAGTTGGCATGCAGGTACAGCAGGCGGTGAAGAAGTCAAATGGTATGTTGGCCTTCATAGCTAGGGGATTTGGGTATAAGAGCAGGGAGGTCTTACTGTAGTTGTACAGGGTCTTAGTGAGACCTCACCTGGAATATTGTGTTCAGTGTTGGTCTCCTAATCTGAGGAAGGACGTTCTTGCTATTGAGGGAGTGCAGCGAAGGTTCCCCAGACTGATTCCGGGATGGCAGGTCTGCATGAGGAGACACTGGATCGACTGGGCCTGTATTCACTGGAGTTTAGAAGGATGAGAGGGGATCTCATAGAAACATATAAAATTCTGACGGGACTGGACAGGTTAGATGCAGGAAGAATGTTCCCGATGTTGGGGTCACAGTCTAAGGATAAGGGGTAAGCCATTTAGGTCCGAGATGAGGAGAAACTTCTTCACTCAGAGAGTTGTTAACCTGTGGAATTCTCTACAGCAGAGTTGTTGATGCCAGTTCATTGGATATATTCAAGAGGGAGTTAGATATGGCCCTTACAGGTAAAGTGATCAAGGGGTATGGAGAGAAAGCAGGAAAGGGGTACTGAGGGAATGATCAGCCATGATCTTATTGAATGGTGGTGCAGGCTCGTAGGGCCGAATGGCCTACTCCTGCACCTATTCTCTATGCAGTAAATGCAGGACGGGGCCATTAGAGGGAGCAGCATGCGGCGACGGCAGTGTGCCACTTCAGGGGGCAGCGCGTGCTGCTACAGGAGGGTGACGGCTGATTGCAGTGCGGGCAGGTACAGCAGGAGCGGCGAGGTCGGGGCGAAGGAGCGGCAGAGTTTGTAGATGGTTGTGATCAGAGCCCAGGAGAGGTGTGAGTTCAGAAGAGCCGAGTGTCCAGGGGCAGCACGGGCGAGCCCACACTGCGATATGTGTGCGCACTAGGTCTGTGCAGCAGAGCTGGTCTCCAGTCGTCTTGGTTAATCCTTGCCACTGCACCAAGACCTAGCTCTGTCAAGCCCGTGTGGTGACTGGTGTGCAACGGTCACCCCACGTTAAAAAAATCCACGCACAGGCATCCTCCACCCTTCAAGACATTGTTCGGGATCTGGAATATTAGGTCCTTCATTGAAACACCTGTGAACTCATTCCTTTTCGGCGGGGAAGCGGGTCATCCTTGTGTCGAGGGACTGTCTATGATAATGATGACAATTAGGATCATGTAAAGCATCTTGGGATGTTATACTATGTTAACAGTGCTATATTAATGAAAGTTATTGTGTCAGATGACAAATTGAAAAGGCGTCACACTGCTTGGCTTTTGTGCTCTCGGAAGATCAGAAATATGTTGACTTCTGAGTTTGAAAGCGTCAACAGGTGACTAAAAGCTTGGACAAAGGTAGGTTTTCAGGAGCATCTTAAAGGATTAGAGCTTTAGGGGGGGAATTCCAGATAGGGCCCCAATGGTGGGGTGAAGGAAAACGGGATGCACAAGAGGCCAAAAATGGATGAATGCAGGGTTGGAGGTTACAAATGCAGGGAGGGGCGAGGTGATGGAGGGAGTTGACTCTTTATTGCACTAATGCAAACTTGGCAGTGACGCTGCAGCCTACAATACTAAGTGCCGAATAAAGTTATTCCCGGTCCCGGGGCTGACCCTGGATTCAGCGCGGGCTCTGCGTCACAATGGAACTCTGGAACCTCCCGCGGCCTGCCCTTCCAACTGTGGCGCTCGGTGCTGCTGAACCGCCGAGCCGAGCCCAATTGGCTGGGTCACTCCTTTCCGGTGGGCCGCGCTGTGCTGAGCAGAAGGTTCCGGCTCCAGGATGGGTCTTTGCTGTCGACGTGGCGGCGCCGAGAAGGGTGGAGAGCGAGAACGAGAACGAGCGCGAGCGAGCGAGCAGAAGCGGCGCGCGCGCGGACAGGTGAGTCTCGAGCACCGCCCCGGGGTTTGAAATCTAACCGGCAGCGTCAGGCGCGGGGCACAGTGTTCCCCCGCTGACACCGCACGGCGGCAGGTACACGGCTCAGCCCGGTGAAGCTCGCGACACGGCGGCCGCCCCCTTTAGTCCGCACGTTCCTCTCCAGGGGGTTAAAGTCCGGATTGGAGGAGTTGTGTACCCGAGCAGTTTACAGGGGAACTAAACAACCGACGCTGGCTGGATGGGCAGAAGCAAAGTCGCCCACTCTCACTCCCCGTGTATTGCTGTTTGCATCACTCACCTGCCGGGCAAGCGCTGCTCCTGTGCTGATGGTACCACAAAGTTCACGTCAGTTTTAAACTCGCTATGGCCGGGCTTTAGTGGTTTTCCTACAAATGACATTAAACAGACGAACAGGACATGTTCTGGGTCTGCCTTTATTATGATCGGTATAACTCCACTATTTAAAGAGTCAACAACAACAACTTGTATTTATATAGCACCTTTTTAACGTAGTAAAACGTACGAAGTCGCTTCATAGGGGCATTATCAGATAAAATTTGACACCGAGCCACATAAGGAGATATTAGTTCAGATGTTGGTCAAAGAGGTAACTTTTAAGGAGCATCTTAAAGGAGGAGAAAGGGGCAGAGAGCTTTAGGGATGGAATTCCAGAGCTTAGGGCCTTGGCAGCTGAAGGCATGACTGCCAGTGGTTGAGATTAAAATATGGGATGCTCAAGAGGCCAGAATTGGAGGAGTGCAGAGATCTCGGAGGGTTATTGGGCCGGGGAAGGTTAGAGAGATAGGGAGGGGTGAGCCCATGGAGAGATTTAAATGCAAAGATGAGCATTTTAAAATCAAGCATTGATGGACCACAGAAAGGGGAGCCAATGTAGGTCATCGAGCACAGGGCTGATGGGGAACAGGACTTGGTGCAAGTTAAGATATGGGTAGCAGAGTTTTGGATGAGCTCAAGTTTACGGAAGGTGGGACGTTGGCCAGCAGAGTATATGGGTAGTTGGGTCTGGAGGTAACCAAGGCATGGATGAGGCTTTCAGCAACAGTTGAGCTGAGGCAGGGGAGAGACTGGTGATACAACGGAGATGAAGGTAGGTGGTCTTGGTGATGTAGCGGATATGGAAGCTCAGCTCCGGGTCAAATAGAATGCTAAGGTTGCGAATAGTCTGGTTCAGCCTCAGACTGTGGCGAGGTAGAGGGATGGAGTCTGTGGCTAAGGAATGGAGTTTGTGGTGGGGATTGAAGACAAAGGCTTTGGTATTCCCGATATTTAAATGAAGGAAATTTCTGCTCATCCAAAAATAGATGTAGGACAAGCAGCGTGACAAATTAGAGGTAGTGGAGGGGATAATAGAGGTGGTGGTGAGATATAGCAGGGTGTCGTCAGAGTACATGTGGAACCTGACATGTTTTCAGATGATGTTGCCAAGGGGCAGCACATAGATGAGAAATAGGAGGGGGCCAAGGATAGTAGTGGTCTGGGGTGGAAAGAGAAGCAATTGTGGGAGATTCTCTGGCTACGATTGGATAGATAAGAGGGCAGCCCCACCCTGCTGGACATCTGAGGCGAGGTGTTGGAGGAGGATGATGTGGTCAACCGTGTCAAAGACTGCGAACAGGTCAAGAAGGATATGGAGGGATAGCTCACCATGTTCACAGTCATTTCTGACCTGGAGTTGCAGGAAAGATGGGCATGGATTTGGGAGGCAACAAAACATTCAAGGACTTTGGAGAGGAAAGGGATGTTGGAGGTGGGCCGGTAGTTTACAAGGACAGAGGGGTCAAGGTCATCAGAATTTATAAAAATTTCAGGTGGAAACATTTTACTACCAATTTCCTCCACTTTGCTCCTGGAACATGCCTATTACGTGGGCTCAAAGTATAAGAAAAGGTTTTGACAACCCATTATGTTGTGTCTATCCTCTTTCCGAGCGAGGATAGAGTGTCCTTGCCTCAAACAGGCACCAAATGTAAGGTGTCAAATGTGCTGCTTCTTCCCTGAGTATGTTAATCCCAAGGGGTGTTTTTGTACCAGGGGCATGTCGGGCTCCTGCTAATATCCTGGAGTCAAAAAACAGGCATTCAGGTGCAGGATGGGGAAGGGGTGGAGAGAAGATAGAGAAAGAGGAAAATTGACCCCTTGGTACCTTTTTATGTATCTGGATGTATTCAAGTAGTTATTGAGCAGACCCAAAATTAAGGGAAAATGTTTAGCATCAAAAGCTAGGTATTTTTTTATAATTTTACTTCTTTACTGTCGGCCAGTGGCTCAGTTGGTAGCACCCTCACCTCTGAGTCAGAAGGTTGTGGGTTCAAGTCCTCGTCCAGACACTTGGGCACAAAAATCTAGGCTAACACTCCATTGCAGTACTGAGGGGGTTCCGCACTGTTGCCAGTGCCATCTTTCGGATGGGACGTCAAACTGAGGCCCCATCTACTCTCTCAGGTGGATGTAAAAGATCCCATGGCACTATTTCGAAGACGAGCAGGGGAGTTATCCCCGGTGCCCTAGCCAATATTTATGTGTCAATCAACATCACTAAAACAGATTATCTGGTCATTATCACATTGTGGGAGTTTGCTGTGCGCAAATTGGCTGCCGCGTTTCCTACATTACAACAGTGACTACACTTCAGAGAAATAGTACTTAATTGGTTTTTCTTAAATTAATGTCCAGTTAACAAAACTATTCCTTGATGAGTTCTTCATGCACCACTTATGGATACCTTCCGGTTAGTTACCTGCTCTCTGAAGATGTCCATGGGCTAGTCCAACTGGCTATGGAATATTATGTGCCTGAGTTAGGGTGGAGATATTGGGGCACTTTTATAATTTTTAATGCATACTTATTTGTGTTTGAAATGCTTCAACTGACAGTACATTTGTTTGAGTGAGTTTAAGGGAATAAATGCGAGTGGTAATAATTAACATTTTATTTGATAGGTATGATTGGCAATGTCTGGGGCAGAGGATGACACAAGGGGTGATATTTCAGCTGCGGTGATGAGCCTATCTGTGGAAGATGGGTCCAGTGTGCCATCTGGAAATGGTGCTAAAATCCCAACCAATATAACATCTTCTCAAGTGAGTGATTCTTTGGAGTCTGGTCCCAGTCAAGTGCCAATTGACAATAGGAGCTCAATTCACCAAGACAGTGTACACCAGACTGGGGCTATAGATGAACCTATACAGAGTGGTCTAGTAGAAGACCCTGCAGCAAAAGATCCTCTGTTCACAGAAAATACATTTAAGAGCATACCTGCTGAGTGTAATGAAGCAGTAAGTCTTGAATCAGAATCCAGCAGACACCAGGTATTGGATGGACATTCATCAGCAGAGGAAAATGTTATTGAGGTATGTGGTACATTTGAAAGGTGATCATAAATAATCCGAATAAGATTAGTTCTCACTACCATGCAGGTTGCTAATGCCAGATTCTGTTTAGGTCACACTATATATAATATATTATGGTATAGTTGATTCTTACTACTTGTGCTTGCTTGCGAGCAGCTTGTTTCATGACCGCTAGAATGGTAATTTACCAATACTGATGACTGAATATTATGTAAACTGGGGCTGTGCCAATTATTTTATAATTATGCAATTAAATTATTGATGGAGTATTTTAATAAATACGATCATTGGTATGGTTAAATCTGCATTCAGTGCATGTATCTATATATTTAATAATGTTCTAAATTCTAGGCTAAATAACTCTTTAGCTAATAAAGGATTCCCATCTGGCCATTATGCTTTTCACAATATAGTAACAACTTAAAATATATATTATGGAGAATTGTTTGATGATGCATTATAAAAGTCTGTTTGGCTTGTATCTGATTTTGATCCAGTACATGAAGGTTTTTATATAAGCCCCAAATCAACAAGGAATTTCATGCATGTTGGGAATTATTCTTTGGGTTCTATATAATTATTGCAGATATTTAATACTTTTACAGAGATAAGTTATAGTAATTAAACAATACACAAGTAAGCAAACATTTGTCACTCCTGTTTATTTCCTTCTCTCTCAAAGGTAGATTGGATTATAGTTCTATGGGCTCGGCAACCCTTTATTACCTTGCCAGAGCATCCTTCATGTGATTTTAAGACCCTACGCACATAATCAGTTTGACACTTGAGTGCAGTCCTAAGGGGATGCTGCATTGTTGGAGGAGCCATCCTTTAGATGGGACATGAAACCAAGGACCTGTCACCCTGTTCAGATTGATATTAAAGATAATGTAGCAAAGAACAGGCAAGGAGTTCTCAAAGTGTCCTGGCCAGTATTCTTCCCAAAACAAAATGAACTGGTCATGCATCATCTTGTTGTTTTTGGGTCTTTGCAATATACAAAGTTGCTGCCATGTTTGTCCACATAGCTACAGTCACTGTACTTCAAAGTAAGTCATTGCATCTGAAGCACATTGGGATATCCTGATACATGTTAATTCAAGCACAAGGTCCTTTTTAGATGGCAAATGCTGGCAGATTATTTAACCATGGGTTAATCCAGTCTTAATCAAGCCTTCACTCAGTGTTTATTTTTATATTTTATAGAACGATTACTGGATAGCGATCAGGATAGAGAAGCCTGTCTTTTTTATTCCCCCTCTTTGCTGGCATAGACATGCTGAGGCCAATTGTGTTCCCTAACACTGACTGGCAGAATTTATTTTTCCAAAAATAATGAATTATACTGCTGGCTACAGATTACAGTTTTAACCATTGCATGTTCTAATTTGAATGTGTAATCACTTGTTTCCATTTGGGATCATTGGTAAAGTCTTACTGGTATTAGTTCTGACATTATCTGCAATATTCAGTCCTAGTTCTCTGGAGGATGGATTGCATGTACTTTACTGGTGGTAAATCATGAACTTTGCAAGCCACTTTCACTATGATGCACCTGTGGTGACCTAACAAGAATCAGGATATACAGAAGAGGTGCCGGGGCCAAAATTCAGGGTCTCAAAGAAACCCGTAAATGCCCGTTTGCAGCGGCCATTCTTAAAAATCGAATGACCGTCGCTTTGGAGTCAGCTGGCCAGCCCGACCTAAATTCAGGTCGGGGATTTCTCGGCCCGACCCCATCCTGCCCAAGTGGTTGCACCGCCAATTTTAATCAATAAAAATACTTACCTCCCAATATTCAGCTGAACTCGTCGATCCCCCGGCAGGTTTTTCTGCCCGGTGCACCATCTCTGCACTTTGTGCAGCCCTTGGGGAGGGCCCACTGCCGCGGCCGCAATGGGAACATTTTTGTTGGTCGACTTGCAGATCGACTGGCAAAATACTGCCCCCGGGTTTGGCCAGGCCGCCAACGGGCAGCCTGGCCGTTGGCTCGGCCGAAACCCTCCCTGGTGGCCCAACGGCCAAAGATTACAAAATTATAGAATCTCCTCTTTAACGGAGGGGAGAGAGCGTGGTGATGCATACGCGCTGTGACGTAGCCACGACTCCACCGCTGATTGACAGTGGCGGAGATCCCGACCAACCCATTTTCAGCCAGTCAGCCTGGCTTTCAGTCTAAGGCCCGCCCCCAGTACAAGTCATTTCCTGTGGGACTTTGAAAACATTTCAACGTCCTGAAAATGGCTCTAACTACCGTAACAAGGAGTCAGCGGTAAGTACCATTCTAAAAAGCATAGGTGCGCCAGCTTTCTAGCGCACCTGAATTTTGACCCCTCCAAATCTTATATTAATTTGGGTATACTTCATGCTACATTTATGTTTGCCTCTTTGCTCCTCTCCTCCTCCCAAACGCCACCTACAGTAGTTGTAAAGTAAAAGCTTCTCGGGAACCAACATCTTCTAAGTTTTCCACTTTTCACATTCAAATCAAGGATGTTTCACTTTTCATATTTAAATGGGATCACAGTAAATGCCACTTTCATCCCATTTTATGAAGAGAAGATAGAAATCTAATCTTGACTGCTTTCCTCCTATATCCTTGTAATTTGAATTTCATACTTCTAATACCTCATGTGAGAAAACTATGATCTTGATAGTCTTGGTATCAGCTAGTTGAAATGTGTACTCCAAGCACACATGGTCAATTGCCATACCTCATTTGGCATGAGAGTGAGGCTGTCTTTGGGCCTACTCCAGGTGACTAACTAGTTTTTTCTATATTTCATTTCAACAGGATAAGGCAGCATTATATTTAACTCTTAATGAGTTAGAAGTGGAATACAGATTTCATTTTGTGAATGTACATCCTATTTTATTCATAGAAATTTACAGCACGGAAGGAGGCCATTTCGGCCCATCGTATCTGTGCCGGCCGACAAACAGTTATCCAGCCTAATCCCACTTTCCAGCTCTTGGTCCGTAGCCCTGTAGGTTGCAGCACTTCAAGTGCACATCCAAGCACCTCTTAAATGTGGTGAGGGTTTCTTCCTCTACCACCCTTTCAGGCAATAAGTTCCAGACCCCCACCGCCATCTGGGTGAAGAAATTTCCCCTTGTATCTCTTCTAAACCTCTACCAATTACTTTAAATCGATGTCCCCTGGTTGTTGACCCTTCTGCTAAGGGAAATAGGTCCTTCCTATACACTGTATCTAGGCCCCTCATAATTTTATACACCTCCAATAAGGTAATTTCAGAATGGCAGGCAGTGACTAGTGGAGTGCCGCAGGGCTCAGTGCTGGGACCCCAGCTGTTTACAATATACATTAACGATTTAGATGAAGGAATTGAGTGTAATATCTCCAAGTTTGCGGATGACACTAAACTGGGTGGTGTTGTGAGCTGTGAGGAGGACGCAAAGAGGCTGCAGGGTGACTTGGACAGGTTAGGTGAGTGGGCAAATGCATGGCAGATGCAGTATAATGTGGATAAATGTGAGGTTATCCATTTTGGGGGCAAAAACACGAAGGCAGAATATTATCTGGATGGTGGAAGATTAGGTACAGGGGAGTTGCAACGAGACCTGGGTGTCATGGTTCATCAGTCACTGAAAGTGGGCATGCAAGTACAGCAGGCGGTGAAGAAGGCAAATGGTATGTTGGCCTTCATAGCTAGGGGATTTGAGTATAGCAGCAGGAAGGTCTTACTGCAGTTGTACAGGGCCTAAGTGAGGCCTCACCTGGAATATTGTGTTCAGTTTTGGTCTCCTAATCTGAGGAAGGACGTTCTTGCTATTGAGGGAGTGCAATGAAGGTTCACCAGACTGATTCCAGGGATGGCTAGACTGTCATATGAGGAGAGACTGGATCAACTGGGCCTTTATTCACTGGAGTTTAGAAGAATGAGAGGGGATCTCATAGAAACATATAAGATTCTGACGGGTCTGGACAGGTTAGATGTGGGAAGAATGTTCCCGATGTTGGGGAAGTCCAGAACCAGGGGACATAGTCTTAAGATAAGGGGTAGGCCATTTAGGACTGAGATGAGGAGAAACTTCTTCACTCAGAGTTGTTAACCTGTGGAATTCCCTGCCGCAGAGAGTTGTTGATGCCAGTTCATTGGATATATTCAAGAGGGAGTTAGATATGGCCCTTATGGCTTAAGGGATCAAGGGGTATGGAGAGAAAGCAGGAAAGGGGTACTGAAGGAATGATCAGCCATGATCATATTAAATGACGGTGCAGGCTCGAAAGGCCGAATGGCCTACTCCTGCACCTATTTTCTATGTTTCTAACCCTTCAGCCTCCTCTGTTCCAAGGAAAACAAACCCAGCTTATTCAATCTTTCCTCATAGCTAAAATTTTCCATACCAGGCAGGATCCTCGTAAATCTCCTCTCTACCCTCTCCAGTGCAATCACATCCTTCCTGTAATGAGGTGACCAGAACTGCACATTACTCCAGCTGTGGCCTTAGAGGTATTTTAGAAGAGTTGAAGCATAACCTCCCTGCTCTTGTATTCTATGCCTTGACTAAAAAAAGGCAAGTATTTTGCATGCCTTCTTCACCACTATATCTACCTGGCCTGCTACCTTCAGGGAGCTGTGGACCTGCACTCCACAGTCCCTTTGTTCCTCTACACTTCTCAGTCTCCTACCATTTAATGTGTATTCGCTTGCCTTGTTAGCCCTCCCCAAATGCATTACTTCACACTTCTCTGGATTGAATTCAATTTGCCACTGTTCTGCCCACCTGACCAGTTGATTGATATCCTCCTGCAGACTGCAGCTTTCTTCTTCATTATCAACCACACAACCTATTTTTGTATCATCTGCAAACTTCTTAATCATACTCCCAACATTCAAGTCCAAATCATTGATATATACCGCAAAAAACAATAGGCCTAGTACTGATCCATGCAGAACCCCACTGGAAACATGGGCTTTTACTTTCGTAACCAGTCTGCCATGTGGGACCTTGTCAGATAGTACTGTGGGATAGGACTACCCAAAAGTGACTATTGCAGCAAAACTGTAATATCATCATTAAAATAGAATTGGATAAATATTTGAAAAGGAAGAATCTAAAATGATAAGGGGAAGCAGCAAATAAATGGGATTAGAGTAAGTAACATAGGAACATAAGAAATAGGAACAGGAGTAGGCCATACCACCCCGCGAGCCTACTCCGCCATTCAATAAGATCATGGCTGATCTGATCATGGACTGAGCTCCACTTCCCCGCCTGCTCCCCAGAACATAGAAACATAGAAAATAGGTGCAGGAGTATGCCATTCAGCCCTTTGAGCCTGCACTACCATTCAATAAGATCATGGCTGATCATTCACCTCAGTACCCCTTTCCTGCTTTCTCTCCATACCCCTTGATCCCTTTAGCCATAAGGGCCATATCTAACTCCCTCTTGAATATATCTCATGAACTGGCATTAACAACTCTCTGCGCTAGAGAATTCCACAGGTTAACAACACTCTGAGTGAAGAGGTTTCTCCTCATCTCGGTCCTAAATGGCTTACCCCTTATCCTTGGACTGTGACCCCTGGTTCTGGACTTCTCCAACATCGGGAACATTCTTCCTGCATCAAACCTGTCCAGGCCCGTCAGAATTTTATATGTTTCTATGAGATCCCCTCTCATTCTTCTAAATTCCAGTGAATACAGGCCTAGTCGATCCAGTCTCTCCTCATATGTCAGTCCTGCCATCCCGGGAATCAGTCTGGTGAACCTTTGCTGCACTCCCTCAATCGCAAGAACATTGTTAAATCCAAGGAAGAGACATATAAATTGGTCAGAAAAAGCAGTTAACCTGAGGACTAGGAGAAATTTAGAATTCAGTAGAGGAGGACTAAGGGTTTAATTAAGAGGGGGAAAATAGAGTAGGAGGGGAAGCTTGCCGGGAACATAAAAACTGACTGCAAAAGCTTCTATAGATATGTGAAGAGAAAAAGATTAGTAAAGAAAAACGTAGGTCCCTTGCAGTCAGAGTCAGGTGAATTGAAAATGGGGAACAAAGAAATGGCAGACCAATTGAACAAATACTTTGGTTCTGTCTTCACGAAGGAAGACACAAATAACCTTCCGGATGTACGAGGGGACCGAGGGTCTAGTGAGAAGGAGGAACTGAAGGATATCCTTATTAGGCGGGAAATTATGTTCAGGAAATTGATGGGATTGAAGGCCGATAAATCCCCGGGGCCTGATAGTCTGCATCCCAGAGTACTTAAGGAAGTGGCCCTAGAAGTAGTGGATGCATTGATGATCATTTTCCAACAGTCTATCGACGCTGGATCAGTTCCTATGGACTGGAGGGTAGCTAATGTAACACCACTTTTTAAAAAAAAAAAGGGAGGGAGAGAGCAAGCGGGTAATTATAGACCGGTTAGCCTGATATCATTAGTGGGGAAAATGCTGGAATCAATCATTAAGGATGAAATAGCAGCGCATTTGGAAAGCAGTGACAGGATCGGTCCAAGTCAGCATGGATTTATGAAAGGGAAATCGTGCTTGACGAATCTTCTGGAATTCTTTGAGGGTGCAACGAGCAGAGTGGACAAGGGAGAACCAGTGGATGTGGTGTATTTGGACTTTCAAAAGGCTTTTGACAACGTTCCACACAAGAGATTGGTGTGCAAAATCAAAGCACATGGTATTGGGGGTAAGATATTGACGTGCATTGAGAACTGGTTGGCAGATAGGAAGCAGAGAATCGGGATAAACGGGTCCTTTACAGAATGGCAGGAAGTGACTAGTGGAGTGCCGCAGGGCTCAGTGCTGGGATCCCAGCTCTTTACAATATACACTAATGATTTACAATTTACATTAATGAAGCAATTTAGTGTAATATCTCCAAGTTTGCAGATGACACTAAACTGGGTGGCTGTGAGGAGGACGCAAAGAGGCTGCAGGGTGACTTGGACAAGTTAGGTAAGTGGGCAAATGCATGGCAGATGCAGTATAATGTGGATAAATGTGAGGTTATCCACTTTGGGGACAAAAACACGACGGCAGAATATTATCTGAATGGCGGCAGATTAGGAAAAGGGGAGGTGCATCGAGACCTGGGTGTCATGGTTCATCAGTCATTGAAAGTTGGCATGCTGCTACAGCAGGCGGTGAAGAAGGCAAATGGTATGTTGGCCTTCATAGCTAGGGGATTTGAGTATAGGAGCAAGGAGGTCTTACTGTGGTTGTACAGGGCCTTGGTGAGACCTCACCTGGAATATTTTCAGTTTTGGTCTCCTAACCTGAGGAAGGACCTTCTTGCTATTGAGGGAGTGCAGCGAAGATTCACCAGACTGATTCCAGGGATGGCTGGACTGACATATGAGGAGTGACTGAATCAACTGGGCCTTTATACACTGGAGTTTAGAAAGATGAGAGGGGATCTCATCAAAATGTATAAAATTCTGACGGGACTGGACAGGTTAGATGCGGGAAGAATGTTCCCGATGGTGGGGAAGTCCAGAACCAGGGGACATAGTCTTAGGATAAGGGGTAGGCCATTTAGCACTGAGATGAGGAGATACTTCCTCACTGAGAGTTGTTAACCTGTGGAATTCCCTGCCACAGAGAGTTGTTGATGCTAGTTCATTGGCTATATTCAAGAGGGAGTTAGATATGGCCCTTACGGCTAGGAGGATCAAGGGGTATGGAGAGAAAGCAGGAAAGGGGTACTGAGGGAATGATCAGCCATGATCTTATTAAATGGTGCTGCAGGCTCGAAGGGCCAAATGGCCTACCCCTGCACCTATTTTCTATGTTTCTGTGTTCTTCCTCAGATTAGGAGACCAAAACTGAACGCAATATTCCAGGTGAGGTCTCACCAAGGCCCTGTACAACTGCAGTAAGACCTCCCTGCTCCTATACTCAAATCCCCGAGCTATGAAGGCCAACAAGCCATTTGCCTTCTTCATCGCCTGCTGCACCTGCATGCCAACCTTCAGTGACTGATGTACCATGACACCCAGGTCTTGTTGCACCTCCCCTTTTCCTAATCTGTCACCATTCAGATACTATTCTGCCTTCCTGTTTTTGCCACCAAAGTGGATAACCTCACATTTATCCACATTATACTGCATCTGCCATGCATTTGCCCACTCACCTAACCTGTCCAAGTCACCTTGCAGCCTCTTAGCATCCTCCTCACAGCTCACACCGCCACCCAGGTTAGTGTCATCTGCAAACTTTGATATATTACTCTCAATTCCTTCATCTAAAACATTAATGGATATTGTAAATAGCTGGGATCCCAGCACTGAGCCCTGCGGCACCTCACTAGTCACTGCCTGCCATTCTGAAAAGGACCCGTTTATCCCGACTATCTGCTTCCTGTCTGCCAACCAGTTCTCTATCATTACATTACCCCCAATACCATATGCTTTAATTTTGCACATCAGTCATTGAAGGTTGGCATGCAGGTGCAGCAGGCGGTTAAGAAAGCAAATGGCATGTTGGCCTTCATAGCAAGGGGATTTGAGTACAGGGGCAGGGAGGTGTTGCTACAGTTGTACAGGGCATTGGTGAGGCCACACCTGGAGTATTGTGTACAGTTTTGGTCTCCTAACCTGAGGAAGGACATTCTTGCTATTGAGGGAGTGCAGCGAAGGTTCATCAGACTGATTCCCGGGATGGCGGGACTGACCTATCAAGAAAGACTGGATCAACTGGGCTTGTATTCACTGGAGTTCAGAAGAATGAGAGGGGATCTCATAGAAACATTTAAAATTCTGACGGGGTTAGACAGGTTAGATGCAGGAAGAATGTTCCCAATGTTGGGGAAGTCCAGAACCAGAGGTCACAGTCTAAGGATAAGGGGTAAGCCATTTAGGACCGAGATGCGGAGGAACTTCTTCACCCAGAGAGTGGTGAACCTGTGGAATTCTCTACCACAGAAAGTTGTTGAGGCCAATTCACTAAATATATTCAAAAAGGAGTTAGATGAGGTCCTTACTACTAGGGGGATCAAGGGGTATGGCGAGAAAGCAGGAATGGGGTACTGAAGTTGAATGTTCAGCCATGAACTCATTGAATGGCGGTGCAGGCTAGAAGGGCCGAATGGCCTACTCCTGCACCTATTTTCTATGTTTCTATGCACACCAATCCCTTGTGTGGGACCATGTCAAAAGCCTGTTGAAAGTCCAAATACACCACATCCACTGGTTCTCTCTTGTCCACTCTACTAGTTACATCCTCAAAAAATTCAGATTCGTCAAGCATGATTTCCCTTTCATAAATCCATGCTGACTTGGACTGATCCTGTCACTGCTTTCCAAATGCGCTGCTATTTCATCTTTAACAATTGATTTCAACATTTTCCCCACGACTGATGACAGGCTAACTGGTCTATAATTCCCCGTTTTCTCCCTTCCCTCCTTTTTTTAAAAAGTGGTGTTACATTAGCTACCCTCCAGTCCATCGGAACTGATCCAGAGTCGATAGCCTGTGGGAAAATGATCACCCATGCTATTTCTAGGGCCACTTCCTTAATTACTCTGGAATGCAGACTATCAGGCCCTGGGGATTTATCAGCCTTCAATCCCATCAATTTCCCTAACACAATTTCCTGACTAATAAGGATTTCCTTCAGTTCCTCCTTCTCGCTAGACTCTTGGTCCCCTAGTATTTCCGGAAGGTTATTTGTGTCTTCCTTCGTAAAAACAGAACCAAAGTATTTGTTCAATTGGCCTGCAATTTCTTTGTTCCCCCATTATAAATTCACCTGATTCTGACTGCAAGGGACTTACGTTTGTCTTCACTAATCTTTTTCTCTTCACATATCTATAGAAGCTTTTGCAGTCAGTTTTTATGTTCCCAGCAAGCTTCCTCTCACACTCTATTTTTCCCCTCCTAATTAAACCCTTTATCTTCCTCTGCTGAATTCTAACTTTCTCCCAGTTCTCAGGTTTGCTGCTTTTTCTGGCCAATTGTTGTGCCTCTTGGATTTAACACTCTCCCTAATTTCCCTTGTTAGCCATGGTTGAGCCACCTTCTGCGTTTTATTTTTACTCCAGACAGGGATGTAGAATTGTTGAAGTTCACCCATGTGATCTTTAAATGTTTGCCATTGCCTATCCACTGTCAACCCTTTAAGTATCATTTGCCAGTCTATTCTAGCCAATTCATGTCTCATATCATCGAAGTTACCTTTCCTTAAGTTCAGGATCCTAGTCTCTGAATTAACTGTGTTACTCTCCATCTTAATAAGGAATTCTACCATATTATGGTCACTCTTCCCCCAAGGGGCCTCGCACAACAAGGTTGTTAATTAGTCCTTTTTCGTTACACATCACCCAGTCTTGGATGGCCAGCCCTCTAGTTGGTTCCTCAACATATTGGTCTAGAAAACCATCCCTAATACACTCCAGGAAATCCTCCTCCACTGTACTGCTACCAGTTTGGTTAGCCCAATCTATATGTAGATTAAAGTCACCCATGATAACTGCTGTATCTTTATTGCACGTATCCCTAATTTCTTGTTTGACGCTGTCCCCAACCTCACTACTACTGTGGTGGTCTGTACACAACTCCCACAAGTGTTTTCTGCCCTTTGGTATTCCGCAGCTCAACCCATACAGATTCCACATCATCCAAGCTAATGCCCTTCCTTACTATTGCGTTAATTTCCTCTTTAACCAGCAACGCTACCCCACCTCCTTTTCCTTTCTGTCTATGCTTCCTGAATGTTGAATACCCCTGGATGTTGAGTTCCCAACCTTGGTCACCCTGGAACCCTGTCTCTTTAATCCCAATTATATCATATTCGTTAATAGCTGCTTGTGCAGTTAATTCGTCCACTTTATTACGAATACTTCTCTCATTGAGGCACAGAGCCTTCAGGCTTGTCTTTTTAACACACTTTGTCCCTTTAGACATTTACTGTAATGTGACCCTTTTTGATTTTTGCCTTGGGTTACTCTGCCCTCCACTTTTTCTTTTCTTCTTTCTATCTTTTGCTTCTGCTCCCATTTTACTTCCCTCTGTCTCCCTGCAGAGGTTCCCGTTCTCCTGCCATATTAGTTTAACCCCTCCCCAACAGCACTAGCAAACACTCCCCCCAGGACATTGGTTCCGGTCCTGTCCGGTTTGTACTGGTCCCACCTGCCCCCAGAACCGGTTCCAATGTCCCAGGAATATGAATCACTCCTCAAGCCACGTATTCATTTTAGCTATCCTGCAGTTCTTACTCTGACTAGCACGTGACTAACCCCTTATCCCTTATTGTTTAAGAAACTGTCTATTTCTGTCTTAAATTTATTCAATGTCCCAGCTTCCACAGCTCTCAGGCAGCAAATTGCACAGATTTACAACCCTCAGAGAAGAAATTTCTCCTCATCTCTGTTTTAAATGGGCGGCCCCTTATTCTAAGACCGTGCCCTCTAGTTCTCGTCTCCCCCATCAGTGGAAACATCTTCTCTGCATCTACCTTGTCAAGCCCCCTCATAATCTTATACGTTTCGATAAGATCACCTCTCATTCTTCTGAATTCCAAAGAGTAGAGGCCCAACCTACTCAACCTTTCCTCATAAGTCAACCCCCCTCATCCCCAGAATCAACCTAGTGAACCTTCTCTGAACTGCCTCCAAAGCAAGTATATCCTTTCATAAATATGGAAACCAAAACTGCACGCTGTATTCCAGGTGTGACCTAACCAATACCTTGTCTAGCTGTAGTAAGACTTCCCTACTTTTATACTCCATCCCCTTTGCAATAAAGTCCAAGATACCATTGGCCCTCCCGATCACTTGCTGTACCTACATATTATCCTCTTGTGTTTCATGCACAAGTACCCCCAGATCCTGCTGTACTGCGGCACTTTGCAATCTTTCTCCATTTAAATAATAACTTGCTCTTTGATTTTTTTCCTGCCAAAGTGTATGTCCTTTAGCAGGTTTTTTGTGTCCTCCTCACGAATTGCTTTTCCTCGCATCTTTGTATCATCAGCACACTTGGCTACATTACACTTAGTCCCTTCTAAGTCGTTTATATAGATCGTAAATAGTTGGGGTCCCAACACTGATCCCTGCGGCACCCCATTAGTTACTAGTTGCCAACCAGAGAATGAATCATTTATCCCGACTTTCTGCTTTCTGTTAGTTAGCCAATCCTCTATCCATGCTAATATATTACCCCCAAACCCATGAACTTTTATCTTGTGTTACTCTCCATCTTAATAAGGAATTCTACCATATTATGGTCACTCTTCCCCCAAGGGGCCTCGCACAACAAGATTGCTAATTAGTACTTTTTCGTTACACATCACCCAGTCTTGGATGGCCAGCCCTCTAGTTGGTTCCTTTTATGTCTCACCTTGTCAAATGCTTTCTGGAAGTCCAAATACACCACATCCACTGGTTCCCCTTTATCCACCCTGTTCTTTACATCTTCAAAGAATTCCAGCAAATTTGTCAAACATGACTTCCTCCTCTTAAACCATGTTGACTCTGCCTGACTGAATTATGCTTTTCTAAATGTCCTGCTACTGCTTCTTTAATAGTGGACTCCAACATTTTCCCAACCACAGATGTTAGGCTAACTGGTCTATAGTTTCCTGCTTTTTGTCTGCCTCCATTTTTGAATAGGGGCATTACATTTTCCATTTTCCAATCTGCTGGCACCTCCCCAGAATCCAGGGAATTTTGGTAAATTACAACCAATGTATCCACAATCCCTGCCGCTACTTCTCTTAAGACCCCAGGATGCGAGCCATCAGGTCCAGGGGATTTATCTGCCTTTCATCTCATTATCTTACTGAGTACCACCTCCTTAGTGATTGTGATTGTGTTAAGTTCCTCACCCCCTATAGCCCCTAGACTATCCACTGTCGGAATATTGTTAGTGTCCTCTACCATAAAGATTGATGCAAAATACTTGTTCAGTGTTTCTGCCATCTCTATGTTCCCCATTACTAATTCCACGGCCTCGTCCTCTAAGGGACCAACACTTACTTTAGCCACCTTTTTCCTTTTTATATACCTATAGAAACTCTTGCTACCTGTTTTTATATTTTGCACTAGTTTACTTTCATAGTCTATCTTCTCTTAATCATTTTTTTAGTCTATCTTTGCTGGCTTTTAAAAGCTTCCCAGTTAAAGAGCTAGCAACAGCACAGATGGGCCAAATGGTCGTCTCCTGAGCTGTGGCTTCTATAAGTTGATCAGCAACTAAGTGAAAAATAGACAAAAATTCTTAATTTATGTCACATTAATATTGTAGGAGCCCTTTTATAGATCCGCTCTTTAAAAAGCTGGCTGTTTTGTTGAACTCTTGGAAATATTTTATAGTTAATTTCTCTGTTGCCCGAAACAATGATTTGATCACATGTCTAACAGCATAAACATTTTCTCTGTTATGATCCAAACATAAAGTAAATAATTCAATTTAAAAAAAAAGCTAGTAAAAATCCATCCAAAAAAGGTATCAAAAAATATTTTCACGCTAACTCCAATGCCTGGTCTGAATGGGCAGAAGTAATGGCAGGCATTAATTCTGCCTGCAGATCAGGACATACTTTGACCACTAAAAGCTACTCATTTACATGCAAGATTGGAAAATTAGTGAAGGGTTTTTCAGTGAAAACCAGGTGAAGCTGCTGGATGCTCTAGTTTTGAATTACACTGGAGGGAACAATCCCATTGGATGGAAAATTGTAGTTTTATTTTGTCCTCTCTTGGGCGGCTTTGATGAGATGCCTTTTTATATGGTATGAGAAGGTGGTACAGTCATGTGATTGCCATCGCAGCACTGTGATATTATCACATGATATCAACATTAAAAGTACTTTAAGCTACAGAGTTCAGTGCCATTTAGTAAGTCAGTGTGAAACTGATACTTTGAGTTGCTTTAAAAGTGTCCAAATCACGATCTTTAACGGATAATTTTTCCAATTTTGCACTACCAACAAGGTACCTCACCTGTTGGCTGTATATTAGAAATTAGAATCATAGAATGGTTACAGCACAGAAGGAGGCTATTTGGCCCATCGAGCCCATATCAGCTCTCTGCAAGAGCACTTCAGCTAGTCCCAGTCCTCTGCCCTTTCTCTGTAGCCCTGCAAATTTGTTTCCTTCAAGTGCTGCCCATAATTTTCCGTCCAATGATTTTTTTTTAATACTCATTCTCTGGATATGGGCATCTCTGGCAAGCAGAATGCTTTGTCCTGGATGGTGTCGAGACTTGTTGCAGCAGTATCCATCCATGCAAGTGAAGAGTATTCCATAACACTCCTGACTTGTGATGAAACCCTTTCTCTTTGTGCCAGGTATGACTCCAGCATAGATGAGCTTTCTCTCTGATCCCATTGACCAGTTTTACTAGGGCTCCTTGGTGCTACATTCGGTCGAATGCTGCTTTGATGTCCAGGGCAGTCACTCTCACCTCGCCTCTGGAATTCAATTATTTTATCCATGTTTGTACCGAGGCTGTAATGAGGTCTGGAGCAGAGTGGTCCTGGCAGAACCTAAACTGAGTATCCGTGAGCAGGCTATTGGTGAGTAAATGCTGCTTGATAGTACCTTTGATGAGTCCTTCCAGTATTGTAGCTGTACTGGAGCAGTTTGCCTAGAGGTGCAGCTAGTTTTGATCTTCAGCACGACAATTAGGATATTGTTGGGGCCCATAGCCTTTGGATGTCATGTGGACTGAATCGAATTGGCTGAAGACTGGCATCTGTGATCATCCCCTTGGCACTTCTACGTCAGGAATACATTGGGAATTTGGGTTCGGAACTTTTCAGCAATCTCTGGGTCCAAATTCTTGGTTATGAAGTTTTGTCCAGAGAGTGTAAGATTGTAAAATCAAGGAATATGTGTAACCATTTTTTTGCCTAATATAACTAGTTATATGAAATTAGATTTTACTTTCAGTGCAGATTGGACATTGCCAAAGGTCCTTAAAAAATAGCTGCTGCTGTATCAGGTAAACATTTTCTTTTGTGCATCTATTCTACAGGATTCAACTCCTAATAAAAGTAGAGCTTGGGGATCCTGGGGAACTTGGGGAAAATCGCTACTCTCCACAGCAACAGCAACTGTTGGTAAGTGACATGGATAAAATTTAGTGCCTAGGAGAACTAAAAGTGTTGACAGGTTTACAGGTTGATACATTAATGCAGTGTGTGAGAGTGGTGAGAATTGGGATCATACCTGGGGTTCTGTATACAGTGAGGTTCATCACAAGACATTGGGAGGCTCAGATTTTGCAATAACAGTAATATGCGACACAAGATAAGCGGATCGATAAGTATTCTAATAGAGAATTTGGACCCAGAGATAGCTGAAAAGTTCTGAACCCAAATTCCCAATGTGCCCAGAGAAGGTACAACCTTCTGCAACAATTACTGATGGGGTAATATCGGCGTTCAGGCCTCTCCAGCGGCGACCAAGTATTCGGGCCCCCGGCGGCATCCAGACCTCTCCCCAGAGACGACTGGGCCTCTACTTCCCCACAGTACTCCAGGTGTGGTCTAACCAGGGCTTTGTACAGCTGCAGAGGGCTGGCAGCACCCATGGAACAATACCAAAGGAAGTAACTTACTATTAACTTTCATTTTAAACTTTTAAACAACTTGGGAAACTTTTAAACAATTTGGGAAAACTTTAAAAACTTCTGGAGAAACTTTTAAACAACGTGGAGGAATTTTCAAGAATGATTTTCTTTAAAAAAATCTTTACTAAGGAATTGAATACTTTAACCCAATCTAACTAGAAAATAGTTTGGTATGTTTTATTAGCATCACTTTCAGTCATTTGAAACCGGGTTACTCACAATGACGCCTGGTGAGCAGGTGAGCTTCCAACCAGGCGACTGGGACCTGGAACATCACCCCCTCCACCACCCACCCCCACCCCCACTCCTGCGGCGGGCCTACATTCTTCCAGCGGCGGGCCTTCATCCCTCCAGTGGCGATCGGACCTCTCCTTCCCCACAGGCCTCTTTTACTGGTGAGCATCATGACTATGACGCTTCCATCCTCCCATACTTTGCTGACCTCCCACTCAGAACTCCAGCGGACAACTGACCTTCCTAATGCTTGTCCCCAACCAAGCCTCGGACCACCTACCATCAAGGGCGCTACTCGGCGCCAAGCTTGTAACCAACATCTCGCCGTAAGCAATTAGGCTCATACAGCAATGCCTGGTCTCCAGTCGTCTTGGACCCCCTTGCCACTGGACCAAGACCTTGCTCAGCAAAGCCCGTGTGGTGGCCGGTGTGCAACGATCACCCCACGTTAAAAGAACTCACGCACAGGCATCTTCCACTCCGTTAACATGAAGTTCTGGACCTGGAACATTGGGAACCTCATGGACAACTCCAACAGCGACAGGCCGGAACGCCGCACCGCCATAGTTGCCCGGGAACTTAGACGCTTTGACATCGACATCGCCGCCCTAAGCGAGACCCGGTGGGCAGGGGAAGGCCAGCTCAAGGAACAAGGTGGAAGTTGCACCTTTTTCTGGAAAGGAAACCAGAGGAAGAACGCCACCTTGACGGAGTCGGCTTCGCCATCAAAAACGAGTTGGTCGACCGCTTCAAAGACTCCCCCTGCGGGGTTAACGAACGTCTCATGACTCTTTGACTCACCCTATCCCGGAACCAATGTGCCACAGTCATCCGTGCATACGCCCCAACACTCGATGCAACGGATGAGACCAACGAGGGTTTTTATTCTAACCTCTCAAAATCCCTGTCCCACGTCCGAGCGGGCAACAAACTGATCCTCCTAAGTGACTTCAATGCCAGGGTCGGCAAAGACACAACCCTCTGGGGAGGCGTGATTGGTAGAGAGGGAGTAGCGAAAGCCAACTCCAGCGGTACCCTACTCCTAGCAAAATGTCTAGAACATGAAGTTCTCATCACCAACATCTTCTTCCGCCAGAGGGACAAATAAAAGGCATTGTGGCAACACCCTCGCTCCAAACACTGGCACTTGCTCGGCTATGTCATCGTCAGAGCCAGGGATCGCAAGGATGTGCGCATCACCCACGCCATAACAGGAGCTGACGACTGCTGGACGGACCACCGCCTAATCCGATCCATCATCGACATCAACATAGCCCCAAAGCGGAGGGGACAGCAGAAGTAGTGCCGCAAAAAAAGTCAATGCCTGGGCACTCAAAGACCCAGCTAAGAGAGCCCTATACAGCCAGCGCCTCACAGCTAACCTGGCATGCCTTGATGACCCTGAGATGAAGAATGTCCACAGCGCTTGGTCTGCCCTCCAGGCCTCCATAACCAGTGCCTGCGAAGAGACCCATTTGGTCACAACCAGAAAACACCAGGACTGGCTTGATGAGAATGATCAGGAGATCCAAGAGCTAATAGATCACAAGCGCAGAACATTTCTGAGCCTTGAGCAGCAAAGCAACATTACTGGCGGCTCAAGGCTGAGGTCCCATAAAAAACCCGGGACCTAAAGAACAGATGGTGGATGGAGAAAGCACAGGAAATTCAACAACTGGCCGACAGCCATGATGTGCGAGGATTCTTCACTGCAGTCAAAGCCACCTACGGTCCAAACTCCCAAGGCCCCACACCGCTGCTGGCCAAGAACGGGGAAACACTCATCAAGGACACCGACGCAGTCAGGGCTCGCTGGAAGGAGCACTTCGAAGATCTCCTCAGTCGAGATTCTGCCTTTGACTCGAGTGTTCTCGACTCCATCCCGCAGCATACGACCCGCCACCACCTCAGTAAGACCCCAACGTTGCACGAGGTAGGAAAAGCCATTCGACAGCTCAAGAACAGCAAGGCTACGGGAGCGGATAGAATCCCTGCTGAGGCACTAAAGTATGGCGGAGAAGCACTATTGGCGCGGATACATGACCTCATCGCTCTCATCTGGAGGCAGGAGAGCATGCTGGAAGATCTCAGAAGGAGGCAAACAAAAAGCAGGAAACTATAGACCAGTTAGCCTAACATCTGTGGTTGGGAAGATGTTGGCGTCCATTATTAAAGAAGCAGTAGCAGGACATTTGGAAAAGCAAAATTCAGTCAGGCAGAGTCAGCATGGATTTATGAAGGGAAAGTCATGTTTGACAACTTTGCTAGAATTCTTTGAGGATGTAACGAACAGGATGGATAAAGGGGAACCAGTGGGTGTAGTGTATTTGGACTTCCAGAAGGCATTGACAAGGTGCCACATAAAAGGTTACTGCACAAGATAAAAGTTCACGGGGTTGGGGGTAATATATTAGCATGGATAGAGGATTGGCTAACTAACAGAAAACAGAGAGTCGGGATAAATGGTTCATTCTTGGGTTGGCAATCAGTAACCAGTGGGGTGCCACAGGGACCCCAACTATTTACAATCTATATTAACGACTTGGAGGAAGGGACTGAGTGTGACGTAGCCAAGTTTGCCAACGATACAAAGATGGGAGGAAAAGCAATGTGTGAGGAGGACACACAAAATCTGCAAAAGGACATCGACAGGCTAAGTGAGTGGGCAATAATTTGGCAGATGGAGTATAATGATGGAAAGTGTGAGGTCATGCACTTTGGCAGAAAAAAATCAAAGAGCAAATTATTATTAAAGTGGAGAAAGATTGCAAAGTGTTGCAGTACAGTGGGACTTGGGGGTACTTGTGCATGAAACACAAAAGATTAGTATGCAGGTACAGCAAGTGATCAGGAAGACCAATGGAATCTTGGCCTTTATTGCAAAAGGGGTGGAGTATAAAAGCAGGGAAGTCTTGCTACAGTTGTACAGGGTATTGGTGAGGCCATACCTGGAATATTGTGTGCAGTTTTGGTTTCCATATTTACGAAAGGATATATTTGCTGTGGAGGCAGCTCAGAGAAGGTTCACAAGGTTGATTCCAGAGATGAGGGGGTTGACTTATGAGGAAAGCTTGAGTAGGTTGGGCCTCTACTCATTGGAATTCAGAAGAATGAGAGGTGATCTTAACGAAACGTATAAGATTATGAGCGGGTTTGACAAGGTGGATGCAGAGAGGATGTTTCCACTGATGGGGGAGACTAGAACTAGAGGGCATAATCTTAGAATAAGGGGCTGCCCATTTAAAACTGAGATGAGGAGAAATTTCTTCTGAGGGTTGTGGATCTGTGGAATTCGCTGCCTCAGAGAGCTGTGGTAGCTGCGACATTGAATAAATTTAAGACAGTAATCGATAAATTCTTAAACTATAAGGGAATAAGGGGTTATGGAGAGCGGGCAGGGAAGTGGACCTGTCCATGATCGGATCAGCCATGATCGTATTAAATGGCGGAGCAGGTTCGAGAGGCCGTATGGCCTTCTGCTCCTTTTTTTTTAATGTTCTTATGCAGTGATCGTGACCATCTTTAAAAAAGGGGACGTCCGACTGTGGAATCTACAGAGGAATCTCCCTGCTATCAGCCACTGGGAAAGTTGTCGCTAGAGTCCTCCTCAACCGTCTTCTCCCTGTGGCCGAGGAGTTCCTGCTGGAGTCACAATGTGGATTTCGTCCCCTACGGGGCACAACGGACATGATCATTGCAGCGCGACAGCTGCAGGAAAAATGCAGGGAGCAGCGCCAGCCCTGATACATGGCCGCCTTCGACCTTACAAAGGCCGTTGACACTGTCAACTGCGAGGGTCTATGGAACGTCGTCCTCCGTTTCGGACGCCCCCAATAGTTTGTCAACATCCTTCCGTCGTCTGCTCCACGACGACATGCAGGCCGTGATCCTTACCAACGGATCCATTACAGACTCGATCTACATCTGGACCGAGGTCAAACAGGGCTGCGTCATCGCTCCAACCCTCTTATCAATCTTCCTCGCTGCCATACTCCACCTCACAGTCAACAAGCTCCCCGCTGGAGTGGAACTAATCTACAGAACCAGTGGGAAACTGTTTAACCTTCGCCGCCTCCAGGCTAGGTCCAAGACCACCCCAACCTCTGTCGTTGAGCTACAATACGCGGACGACACCTGCGTCTGCGTACATTCAGAGGCTGAACTCCAGGATATAGTCGACGTATTTAATGAGGCATATGAAAGCATAGGCCTTGCGCTAAACATCCGTAAGACAATGGTCCTCCACCAGCCTGTCCTCGCCGCACAGCACTGCCCCCCCCCCCCCCCCCCCCCCCCCAGTCATCAAGATCCACGGCGCGGCCCTGGACAACGTGGACCATTTCCCATACCTCGGGAGCCTCTTATCAACAAAAGCAGACATTGATGAGGAGGTTCAACACTGCCTCCAGTGCGTCAGCACAGCCTTCGACCGCCTGAAGAAAAGACTGTTCAAAGACCAGGCCCTCAAATCTACCACCAAGCTCATGGTCTACAGGGCTGTAGTAATACCTGCCCTCCTATATGGCTCAGAGGCATGAACCATGTACAGTATACCATCAACGATGTCTCCACAAGATCCTACAAATCCCCTGGGAGGACAGACCCACCAATATTAGTGTCCTTGACCAGGCCAACATCCCCAGCATTGAAGCACTGACCACACTTGATCAACTCTGCTGGGCAGGCCACATTGCCCGCATGCCAGACACAAGACTCCCAAAGCAAGTGCTCTACTCGGAACTCCTTCATGGCAAACGAGCTAAGGATGGACAGAGGAAACGTTACAAGGACACCCTCAAAGCCTCCCTGATGAAGTGCGGCATCCCCACCAACACCTGGGAGTCCCTGGCCAAAGAACGCCCTGAGTGGAGGAAGTGCATCCAGGAGTTCGCTAAGTGTCTCGAGTCTCGTCGCCGAATGCATGCAGAAAACGAGAGCAGGCAGCGGAAGGAACGCGCAGCAAATTTGTCCCATCCTCCCTTGCCCTCAACGACTGTCTGTCCCACTGTGGCAGTGACTGTGGCTCTCGTATTGGACTGTTCAGCCACCTAAGGACTCATTCTAATAGTGGAAACAAGTCTTCGATTCCGAGAGACTGCCTAGGATGATGATGATGATATAGAGAAGAGGAGTAACATCCAGAGGAGTAAACTCTGGAGGAGTGTGCTGAAGGTTAAATTAATTTACTGTTAGTCATTCAAACTGGATTATTTACTTTCTATTTTAAATAATCAAATGCCAGGTTTATATTGGTAAGAGGTTTCCCCTGGCTAGAGTCTAGAACTAGGGATCATAGTCTCAGGATAAGGGGTTGGCTGTTTAGCCCTGCGATGAGGAGGAATTTCTTCACTGAGGGTTGTGACTCTTTGGAATTCTCCACACCAGAGGGCTGTTGATGTTCAGTCGTTGAGTATATTCAAGGCTGGGATCGATAGATTTTTGGACTCGTATAAACATAGAAAACAGGTGCAGGAGTAGGCCATTCGGCCCTTCGAGCCTGCACCACCATTCAATAAGATCATGGCTGATCATTCCCTCTGTACCCCTTTCCTGCTTTCTCTCCATACCCCTTGATCCCCTTAGCCGTAAGGGCAATATTTAACTCCCTCTTGAATATATCCAATGAACTGATACAACAACTCTCTGCGGCAGGGAATCCCATAGGTTAACAACTCTGAGTGAAGAAGTTTCTTCTCATCTCCGTCCTAAATGGCCTACCCCTTATCCTAAGACTATGTTCCCTGGTTCTGGACTTCCCCAACATCGGGAACATTCTTCCCGCATCTAACCTGTCCAGTCCCGTCAGAATCTTATACGTTTCTATTAGATCCCCTCTCATCCTTCTAAACTCCAGTGAATAAAGGCCCAGTTGATCCAGTCTCTCCTCATATGACAGCCCAGCCATCCCTGGAATCAGTCTGGTGAACCTTCGCTGCACTCCCTCAATAGCAAGATCGTCCTTCCTCAGATTAGGAGACCAAAACTGAACATACTATTCCAGGTGAGGCCTCACTAAGGCTCTGTACAACTCCAGTAAGACGTCCCTGCTCCTGTATTCAAATCCCCTAGCTATGAAGGCCAACATACCATTTGCCGCCTTCACCACCTGCTGTACCTGCATGCCCACTTTCAATGACTGATGAACCATGACACCCAGGTCTCGTTGCACCTCCCCTTTTCCTAATCTGCCGCCATTCAGATAATATTCTGCCTTCGTGTTTTTGCCCCCAAAGTGAATAACCTCACATTTATCCACATTATACTGCGTCTGCCATGTATTTGCCCACTCGCCTAACCTGTCCAAGTCACCATGCAGCCTCTTAGCGTCCTCCTCACAGCTCACACCGCCATCCAGTTTAGTGTCATCTGCAAACTTGGAAATATTACACTCAATTAAATCATCTAAATCGTTAATATATATATTGTAAAGAGCTGGGGTCCCAGCACTGAGCCCTGCGGCACTCCACTAGTCACTGCCTGCCATTCTGAAAAGGACCCGTTTATCCCGACTCTCTGCTTCCTGTCTGCCAACCAGTTTTCTATCCACGTCAGTACATTACCCCCAATACCATGTGCTTTGATTTTGCACACCAATCCCTTGTCAAAAGACTTTTGAAAGTCCAAATACACCACATCCACTGATTCTCCCTTGTCCACTCTACTAGTTACATCCTCAAAAAATTCCAGAAGATTTGTCAAGCATGATTTCCCTTTCTTAAATCCATGCTGACTTGGACCAATCCTATCACTGCTTTCCAAATGCACTGCTATTTCATCCTTAATGACTGATTCCATGGGAATCAAGGGATACGAGGATAGGGTGGGAAAGTGGAGTTGATGTAAAAGTTCAGCCATGATCTTATTGATTAGCGGAGTAGGTTCAAGAGACCATATGGCCCACTCCTGCTCCTAATTTTTATGTTGTTAAGAGATTTAAAGTTTTTTTCTAGTGACCTTTGATGGAAAAAGGACTCTCTTCCTTTTCTGCTTTGAAGCATTATCTGTATCTTGAACAAATGAACACATAATCTCAATTTCAGGTCATGGACTGAGCACTGTAATGGAGAAGGCAGAAGCATCCCTCAAAATACACAGTAGTCCTCAAGCATCCGAGGAGAGAAAACTATCTAAGTCAGAAGAAGTTACCACAGCGTCAGGTAGTTCAAAAAAAAGTTTCATATTTTTTTCTTGCCTGTTTTCTCCCCTGCTCCTCTCCTGAAGGCACTGACTCCTTGTGTGTGCTTCAAATGGCATTAGGTGCCTTCTGGTAACTTCACTAAAGGGTCCATCGTTTATGTGAACCTGGGCTGTTGTGATTGAGAGTCCTATCAGCACAAAACGAGAATTGAACAGGGAACTTTCCTGGCTAAATATTTCACTGGACAAATTCACTGAGCCACTGAGGGAGCCAATAAAATCTTACCTATCTTGCTTAATCTGTATTTATCAAAATAAGTAAATTGGATGAAATAGAATTTGTTCTGCAGTTGCATTTCCCTTTTTGGTTACACTGCACAGAGAGTAATTCTGCAGCTTTTCCAATTGTATTCAATTTATGCCATTTCATATTTGTAATACTCAAATTAACCATATCAACTGGGAGAAAAAGTGCTACATTGGAATCTTGGAAAGTTTCAACGTGATTTTGACCTTCTATCTCTTTCTCTTTACCCCTCCCGGCCTTTATTATTAATTCTGTGTTTCCCCAGAGAGCTTACATTCCACACAAACTCTCCTTTTACTTCCTTGGTATCACAAACTGACAATACAATAGTAATATGATTTTTAAAATTAAAAAATATCAATAGATACAGCATCAAGATAGTTTTTGCAAAGCTTCACTCCTGAGATGTATTAGGACTTTATGCTTGCATAGAGGTCAAAAAATCAGCATGGACTGAATGCTTGGGGGTGGGGGCTAGAGGTTGATGTACTAATTTCTAACACACCATCCTCGCATCAAGCTAGTCTGGCTCTCCTGAGGATAAAGAATGGAGGAGGTAGGCTGCCAAGAACAGGCCCCAGATGGGTTGGTATTTCCCAACTCTAGTCATAGACCATGAAAAGTTTGTACAGATTGACAAATGTCCTAAAAATCTGCCAACATGGTTGATATGAGGATGAAATGCGCTTTCTTGTTTGCAAGTAGTAAGAATTGTACTAGTTTCTATGGTTCAGCTGTCCCTGGATCACGCTAGCACAGGATAGGGTTCTGGAGAGATACTAGTCTCATCAAGACCTTTGATTGTTAGTACTTCTATTCAATATGGTTACCAAAATGTGTGTAAAATGTACCAAATTCTTTCCAATATTGCTCTGAGGGGGAGGGCTGGAATTTGTATGAATTGCTGAACGTTCTATGCATTGGTTTCAAACTGAGCCTCTGCTGCATTTTCTTCTTGTGGTAAGCAGTCAATCCAAATGTTAACTTCACTTGGGTCTTCTGTGATCTCTGAATACGAGGAGAGGAACATGGCACAATGAATGGCTAAAAGTTTAGGATAAGATGGAGAGCTATACTTATTTGATTGTTTTTGGAGATCATGGGTCTGCTCCATGATCTTCTATTGGAGATCGTGGAGCAGAGTATGATGATGTCCTGGCTTTGGAGGTGAGGGAATTGATCATTTTGGGAGAGAGTATTGGGAGGCCAGTTATTCAAAGGGCAATGGCTATCCAATGTAGAATACCTTCTTTAATGTTTGTGATGCCATTCTCATGCCAGGTTTTGAACCTATTAGAAGATGGGACTTGCCAGATGGTAGAAGAGGACCGGCATACTCTGAGTTGTCTCAGTGAACCACAATGGATTTTCTGTTTTTAAAAATCAAAACAAAACGGGTGACCATGAGTTTCGGGACTACATCAGAGGTGGTGGCGCAGGATTACTAAGAATAGTTCTTTAATGTGAAAGTAGATTCACAGAATTACAGAGCGACCGAACTGCAGCAAAAAGGATTAGAGGGTGATTTATTTTTATTGTGGGAAATAGTTTAAGAAAATTGATAGAAATGTGCGGCTTTAAGTTCCTTACTAACTGAGATATGATATGTTCTTAGTAAAGTACTTTTAATTTTCTTGACAGATCTAGAAGAAGAAACCCATCCTATAGATATTCCACCCTCTTCCCCCACTGCTGGATCTCGTGGCATGTTGTCAACCATTTCTAATGTTGTTCAAAACACAGTAAGTGAAATGCGACATGATGATTGGCATGGGCAGCTCACATTATGATTTTCATGCAAGATATTTTTCATTCTTTAATCAACAACTTCTAGTCTGGCTTTTTTTTATCTATTAAAAGGGACTAACGTGCTTTTGCATAGTATTTTACAAAGCCCATCTGAAAAGAGGAGAAATATACTCAAGCACATCAGGCAATACTAGCTTTTACCTCGCCCAAGCTTCCATATTGCCCAGTTGTTCTGGAAACGGTCTACTAATGTAAGGGAGTTTATAACTTGGCAATGGTCTGATGCACATGTATGAAATAGGTGATGGTGTATGTGGTAAGATGTAGTGTGGAATAATTTATCAATTGTAAAAATGGTGAACACTTATAAATACTGTATATTGTTTCCTGTGGTTTTTGTGCAGGGCAAATCTGTGATCACGGGTGGATTGGATGCACTAGAATTTATTGGCAAGAAGACCATGAATGTCCTTGCAGAAAGTGACCCTGGATTCAAGAAAACAAAGATATTAATACATCGAACTGCTACCTTGTCCCAGGTATTGAGAATGCACCTCACAATAATTGAATATTAAAGAACTACAATAGCATTTTTACACCGGATTAAAAAAATTTTTTTATTGGTCTCGTAAAGGCATTTGCAGTCACTTCAGAAAGATGTCAGTTGTTTTAATATTCATGTATATGTTTGTATGCATTGATCACTTTTTATAAAATAGGGTACTGAGTGGTATGTGGCACGGTGTGCGGGAGCACCAACGTGCTGTGCCACAGAATGATAGAATATGCTTATGTGCCTGCAATGTTTCATTTGTTGAGCTCCACAATTTCTCAAAGCCAGTAGTTGGGAGTATCACACACCTACTAGTGGCCTTCTGAGAACATCAGTGATTGAATGTAAGTCCCATCCAACTCGATCTTGGATATTGATGTTACATGCTGCAGAGATATCAGGAAAGAAAAATAACTGAGAAAGTAAAGGGAATGTTGCCCTCATTTTAAAAAAAAATGATGTGCTGTATTAGAATGTGCACATTTGTCACTTGCAGTACATGGCACCATTTTCTCCTAATTTCACAGTAGCCAATTCAACTGATGACACGCTAAAAGCTACCCTCTATCATTACAAATACTAATTTCATTACATATCTCAATGTCATTTTGAAATCTCATCTTCACTAAACAGAACATCTAAAAACTGGACAGATTCATTTTGTATTTCTCATTCTAAATTTCTTGAAAGCTGGAGCAATTTTTTTGGCAATGGAAGAGTAGTTTTTAAATTAATCTAGATCTTTTACATTTGTTTTTAAACCCATATCACTCCTTGATCACACATGAGATACCTCAAATAATGTGTTTATTTCTTTACAAGACTTGGTACAGTACTGCAGTATAGTTTCCATACACTTCTAAGCATTTGCCCTGAATCTGCTAAGCACGTCAAATAAAAATGTGTTATTGATAGATAATTGTAGAGATATATGTAAAAACTTGTGACAATTTGCCATTTCATGGTCGTGGGTTTGTCAAGTAGCTGAATCTTTCATGCTTACTTTTGTTATGTGTGATTAAAATTCATCAGTTAAAAGCTGAGGAATGTTATAAGATTGAGTTGGGAGGAATTGGCAGAGCATTAGTGTCAGATTATAAAGGAATCCAATGTTTATCTCGGCAGGAATAGAAACTGGGCTCATCCAGACCATAGTACAGCTCATTCATTATGATTTCAATAACTACTAAAAGGGACTACTTTATCCATCAAGATTTTCATTTCACGATGTAAACATTGGGCTCATTTTGGAAAGGGTCAGAGGGCAGTATTAAACACTACAGTGGCAATTCAATCTTGCAATTTTCATAACCGCCTCAAAAATGCTGTGGTGTGGATATCCTTGAATCTAGTTACGTCACTGCATCATGAGATGTGCACATTTCACTGTCGACATCAGTGCAGACCACTTTATTCATATTAATATATAGTTCAAAAACCTAGTATTATAGCGCTGAGCAAACTCATAATATATTTTTCCCAAATAGATGTTAAGAGAAGCAAAAGAAAAAGAAAAGCAACGACTTTCTCATCAAATTACTGTAGAGAAGACTGTTCACTATGGGGTGTTGTTTGATGACTTCCAAGGACTTTCTCATTTGGAAGCTTTGGAAATTCTGTCCAATGAGAGTGAAATAAAAGTGAGTACTGAAAAGTTTCTCTCGCTGTCTTATTCTCTCCATGTTCTTTATCTGGTGTTCTCTCTCTTTCTCATACTTTATTCTTTGAATTAAATATGTTGCCAATGTCTGTTGTAATTAAACAAAGGAATTAATGACAATAGTGATATTTCTCTCCTTGTATTAGTTTTAATGAATCCATAAACTGTTTATGTGCAATGTATCTAAAGACTCAGCTAAAAGCCAAAGCATTCCTTTGTAAGGTTCAAATTGTGCACGAGCAGAAAAATTATGCAGCAAGGCCATTTCATGAATATCATTATTTTGCACGCCTTGTGCAGGGAGTGAGCTAAAGGGGGCACCACAGAATGTTGTGAGCATTCATTCCTGATGAACTACATTTTAAAATTAGACAGATATGGTCACTTAAATTTAAGCAGCTGCATTTGGAAATAAGAAGACATGGTAGCCTTTTTAAAGGCTTGGAAATTATTCTGAAATTTTCAGTGGGGAGTGGGGGTGGGGGACTGGGGTGTTAGGAACATTAGGATCTTGTCTTTGGATATGGGAAAGATTACATGATGACATTATAAACTGAAAATAAATTATCCTTGTAGGGTAGAACTATCTTTGATGATTAGATGTTTCCAACTATTTAATTCTCGATGTTAATTTTGCCACTTGAGTTGCTTTACCAGTTCTTTATTTGATGTATTTGGAGTAGTTGCAGCTTCAGAGTTATATATTATTGGTAAGTCTGCAGACATTGCCATGATCTCTTTAAAGAAACAATAGAGCACCATTATCTTGGAGAGGGGTTCCACAGTATTGTCTTCTCCCTTGCTAAAAAGTATTGTATAAATAATTATGATCTCGGTGTATGGTTTTATTCACTTTATTGAACACTGGCTTCTGTTGTTCCAGGTTCAGTCAGTTTTGATGTCCCTTACAGGAGAAGAATTGGACACCCTGAAGAAGGACCTGATCAGCATTAAAGATGTCTTCTTATTGAAAGTAAATACAGAGGAAGAGCAAGAGGAAGAGAAAGGTATACTAATATGATACTCGTGTGTCTCTGCTCAGTTTCTCAAAAGGTGACGAAAAGAGTCAGCATTAGAAAGCTAATAAGAAATGACAATTATGATGTAACTACAACTGAAGAATTTAAACAGAAGAACAGAATACATAAGAACATAAGAATTAGGAACAGGAGTAGGCCATCTAGCCCCTCGAGCCTGTTCCGCCATTCAACAAGATCATGGCTGATCTGGCCGTGGACTCAGTTCCACTTACCCGCCCGCTCCCCATAACCTTTAATTCCGTAATTGGTTAAAAATCTATCTATCTGTGATTTGAATACAGTCAATGAACTAGCCTCAACTGCTTCCTTGGGCAGAGAATTCCACAGATTCACAACCCTCTGGGAGAAGAAATTCCTTCTCAACTCGGTTTTAAATTGGCTCCCCCGTATTTTGAGGCTGTGCCCCCTAGTTCGAGTCCCCCCGACCAGTGGAAACAACCTCTCTGCCTCTATCTTGTCTATCCCTTTCATGATTTTAAATGTTTCTATAAGATCACCCCTCATCCTTCTGAACTCCAACGAGTAAAGACCCAGTCTACTCAATCTATCATCATAAGGTAATCCCCTCATCTCCGGAATCAGCCGAGTGAATCGTCTCTGTACCCGCTCCAAAGCTAGTATATCCTTCCTTAAGTAAGGTGACCAAAACTGCACGCAGTACTCCAGGTGCGGCCTCACTAATACCCTGTACAGTTGCAGCAGGACCTCCCTGCTTTTGTACTCCATCCCTCTCGCAATGAAGGCCAACATTCCATTCGCCTTCCTGATTACCTGCTGCACCTGCAAACTAACTTTTTGGGATTCATGGTCCAGGGTGTCCTTGGAGATGGAGCACGCGGTGTCCACCGGTACGCTCGCGGCCTTCCGCGAGAGGTGGGCACCGGAGGGATTGGAGTGCATCATCACGCCCGGCAACCAAATTTTAATTTGATTTTACGTTTTAAAGTTTAATTTGTTTTAATTGCCGGTGCTTTTAGTGTCCCCCTTCCCTTTTATAGGGGGCACCGGAGAAATTGTGATTTTAGTGCCCAAAAAAAAAACCAAAAAAACAAAACAAAAAACACAAAAAAAAACCAAAAAAAGGAAAAAAAGGGCCTTGTAAATGTCTGGTGTGTCACCCAGGTCGGGTGGCACAGTTTAATGTTTATGTTTTGCAGGTAGACTCTAAAAGAGTTTCATGGTCCAGGGTGTCCTTGGAGATGGAGCACGCGGTGTCCACCGGTACGCTCGCGGCCTTCCGCGAGAGGTGGGCACCGGAGGGACTGGAGTGCATCATCACGCCCGGCAACCAAATTTTAATTTGATTTTACGTTTTAAAGTTTAATTTGTTTTAATTGCCGGTGCTTTTAGTGTCCCCCTTCCCTTTTATAGGGGGCACTGGGGAAAAATTGTGATTTTAGTGCCCAAAAAAAAACCCAAAAAAAAGAAAAACACAAAAAAAAAGGGCCTTGTAAATGTCTGGTGTGTCACCCAGGTCGGGTGGCACGGTTTAATGTTTTTTTTGTTTTGTAGATAAACTCCAAAAAGAGTTTCATGCACAAGGACCCCCAGGTCCTTCTGCACCGCAGCATGTTATAATTTCTCCCCATTCAAATAATATTCCCTTTTACTTTTTTTTTCCCAAGGTGGATGACCTCACATTTTCCAATATTGTATTCCATCTGCCAAACCTTAGCCCATTCGTTTAACCTATCTAAATCTCTTTGCAGCCTCTCTCTGTCCTCTACACAACCCGCTTTCCCACTAATCTTTGTGTCATCTGCAAATTTTGTTACACTACACTCTGTCCCCTCTTCCAGGTCATCTATGTATATTGTAAACAGTTGTAGTCCCAGCACCGATCCCTGTGGCACACCACTAACCACCGATTTCCAACCCGAAAGCACCCATTTATCCCGACTCTGCTTTCTGTTAGCCAGCCAATTCTCTATCCATGCTAATACATTTTCTGACTCCACGTACCTTTATCTTCTGCAGTAACCTTTTGTGTGACACCTTATCGAATGCCTTTTGGAAATCTAAATACACCACATCCATCGGTACACCTCTATTCACCATGCTCGTTATATCCTCTAAGAATTCCAGTAAATTAGTTAAACATGATTTCCCCTTCATAAATCCATGTTGCGTCTGCTTGATTGCACTATTCCTATCTAGATGTCCTGCTATTTCTTCCTTAATGCTAGCTTCAAACATGGGCCGAAATTCAGGTCCCCAAAAAGGCCACTTACCGCCAGAAAGCTGTGGCCAGGCGGCAGAGTCGAGCGGCTGCCGACTTCCTTTCCAATGGCCACCGCCAGCGAAATTCACCTCGAGGATTTTTCTGGCGTCGCCCACTTCCGCCCCGCTGCTGCCGAACGTCTTAAGTGCGTCACCAAAGGGTGCACCGCCGATCTCCCACACCTGCATTGCACCTCCCGTGAAATTTAGTTAGAAAAATCTTGAATCCACCGCGCGATGCCCCCGAAAGCTTTTTCTGTCAGTGCACCTTGGCAGCACGGCGGCTCTTCAAGGAGGCGCACTATCGTGGCCGCCATATCCTTTTTTCCGGCCAACTTCCAGATCGGCTGGCCAAATATGCCCCCGGGTTCGGCCAGGCCACCAAACCGCTGGCCCGGCCGAAACCCTTCCAGGTGGCACAGTGGACCGATGTTTCAAAATGCCGAAGCTCTCCCTTTTAAGTGAAGGGGAGAGCGTGGTGACGTACATGCGTCGTGATGTCATCTCCACTCCGCTACTGACTGACAACAGTGGAGACTGCGTCCCGCCTCCACTTCCACCCCTCTGCAGTACTTACCGCCCCACTTCCACCCCCATTATGACCGACTGGGAAAAAACCCACCAAAGACCTAAATTTCGCTTAAGAGTCGACCTTCTCCCACGCGACGGAAAAAAACCATCAGGAGCGGAAGGTGCGACCCGTTTCAGGCGAAGGTAAATTTCGGTCCCCTTGAATTTTAATCTTTAGATTACCTATTCCAGAGATTCTGGATTCCTTGGCCTATTTTAGCCAAATCGTAGGTGCTGTGTCTTAGGCCTGTCAAATCAGACATGAATATGACAGACTTCAAAATCAACAAAGCAGTAAAGTTTCATTGTGGTAAGAGGATAGCTCGCTACTTTCTGCCATATGGTTACCTTATCTAAAAACAGGACATAACAATCACAATGAAACCATCTGTCCAGGGAACTGCCTCAGCTGAGATTCTTCTGTGGAGGATTCCCGTTGTAGTTCAATTGCTAGGTGCAGTCACACTATATTTTTACAACCTTGTGACTGTCAGTATGGCTCACCAGCTGAACATAAGAACATAAGAAATAGGAGCAGGAGTAAGCCATATGGTCTCTCGAGCCTGCTCTGCCATTCAATAAGATCATGGATGATCTGATCATGGGCTCAGCTCCACTTCTCTGCCCGCTCCCCATAACCGTTTACTCCATTATTGCTCAAAAATCTGTCTTATCTCTGCCTTAAATATATTCAATGACCCAGCCTCCACAGCTCTCATGGGCAGGGAATTCCACAGATTTACAACTCTGAGAAAAAATTCCTCCTCATCTCAGTTTTAAATGGACAACCTCTTATTCTAAAACTATGCCCCCTAGTTCTAGATTCCCCCATGAGTGGAAACATCCTCTCTGCATCTACCTTGTCGAGCCCCCTCATTATCTTATATGTCTCAATAAGATTACCTCTCATTCATCTGAGTATAGGCTCAACCTTTCTTCATAAGTCAACCCCTTCATCTCAGGAATCAACCGAGTGAACCTTCTCTGAACTGCCTCCAATGCAAGTCTATCCCTCCTTAAATAAGGAGACCAAAACTGTACTCAGTACTCTAGGTGTGGCTTCACTAATACCTTGGACCGTTGTAGCAGGACTTCTCTGCTTTTATACTCCATCCCCGTTGCAATAAAGGCCAACATTCCATTTGCCTTCCTTATTACTTACTGTACCTGCATACTAGCTTTTTGTGTTTCATGCACAGGTCCCTCTGTACTGCAGTATTTTGTAATTTTTTTCTATTTAAATAATAATTTGCGCTTTTATTTTTTGTGCCAAAATGGATAACCTCACACTGTCCCACATTATACTCCATCTGCCAAAATTTTGCCCACTTCACTTAGCCTGTCTATATCCCTTTGCAGATTTTTTGTCCTCCTCACAACTTGCTTTCCCACCCATCTTTGTATCATCAGCAAACTTGGCTATATTACACTCGGTCCCTTCATCCAAATCATTAATAAAGATTATAAATAGTATAGGTGAGGCCCCAGCACCGATCCCTGTGGCACCCCACTATTTACAGTTTGCCAACCAGAAAATGACCCATTTATGTTGACACTCTGTTCTCTGTTAGTTAGCCAATCCTCTATCCATGCTATCTATTAACCCCAACCCCATGAACTTTCATCTTGTGCCGTAATCTTTTATGTGACACCTTATTGAATGCCTTCTGGAAATCCAATATACCACATCCACTGGTTCCCCCTTATTCACCCTGCTCGTTACATCCTCAAAGAACTCCTGCAAATTTGTCAAACATGATTTCCCTTTCATAAAACCACGCTGATTCTGCTTGATTAAATTATACTTTTCCAAATGTCCTGCTGCTGCTTCCATAATAATGGACTCCAGCATTTTCCCAACAACAGATGTTGGGCTAACTGGTCTATAGTTTCCTGCTTTCTGTCTGCCTCCTTTTTTAAATAGGGGCGTTATATTTGTGGTTTTCCAATCCGCTGGGACCTCCCCAGAATCCATGGAATTTTGGTTGATTACAACCAATGCATCCACTATCTCTGCAGCCACTTCTTTTATGACCCTAGGATGCAAGCCATCAGGTCCAGGGGACTTGTCCACCTTTCGTCCCATTATTTTATTGAGTACTACTTCTTTAGTGACAGTGGTTGTTTTAAGTTCCTCCCTCCCTATAGCCCCTTGATTATCCATTATTGGGATGTTTTTAGTGTCTTCTACCGTGAAGACCGATACAAAATATTTGTTCAAAGTCTCTGCCATTTCCCTGTTCTCCATTATTAATTCCCCAGTCTCATCCTTGAAGGGACCAACATTTACTTTAGCCACTCTCTCTTCCCTTTTATATACCTATTTAAATAATAATTTGCGCTTTTATTTTTTTGTGCCAAAGTGGATAACCTCACACTGTCCCACATTATACTCCATCTGCCAAAATTTTGCCCACTCACTTAGCCTGTCTATATCCCTTTGCAGATTTCTTGTAGAAACTCTTGGTATCTGTTTTTATATTTCTTGCTAGTTTACTTTCTTTATCTATCGTCCCTCTATTATTTATTTAGCCATTCTTTGCTGGTTTTTATAAGTTTCCCAATCCTCTGGCCTCCCACTAATGGCCACTTTGTATGCCATTGTTTTCAATTTGATACCATCCTTTATTTCCTTAATTAACCAAGGATGGTTATCCCTTCTCTTAAAGTTTTCCTTCTCATTGTAATATATTTTTGTTGAGAGTTATGAAATATCTCCTTAATTGTCTGCCACTGCTCGTCAACCGTCCCACTCTTTAATCTATTTTCCCAGTCTACTTTAGCCAATTCTGCCTTCATACCTTTGTGGTCTCCTTTATTTAAACTTAGAACACTGGTTCGAGATCCAACTTTCTCACCCTCGAACTGAATTTGAAATTCAACCATGCTATGATTACTCTTTCCTAGAGGATCCTTTACTAGTAGATCATTTATTAATCCTGTCTCATTACACAGTTCCAGATGAAAGATAGCCTGCTCCCTGGTTTGTTTCACAATGTACTGTTCAAGGCAACTATCCCAGATACATTCCATGAACTCTTCCTCAAAGCTACTGTGGCCAATTTGATTTGTCCAATCAATATGAAGATTAAAATCGCCCATGATTATTGCCATTCCTTTTTTGCAAGCCTCCATTATTTCTTGATTTATACTCCATCCAACAGTGTAGCTACTGTTAAAGGGCCTATAAACTACACCCACCAATGACTTCATCCCTTTATTCCTTTTCTCCACCCAAACTGATTCAACATCTTGATCTTCTAAGCCAATATCATTTCTCACTACTGCACTGATCTCATCCTTTATTAAGAGCTACCCCATCTCCTTTTCCTTTCTGTCTATCCTTCTGAATTGTCAAATACCCCTGAATATTTAGTTCCCAGCCTTGGTCACCTTACAACCACGTCTCTGTAATGACCATCAGATCATATCCATTTGTATCTATCTGTGCCGTCAACTCATCTATTTTGTTACAAACGCTGTATGCATTCAGATAAAGAGCTTTTAATTTTGATTTTTTTTTAACCATTTTTCCCTGCTTTGAACCCACTTTCTAATACACTCTTATGTTTATACATTCTGTTCCTTCCTGTCACACTCTGGTTATCATTTCTCCCAGTGCTACCCTGCTTTATTGCCTTTGCCTTGCTCTTTGCCTTTTTTAATTTCCGCTTACCTGAACCCGTTTCCCCCCCCCCCCCCCCCCCCCCCAACTAATTAGTTTAAAGCCCTCTATACAGCCCTAGTTATTTGATTCGCCAGGACACTAGTCCCTGCACGGTTCAAGTGAAGCCCATCCCATCAGAACAGCTCCCTCTTATCCCAGTACTTGTGCCAGTACCCCAGGAACCAAAACCCATTTCTCTCACACTAGTCTCTGAGCCAAGTGTTTAACTCTTTGATCTTATTTACCCTATGCAAATTTGCTCGTGGCTCAGGTAGTAATCCAGAGATTATTACCTTTTGTGATTCTGCTTTTTAATTTGGCCCCTAGCAGCTCATACTCCCTTAGCAGAACCTCTTTCTTTGTCCAATCTATGTCGTTGGTACCCACGTGGACCACGACAACTGGATCTTCCTTCTCCCATTCCAAGTTCCTCTCTAGCCCTGAGGAGATGTCCATAACCCTAGCACCGGGCAGGCAACACAGTCTTCGGGACTCACGCTCTCAGCTGCAGAGAACCCTATCTATCCCCCTAATGATACTGTCCCCTACCACTACAATGTTTCTTTTTATTCCTCCCACTTGAATGGCCCCCTGTACCACGGCGCTGTGGTCAGTTTGCTCATTCTCCCTGCAGTCCCTGCTCTCGTCCACTCGGGGAGTAAGAATCTCGTAATGTTAGATAATTGCAAGGGCTGAGGCTCCTCCAATGCTAATTCCTCGGTCCCCATACCTGCCTCACTCATAGTCACATCCTCCTGTCCCTGACCATGGACCAAATTTGACTTAATTAATCTAAGGTGTGTGACTGCCTTTTGGAATGCAGTGTCCAGGTTACTCTTTCTCTCCCCACCCCCCCCCCCCCCCCCCCCCCCACCGGCTCCCTGATGAGTCATACAGCTCGGACTCCAGCTCATCAACGCGAAGCCGAAGTTCCTTGAGCTGCAGACACTTGTTGCAGATGTGGTCGCGGTGGACCTCAATGGTGTCCATCAGCTCCCACGTGCTGCAGCAGTAACACATCGCCTGCCCTGCCATCTATAATGCATTTAATTAATTAGATTTAATTTTTAATCCCGGCTCTTAATTTAAAGCAATGCCCAAAAAAAGAGAGAGAAACTCACGAACTAATCACTTCCCTGCCTTCCTGTGACGTCACACGTTGATTTTTACTAATCTTAGCAGGTCATTTGCTGCTGATTGGGCTGGCTGCTCAGCTCTCTGGTCCTTTTGTAGGGTTGCTGCTCCTCCCGCTCTCGCGCCCTTTCTACTTCACGACACCCCACCAATCCGCTTTTTGGGTTCCGGTGACGTCGAATGTAGTCGTCCTCTTCGCCTTTGTCGCCCTCTCTGAGCTGCTCGTGCTGCTCCCTGTGGTGACTGGCTGCTTTCCCCTTTGTATCCCAGACTTTACATAACTTTAATATATTTGTCTGAGCAGATGGTGCTCTTTTGCTGAAGTAACACTTCAATCTTTGTACCTCTTATCAGTGGGCACCAACACTTTATCCAGCACATTCTTATTCTCACAGCTGCAATGCGTTCAGTAAGCAAATCATTGGCAGTACTATGCTCGAATCTGATGGCTTCTCTGACCCCCTTTCCATTCCTATCCATTACATTTAACTAAACTTATTATTTAGCAGCTGGCCTGTGTTTTTTTTAACATTTCACCCTATGTGCGATGACAGTTAAACAATTCCCTAATATTACTACCCTGATGTCATTAATAGGTTTATTTCTATATTACTGATATATGTTACTAAAATGATGAATACTTTAAAATGTCTTTAATTAAAAATAGTTTGCTGTGCTTCACATTTTTCTCTCTTATCTTTCCCTTAACGGACATTTTTTTTCTCTTTTCACTATTTATTATTCATATTTCTTAAATTACTTTAACGTTTATTTTATCTTGTTCACCAGAATAAAATGAGTGCTTAAATGGTTCAATTATGAGGACAAGTTGCATAAACTTGCTTTGTATTCCCTTGGGTTCAGAAGGCAGAGTAGTGATCTAATTGAGATGCTTAAAATGATTTTTTTTAAAAAGGATTTGATGGGGTAGATACAGAATAGCGATTTCCTCTGGTGGAGGAATCCAGAACAAGGGGGCACAATCTTAAAAATTAGAGGTAGGTATTCAAGAGTGAAATCAGGAAGCGATTTTTCCAAACAAAGGGTAATGGAAATCTAGAATTCTTTTCCCCCAAAAGGCGGTGAATGCTGGGTCAATTGAAATTTTCAAGATCAACAGATTTTTAATTAAATAAGGGTATCGAGGGATATGGATCAAATAGAATTGAGGTACAGGTCACCCATGATCTAATTAAATGGTGGAACAAGCTTGAGGGGCTGAATGGCTTACACCTGTTCCTATGATAGTGAAAAGAATCAGTTTCGCTACAGGAAGGAGGTATCGCAGAATGTGTCACCTCAACTGTTCGAGGAACATGGAGAACTATTCTCACTTTCAGCAGTAAGTTACTGAGAAACATGTTGCATAATCTATACTAGCTGAGGAATGGCATATAGTATAGGAGGGGCAAAGTAGTTTTAAAAAAAAAACAATAAATATATTTCCCACACAAAATTTACCTGGCCTTTTGTCTTTAAACTCACCAGAAGCAAAAACTCAACATGCACAGATCCAAATATCTCTTGCCATCATATCACATGTTTCAGAATTTAAATTTCCAAAATTATTTCCCAAATAATTCTGCATTCCTCCCTAAAGAAGTTCTATACATGCATGAGAAAATGTTCTCTCTACAGTACAGTCAAATAAAATTAAATAATTTACCACCACTTCAGTGGGAAATTGGATGTATAGTACAGATACTAGATTATCTTGCATGAATGGTGTGACACACTGATGTATCCTCAAATGCTTCAGGAAGAAACCATTATCACTTGTAATTCCTGTTAACATGAATGTAGTGCAGTAAAGAGGTGGAATGTTTTTTTGTTTCTAGCAGATGATGGTGAGGAGTTTGTGAACATGTTAACTGAACTACTATTTGAGTTGCATGTGGCTGCTACTCCAGACAAGCTCAACAAGGCAAGTAGATGTTGTGAATAATTACAGTACATTCACCATAGCTTTTGGGGAAGCACAGCAATTGCTTAACTGAGAAGGTAATGGTGTGTGGGGGAGTACTATTGATGTAAAGTGCTTGCCCTTTTGTGTTTTTTATTAAGCATTTAACTCTTAGTTTAAAAACTCCTCCTTTCTCATGATAGAAGAGAGAGATCTTTCAATCATATTACTCTGATGCTCGGCAGTGATCTGGGAGAATATATATGCTACTTGATATTCATTAAGTACCATTTATCTGTTTTCAAACTAATCAGAATCACTACCTCCTTCTAATAGCCATTCTTCCTGTATAAGCTAAAATGGTGAGTATCTGCATACTAGTCATATGAGCCTGATCCTATCCTCGACCAAAGTCCAATCAAGTATACCTTTCAGCAGAGATCGCTGCCCAATAATCAGGGACAGCCATTCTCTAGTCCAGCCATTCTAAGGCCAAGTGTAGTGGTCCTACTTCAACCTTGGTTTACTGAAGCTAACTTTGTACACACTGGGGATCAATTCTGAGATGATCTTGGTCGATATAGCTCAATATTGCACCGCATGCATTTACCCAGTGAGTCATTAGGGGATCCCTGACTTTTTAATACAAAGGGGATTGCTTTTAAAAATAATTATATCTTGTAGTCAGTCAGTAAACAAATAAACTATGCTTAATTTATTACTGGCTGGGAGCATTACTTTAACACCTACCCTGTTATATTTTGCTGGTTGGAGAACTATTTAAAAACGTCCAGAATATTTAAACTCTATGAAGCATTTATCTCCATACTGTTTGTGGGACCTTGCTGTGCACAATTTGGTTAGTGGGTTTCTCTAACAGTATTTGCAGATCAAAAGTACTTCATTAACACTAAGTGCTCTGAGACTTTCTTTTCTTTAACTCAATTATACATATTTGCATGGTTTCAGTCAAGCTTTCAATTGAAATAACATTGTTGGTAATGTGAACAGCTCCATTTAGGAAAAGCGCAAGGTTTTTTATTCTAATAGCGTCGATTTCATATCAATGTCAACGTTTTTATTAAATGATCTGAGCTGTTATTTCCTTGGGTAAATTTGCAGTGTTGCAAAACCTTATGGCTATTCTGACCAGTCCTGAATTTATATGCAGCCATTAAGTCTATTTTCCATTTGGATGTATGACTAGTGAGTATAATTGACATTGCGATGAATAAATCTAATGTCCAGGCACTATTCCAAAAGGAACTGCAAACAGTACTTCCTAAAATGAACCATTCTCCCACAAGTACAATAATCATATTCTTGACCCTGCAACTACTGTTACTGAGACATTATGGGGCTTTTTCCTTTATTGTACAGCTGTTCAGAAATGGCCCACTGGCTTTATTCAGTTTTGAAACAAACAAAACAATATACTAGTGTATCCATTACATCAAACGTGGTTCCAGTTACATTGCTTACCCTTTTAACCCTGTGTGTTCTACAAAGAGTACAAGTACTTGGATTAAATAGAATTATTTAGATGCAAAATCTCTCTGATGACCAATGGATAACTTTTATTGTATGGTTACACCCATATCTAATTGTGAAAAAATAATTGATAAAAAGGTTAAAATAATAATTTGCATTTTTGGTTGCATAATGAGAGTTGAAACATAAAATAAGTGAATTGTGCTTCACACAAATAATGCACAAATTATGATAGTTGGGTTCAACTGATGAAAGTAAAAGGTGTAACCATACCTAAGATATTTATCCAAGGTAGCAATAGAGGGAGCAGTGTGCAGCAGCGCGGTCCCGGCCTGCAAGACCATCAGCAGGCCGGGGCCATCAGAGGGAGCAGCATGCGGCGGCATATCACTGCAGGAGGGCGACGGCTGCGAAGTCAGGTCACTGATTGCAGTGCGGGCAGGCACAGCAGGAGGGGCGAAGAAGCGGCAAGAGTTTGTAGAAGGAAGTGACTGGGGCCCAGAAGAGCCGAGGGCCCAGGGGCAGCACAGACCAGCCCACATTGCGATATGTGTACACACTTGGTCCGTGCAGCAGAGCTGGTCTCCAGTCGTCTTGGGTAATCCTTGCTACTGGACCAAGACCTAGCTCTGTCAAGCCCGTGTGGTGGCTGGTGTGCAACGGCCACCACACGTTTTTATTAAAAAAAAAATCCATGCACAGGCATCTTCCACCCTCCAAGATGTAGTTCGGAATCTGGAATATTAGGTCCTTCATTGAAACACCTGTGAACTCATTCCTTTTTGGCGTGGAAGCAAGTCATCCTCGCTTCGAGGGACTGCCTATGATGATTTATCCAAGAAAATCTCCTGATATGGATCGAGAGACCTTGCAGCGGCACATTTGGGTGAACAGATGCAAATGAATAAAGCAAGAAAGCAATTTTTTTTAATCATTGGGGCAGAATTTGCAGTCGGTATTGATGATGTACTCTGACATCATACCATCTTTGAAATTGACCGCAAGTTCAGGATAAATCATACTTGTGATCTGTCAACAGATTATCCGCTGCGACTGTATTATCCTCATTGCTAGCATAATGTTGGGCTAACTGCCCAGCAATTATGCAGGAAAATTTTTACGGTTGGTGCAAACAGGCGGAGGAGCCTGTTTGCACAGCGTAAGGGGAGGGGGATGTGGATGACGCATCAAAAACAGCAGCTTGAGTGTTCAAAGGGCAATGTTTATTTGTCATGTGCTTTGCTAAAATGACATGTTTTACAGCACATCAGGGCAATGAAGTTCAGCGAATGGGTTTGACTGCATGTCATGATCAGCTTCCTCAGAACTGCAAGATTTGTTAAATTAAGCAGTGCATTTAATATAGTGAGTAATGAGGTGCTGAGCTTAACCCAGGGATAAATCGACCATGTTCACTTAATTATTATGGTCTACCACTGTTATCCCATGAGTCAGATAAATGGTGTAATGTGTGAATTGAAAAATTGATTGATGCTGGGCATCAGAGATTTCTGTTTCCTGTTTGCGCACCACGTAATCCCAGGTACACTAATGCACACGGTGCACCCCTGGGATCCATGGGCCACTACGCTTTGCACAACTCCACAGCGAAACAAAGCAAGTTTTCGATGGTGGCCTTGCACCAGTTACATACGGATTTCTTTTGGAGGTCGACGGCGTATTCCTTAGCTGTGCCGCCGATTTCAGGGCCATTGTTACTATGAGCCATTGTTACTTTCGGCATATATCACCCATTTAGCACCCGTATAACCGCCAAGATTCTGTTTACCACCCATATTTGATTATAAATGGAAACTAACGCCTGATTATCGTCCATTTATCACCGGCGGAACTTTCGGCATACAATTACTGCTGGGAATGAGCTGAACCGTCTGTCCATATTTTTTAAATAGAATCTGCCGTCATCACTTGTGCACCGCCCAGAAGACTATTTATAATGGAAACTAACGCCCAAATACGGCCCAGATTATCGCCAAGCGCTACTTTCGGCATCTCGCCCATATACCGCCCAAATGATCGCTCGCCCAAAAAGCCACTCAAGAAAAGCTGCACTCACCTGACCTGACAACCCAGTGGTATGGACGCCATTTTGTAAATTGGAGGATTTTAATAAGAGGCTGCTTCAAGTTGATGGGACCATTGAAGTAATTTGTGAGTGATTTTAAGGGCGTTTTTAAATCTTGACAATCATCTAATCACATTATGGTGAATTTTGAGTTTATATTGTGTTTGTAGAGGACAATTTATGAATTTTGAAGACCGATTAGGGCATTTATAGTAATGGGGCCTGTAATTTCTCAGCCAGTATTAATGACTACTCACATGCTGCAGAATAGAGATGGGAGAAGGTTCTTTGAAGAGCATTATTTGCCCAATCAGAGGTGGCAGACTGCTGAGGAGGAGGAGACCTTACACCCAATGCATTTACAAGGATAAGCGATCATACCTGGACTTGTCCAATAACACGTGCGTTAGGAGGCTGAGCTTCCGAAAGGAGGTCATCAGTGAGATATGCCAGCTAATTAATCTGCAGCCTACCAGCACCATCAGGACCACACTGCCCATTGAAATTGTTACTGCGGCACTTTCCTTCTATGCATCGGGCTCCTTTCAGGTCTCAGCTGGCGACATTTGCAGCATATCTCAGCACGCCACACATTGCTGCATTCGACAGGTGACTGAAGCCCTTTTCGCTCGTAGGATGGACTTTATAAACTTACCTATGACCAGGGAGGCACAGAGTGAGGGTTTGGGGTTCTCGAGAATAGCAAACTACCCCAAGGTGCAGGGTGCAGTAGACTGTACACACATCGCCCTGCGAGCACCTTTAGAGGATGCAGAGGTTTGCTGTAACCGAAAGAGATTTCACTCCATGAATGTGCAGCTCGTTGTCTATCACAAGCAAATAATCATGGCAGTAAATGCAAATTTTCCAGGTAGCATTCATGATGCACATATCTTGCATGAGAGCACTGTCTCTGACTTGTTTAAGAGTCAGCCACAAAGTCACGGTTGGATGCTGGGGGGGTAAAGGATATGGCCTTGCCAGCTGGCTCATTATACCCCTACAAAAGACTCGGACAGAAGCCGAAATGCTCTACAATGAAAGCCATATAATCACACTCAATATCGTCAAAGACAATTGGAGTGCTTAAGCAGCGCTTCAGATGCCTGGACCACTCAGGAGGCAACCTACAATACCACCCTGAGCAGGTCGCTGAGTTCATTGTCGTGAGCTGAATGTTGCATAACTTAGCTATCAGGAGGGGACAAGAATTGCCAGATAGGACTGCCGGTCCACGTCAGGCGAGAGGGGAGGCGGAAGAGGAGGACGACGAGGACCTCTGGGAGGACAATCCACCTGACGATGAACCCACGCCCCTACTCCATCCTACACCACAGGAAAAGCCCCGTGGTAGTTACGTAGCTGCAAGACTGTTACATTAGCAGCTCATAAATGACTGCTTTGCGTGAAGTTACGTTGGTAACAGTTATAGGTAACCGTTGCGTTACGTTAGGTTTCATCCTTACCTGGCCTGGCTGACCATTGTTTGCAACCCTTGTTTTGATGGTTAACCTTTCTGTTATTAGAAGACATTGCACAACAATTGTAAGTTAAATTGTTTTTTTTAAAACAAACTAAAGTGAAAAAACAAACATACACATTAAATAAATAATTGAATATGAACATCCATCTCACCCCCACCCCCAACAGTCAACAAATTTTAAATAATTTTTCAATAATAATGAACATAACAGGACACAAACACCCACACACACACACCCTCCCCCCCCCACACCAACAATCAACACATTTTAATAATAATAACTCCAACAACAACCTTGCCAACAGTCAACAATTTAATAACAACAAAAACAAGAATAAAGCCCCCCCCACCTGCAGCCACGCTTTCTTCTGCCTCCACCCCTCCCCCCCCCCCCCCCCGCCCCTTTCTAACTTGCACTCCCCCTTCTACCCGCATTGACACCAAGCCGACTTACAGCAGGGCACCTGAAGCGCTGCTGCTGTGGGTGGGTGGGGTGGTGACGGTGACAGAGTCACATGGGAAGCTGAAGAAGACATTTCCAAAGAAACATCTTCCAAGTCAGAAGCAACTGCTTCCTCCTGACTCACATCTGTCGGCATAGGTGGTATGGCACCTTGGGGTGCAGTGCCATATCCCGAGACCATCGTCTGCCGCATGGCATCGATGGAATCAGGCATTGCGCAACCATCTGCACCATGTCCTCCGAAATATGCGCAGTGAGTACGGCAATGTTATTGGTCAATCCACCGCCTGGAGGAGCTGTCGACCAATATTGACGCTCGCCCTCGACAGTCAAACCATGTCCAGGTTGATGTCCGCCGGTCGTTGCGCATGCCTACCTCACCGAACCAACCTCCACGGGGTCGGCATAAGCACTGGACCACTCCCAGAGCACCCTGCTGCAAGATGCTTGGCCCCGCTACTTCATCAGTTGATGAGGATGTGGCTGCAGGTACATTAAACCCTTGAGTTGAGGCCTCAACCTGCGCTGAGCAGCACGGTTGAGGCTCATCATCCTCCTCAGTTGTCTCTTCTGTGGTCAGCATAACCTGCATCCGAAGAGGTGATGCTCCAGGGGCCTCCATGTTCCTACGTTGCTCCTGGGGAGCTAGAAAACATAATTAAGGTTAGTAAAAGAGAAGGGGAGGCCAGGATGACATGAGAATGCTTACACTGCGCAGGCATATGTACAATGACCAACACTAGTGCAATAACTATCACCAACAGACGTCGCATATAATTAACATGAGAGTACAGAAGCTGCATGGTATTACAATGAGATTGCATGATCCCATCATTAATTACATAACATTACATCACTCATTATACTCAAATGGCATTAACTTACTTTAAATTACCAATGGTTTATACATTACTCACGTAGCACAACAACGGGATCAGCACCATCACGAGTGGCCGAACGATTATGCGCACCGACAAGTGTTGAGGCCCATTCCTCCAGGTCGGTTAGTTGATATAGGTCAGCAGTCTCCTGTCCGTCTGCGCTCAGCGCGATTCTTACATATCTTCCTCTGCAAAGGTGACAAGAGCATGGTATAAGCTAATTGCCTAGGTATTATTACAGATATTACTAGATACTATTACAGAACACATACTATAATCCACAATTCGTCATCGCCCATGGTATTCATCGTTAACGTTATATGCTAATACACTTTGTATGCAATTGATGCATGGTTATATCTACATTCAGAGAATAAATTTAATAAGATCGTGGTTAGGAACTAATGCGTGATGCCAAGATTACCCAGCTTAATTACATCCAGCAGATTTAAATTTTGATTAATGAGTCAGTGCACCATTACAATTCTTAATTTAATACTTACTCTTGCAGACCCAACCAGGTTGTTCCAGCGCTTGCAACACTGGTTTGGCTCTCGAACATCATGGGCCGCGATGAAGCAACTTCGGCGCTCTCCGCCCAGATTCTTTTGTATAGGTGGGGGGGGGGGGGGGGGTTCCCACGACCACGCCCACACCGGGTTAATTGGCCCCACCGAGTTTCCACCTCATGGACAAGGGCTGCGTTTGCCTCAACTGAAAAGTGTTTAAATCTCCTCCCTCCAACCTTTGCCAAATCAATCTCTTCCTCACCCACATCTGCCACCTTACCAACATCACTCACTCCCAACTCCTCATAATCCATCTCCATTTTTAAATTAAGTATCCAATTTTTCTTTTTCCTAGCCTCGACACAACCTTCCTGCTTAGCTCTAAAAGAAAAATGCGGTCTCTCTCTCCCTTCCTTTGTCTTCTGAGCATGCGCAGATGACCCCTGACCTCACGAATCGCGTGAAAAGTTAATTGCCTGAAAAAAAACTCACGCATGCGCAGAACAGCTGTTGCTATGGACGCTAGCCTTGCACGACTGAATACATCGCTATCGCCCATTTCACACCGCTACAGCTATCGCCCAAGTTAAAAGGGCAAAAGGGTTTTTGAAAATGGCCGATATTCCGGCGATCCTGAAAAATAAAACTACCAGTAACGCCGGAAATATCGCTCATTTCTGGGCGATAGCGATGATAATGGAAAGTCTAGCCCTATAAGCTTATATTTTATATTTTACAATATATTGAAATACAGAACTTTTGTTCTGATTTAATCTATTGTGATAATGGCACAAGGTATGATCAGATGTTAAAAATATGATTTTAAAGAAGAGATTTATGTAATGCTGAGGTCCTAATTGATAGCACTCATTTTTCCAGGCAAGAAGAAAGGCTTATGATTGGGTGAAAGAGACCAATTCTTTGCTTGTTGCAAACGCTGAAGTAAAGGTAACAGAAACAAATAATGAAAAAGAGGATGAACAGGAAGAGAAAGAAAAACACAACAAAAGTCAAAAAGACACAATATCTGTAGAGGTGAGATTGTCCTAAGATGTGAAGTGTCTACACCTGCTTAAATTGAAAGATATTCTGAATAAATTCAAAACCTTATTTCACCTATGATATCCAATCGCATTCTAATTGTTAAATTATGTAAACTGTGCCTTCTAGTTTCAATATAAAAGATGGAGCTTATGACTTCTTTTAATTAAATATTGTGATGTAGGTAGTTCGGGATAAATGAGCTTTATGTGGGATCTGTGAATTATGGTTCCATAATTTACATGATTACATTAAAAAAATAGATGAACTGATCATTCATTCCATTGCTCCTTTTGAAATGTTGGTGTGTGCAAAATATTTGCCATATTTAGTCTACATAAGTTATTACACTTCAAAATAATTAATTGGATATGACATGCTTTAGGGCATCTTGAGAATATCTCTGGCCCAGATTTTGCAGTGAACAGCGAAGGAACGGCTTTTGCTGTTCACCTTGCGTACATTTGCCCAGAGACCTTTAGCAGGCTTTTCAGCAGGGATTTCCAGTCATCCAATGTCTGATTTGAATGGGCGCCCTCTACATGGGGTCTGTGAGCAGTTGAAACAGCGGAGAGGCTCTTAAACCAATCAGATTGAAGAATTCTCACTGAGACATGTGGACTGCAAAGCCAGAAGTAAGAAACAGGAAATAGAAATTACATTTAAATCATTGTACAGGCAGCAAAATAAAGCTTGGGATATGCTTATGGGATTAAGGGAAAGACATGACAAAAACAATAATAAAAAATATTTTGTTTTAAATCTGCAACATTAATTTTCTTCTGAGGGAATGAGACTGCACACTTATAAAATTAATTTTTCAGGTCAGAGAAGTTGTTCAGCTGTAATTATCACTTCCTAAGCCATTTAAAAACTTAGTTGTTCCTGATTGTACAAGTCTTAACTTCATCTCCTTAGAGTGAAACTAATGGATAATTAGCTTAAGTTTGTGTCATTACATTGACCTCTGTGCAGATTCAATCGTCAAAGACGGCAACAACGCAGCCTGTGGAGGAGCAGGGTATCACGGACAGCAACGACCAGATTTCTGCATTTAACTGCACATGTGCGGATGCCAGAATTTGCTGTCCATTTTACCCAGTAATAACATAGAAACATAGAAAATAGGTGCAGGAGTAGGCGATTCGGCCTTTCGAGCCTGCAGCGCCATTCAATAAGATCATGGCTGATCATTCCTTCAGTACCCCTTTCCTGCTTTCTCTCCATACCCCTTGATCCCTTTAACCGTAAGGGCCATATCTAACTCCCTCTTGAATATATCCAATGAACTGGCACCAACAACTCTCTGCGGCAGGGAATTCCACAGGTTAACAACTCTGAGTGAAGAAGTTTCTCCTCATCTCAGTCCTAAATGGCCTACGCCTTATCCTAAGACTATGTTCCCTGGTTCTGGACTTCCCTAACATCGGGAACATTCTTCCCACATCTATCCTGTCCAGTCCTGTAAGAATATTATACGTTTCTATGAGATCCCCTCTCATCCTTCTAAGCTCCAGTGAATAAAGGCCCAGTTGATCCAGTCTCTCCTCATATGACAGCCCAGCCATCCCTGGAATCAGTCTGGTGAACCTTCGCTGCACTCCCTCAATAGCAAGAAAGTTTTTCCTCAGACTAGGAGACCAAAACTGAACACAATATTCCAGGTGAGGCCTCACGAAGGCCCTGTACAGCTGCATTAAGACCGCCCTGCTTCTATATTCAAATCCCCTAGCTATGAAGGCCAACATACCATTTGCCTTCTTTACCGCCTGCTGTACCTGCATGCCCACTTTCAGTGACTGATGAACCATGACACCCAGGTCTCGTTGCACCTCCCCTTTTCCTAATCTGCCGCCATTCAGATAATATTCTGCCTTTGTGTGTTTGCCCCAAAATGGATAACCTCACATTTATCCACATTATACTGCATCTGCCATGTATTTGCCCACTCACCTAACCTGTCCCAGTCACCCTGCAGCCTCTTAGCGTCCTCCTCACAGCTCACACCGCCACGCAGTTTAGTGTCATCCGCAAACTTGGAGATATTACACTCTATTCCTTCATCTAAATCATTAATGTACATTGTAAACAGCTGGGGTCCCAGCACTGAGCCCTGCGACACTCCACTAGTCACTGCCTGCCATTCTGAAAAGGACCCGTTTATCCCGACTCTCTGCTTCCTGTCTGCCAACCAGTTCCCTATTCACGTCGGTATATTACCCCCAATACCATGTGCTTTGATTTTGCACACCAATCTCTTGTGCAGGACCTTGTCAAAAGCCTTTTGAAAGTCCAAATATACCACATCTACTGGTTCTCCCTTGTCCATTCTGCTAGTTACATCCTCAAAAAATTCCAGAAGATTCGTCAAGTATGATTTCCCTTTCATAAATCCATGCTGACTTGGTCCGATCCTGTCACTGCTTTCCAAATGCGCTGCTATTTCATCCTTAATGATTGATTCCAACATTTTCCCCACTACCGATGTCAGGCTAACTGGTCTATAATTATCCGTTTTCTCTCTCCCTCCTTTTTTAAAAAGTGGTGTTACATTAGCTACCCTCCAGTCCATAGGAACTGATCCAGAGTCAATAGACTGTTGGAAAATGATCACCAATGCATCCACTATTTCAAGGGCCACTTCCTTAAGTACTCTGGGATACAGACTATCAGGCCCCGGGGATTTATCAGACTTCAATCCCATCAATTTCCCTAACACAATTTCCCGCCTAATAAGGATATCCTTCAGTTCCTCCTTCTCACTCGACCCACTGTCCCTTAGTACCTTCGGAAGGTTATTTGTATCTTCCTTCGTGAAGACAGAACCGAAGTATTGGTTCAATTCGTCTGCCATTTCTTTGTTCCCCATAATAAATTCACCTGAATCCGACTGCAAGGGACCTATGTTTGTCTTTACTAATCTTTTTCTCTTCACATATTTATAGAAGCTTTTGCAGTCAGTTTTTATATTCCCTGCAAGCTTCCTCTCATACTCTATTTTCCCCCTCCTAATTAAACCCTTAGTCCTTCTCTGTTGAATTCTAAATTTCTCCCAGTCCTCAGGTTTGTTGCAATTTTTAGCCAATTTATATGCCTCTTCCTTGGCTTTAACACTATCCTTAATTTCCTTTGTTAGCCATGGTTGAGCTACCGTCCCAGTTTTATTTTTACTCCAGACAGGGATGAACAATTGCTGAAGTTCATTCATGTAATCTTTAAATGTTTGTCACTGCTTATCCACCATCAACCCTTTGAGTATCCTTTGCCAGTCTATTCTAGCCAATTCATGCCTCATACCGTCGAAGTTACCTTTCCTTAAGTTCGGGACCCTAGTTTCCGAATTAACTTTGTCACTCTCCATCTTATTAAAGAATTCTACCATATTATGGTCACTTTTCCCCAAGGGGCCTCGCACAACAAGATTGTTAATTAGTCCCTTCTCATTACACATCACCCAGTCTAGGATGGCCAGCTCCCTGTCGACATATTGGTCTCGAAAACCATCCCTAATACACTCCAGGAAATCCTCCTCCACCGCATTGCTACCAGTTAGGTTAGCCCAATCAATATGTAGATTAAAGTCGCCCATGATTACTGCTATACCTTTATTGCACACATCCCTTATTTCTTCTTTGATGCTGTCCCCAACCTCACTACTACTATTTGGTGGTCTATACACAACTCCCACTAGCGTTTTCTGTCTTTTGGAATTCCGCAGCTCTATCCATACAGATTTCACATCATCCAGGCCAATGTCCTTCCTTGCAATTGCATTGATTTCTTCTTTAACCAGCAACGCCATCCCGCCTTCTTTTCCTTTCTGTCTATCCTTCATAAATGCTGAATACCCTTGGATGTTGAGTTCCCAGCCTTGGTCACCCTGGAGCCATGTCTCCGTGATGCCAATCACATCGTATCCGTTAACTGCTATCTGCGCAGTTAATTCATCCACCTTATTCCGAATACTCCTCGCATTGAGGCACAGAGCCTTCAGGCTTGTTTTTTTTAAACACACTTTGCCCCTTTAGAATTTTGCCGTAATGTGGCCCTTTTTGTTTTTTGCCTTGGGTTTCTCTGCCCTCCACTTTTACTATTCTCCTTTCTATATTTTGCTTCTGACTCCATTTTGTTTCCCTCTATCTCCCTGCATAGGTTCCCATCCCCCTGCCATAGTAGTTTAACTCCTCCCCAACAGCACTAGCAAACACTCCCCCTAGAACATTGGTTCCGGTCCTACCCAGGTGCAGACCGTCCGCTTTGTACTGGTCCCAGGAATTTGAATCCCTCCCTTCTGCAACAGCAGCACCAACAGCCTGCCATTATTAGTTCAGCCAAATCCGGACCAATAAAGCATTATATAAACTCTCATTCGTTCTTTTTAGGTTTTATACAACTAGAATTAATAATCTAACAATTCCTTGATGGCTCAGTTATCCAGTGAATAACTGAGCCAAATAACCCTAGAAGGTGCCAGGTTGAATCTCTAGTCTCTGCTGAATTAGTTGATATTAGATGGGGCAGCGGCAGGAGAATTACCCAGCGCTCCTGGGTTATGGAGGGCAAAAGGGTGGGTTCTTCATCTAACAAGTTCTACTGGAAGTGCCTGAGTGGACATAAAGTGGGGATAGGATTGGGCTTGGCTGTGATGTTCATAGTTGAAGATTGTACATGGTAATGTCCATTTGGACAAGATAGTGTAAGGTGGCTGGCGCTTTGGGAATACTAACCAGCAAGGAAGAAGGGGCAAAAATTGTAGAGAAAATATTTGTTTTAAAAAAAAACCCTGTGTTTTGAATGCAGGATGTTGTGATGTTATCCATTGAGAGTCTGGCTGAGATAACAGCACGCTGCATTGAACAACTCCATAAGGTGGCTGAGTTAATACTTCATGGACAGGATGTGGAGAAACCAGCATTGGATCAGGCTAAAATTCTCACTGCGTAAGACTTAAAACTAGATTGTTGATCATCATTTGGAATAATTTTATTTGATTTAATCAAAAATGTGTGTGTTCAATATACTGTGCTTAGGAAAGAAATATTCTTACAACGGCAGTATTATGCAGGAGATGGAATTTGCTGCCAATATTTTTTTAAATGTACTATTTTTCAATATTTTTCCTTCTAACCCTCCCACTCCCTTCTCACTTAACCTAAAGAAGTGTGCATATGACTTATCCCAGGTCTCTGCTTCTCTTTAGCTGGCTGCTGAGAAATGTCATGGCTCAATTGATAGCAACTTCGCCTCTGTCAAGTCCCAGTCCAGAGACTCGAGCATAAAAACCTAGGCTGACACTCCAATACAGTACTGAGGGAGTGCTGCACTGTCGGAAGTGCTGACTTTTAGATGAGAGGTTAAACCAAGGCCCTATCTGCTCTCTCAAGTGGGCGTAAAAGATTCCATGGCACTATTTCGAAGAAGAGTAGGAGAGGTATCCCCGGTGTCCTAGCCAATATTTATCCCCCAATCAACAGGGTGCTGGGACCCCAGCTATTTACAATATACATTAATGATTTGGATGAAGGAATTGAGTGTAATAGCTCCCAAGTTTGCAGATGACACTAAGCTAGGTGGCAGTGTGAGCTGTGAGGAGGACGTTCAAAGGCTGCAGAGGGACATGGACAGGTTAGGTGAGTGGGCAAACGTGTGGCAGATGCAGTATAATGTGGATAAATGTGAGGTTATCCACTTTGGTGGCAAAAACACAAAGGCAGAATATTATCTGAATGGCGGCAGATTAGGAAAAGGAGAGGTGCAACAAGACCTTGATGTACCATGACACCCGTCATTTAAAGTTGGCATGCAGGTACAGCAGGTGGTGAAGAAAGCAAATGGTATGTTGGCCTTCATAGCTAGGGGATTAGAGTATAGGAGCAGGGAGGTCTTACTGGAGTTGTATGGGGCCTTCGTGAGGCCTCACCTGGAATATTGTGTTCAGTTTTGGTCTCCTAATCTGAGGGAGTGCAGCGAAGGTTCACCAGACTGATTCCTGGGATGGCAGGACTGACATATGAGGAGAGACTGGAATGACTGAGCCTGTATTCACTGGAGTTTAGAAGGATGAGAGGGGATCTCATAGAAACATATAAAATTCTGATGGGACTGGACAGGTTAGATGCAGGAACAATGTTCCCGATGTTGGGGAAGTCCAGAACCAGGGGACATAGTCTAAGAATAAGGGGTAAGCCATTTAGGACTGAGATGAGGAGAAACTTCTTCACTCAGAGTTGTTAACTTGTGGAATTTCCTACCGCAGAGACTTGTTGATGCCAGTTCATTGGATATATTCAAGAGGGAGTTAGATATGTATGGCCCTTACGGCGAAAGGGATCAAGGGGTATGGAGAGAAAGCAGGAAAGGGGTACTGAGGTGAATAATCAGCCATGATCTTATTGAATGATGGTGCAGGCTCAAAGGGCCGAATGGCCTACTCCTGCACCTATTTTCTGTGTTTCTAAAAACAGGTTATCTGGTCATTATCACATTGCTGTTTGTGGCTGCGTTTTCCTACATTACAGCAAGTGACTACACTTCAAAAGCACTTCATTGGCTGTAAAGTGCTTTGGGATGTCCTGAGGTCGTGGAAGGTGCTATATAAATGCAAGTCTTCGTCTTTTCAAATAGTCAAATTATCTTCATTATTCACGGACTAAAATTTTTAAAAACTCCATGTGAAAAAGTTACTATTTTCTTGGCCTGTTGTGGGCATGCAGTGAGATCTTTCAATTCTTTTCTTAAGAATTGTAATAAATTTCTTTAGTTATAATTTATATTTGCATTAAATAAGAGTTTATGGCATGAACTTTCATTGTGCTTTTTATCACAAAATTACATGAGGCAAAATTCTTTTAACCTATTCAACTTTGTCAATTGAGGTTGAGGAGGCCCTAATCACTTCTTATCCCATTGTCATCCATTACCTCGCTGTCAAAACAAATATCACTATCTTAATATGGCTTCCTTTCACTGTTAATTTTTTTTTTAAGTTCAAAACCTTATTTCACCTATATCCAAGTGCATTCTAATTGTGGATAAATTATGTAAACTATGCCGTCTAGTTTCAATATAAAGGATGTAGCTTATGACTTTACTTTTAATTAAATATTGTGATGTGGGTAGTTTGGGATAAATGAGCTTTACATGGGATCTATGAATTTTAGTTTCATAATTTACACGATTACATAAAAAAAATAGATGAACTGGCCATTCATTCCATTGCTCCTTGTGAAATTTTGGTGTGTGCAAAATGTCTGCCACATTTAGTCTACATAATCGTCATTACACTTCAAAATAATCAATTGGATGTGAAGTGCTTTAGGGCATCTTGAGAATATCTATGGCTCGGATTTTGCATGGAGCGGCAAAGGAACAGCTTTTGCTGTTCGCCTTGCGTACATTTGCCCAGAGACCTTTAGCGGGCTTGTCAGCGGCGACTTCAGTCATCCAGTGTCTGTTTGAATGGGGCACCCTCTACATGGGATCTGTGGTGTCTGTGAGCAGGTGAAACAGCAGAGAGGCTCTTAAACCAATCAGATTGAAGAATCCTCACTGAGACATGCAGACTACAAAGCCAGAAGTAAGAAACAGGAAATAGAAATTACATTTAAATCATTGTACAGGAAGCAAAATGAAGATTGGGACATGCCCATGGGATTAAGGGAAAGACATGAGAAAAACTAAAATAAAAATATTTTGTTTTAAATCTGCAGCATTAATTATCTTCTGAGGGCATGAGACTTCCTTTCACTGTTACAGGCTGAGATGCATAATAAATCAGAACATGCTTGAGCATTCAGTTTAGTCTTGCATAACTATTCTAGGATTGCATGTGAAAGCTTTTATGTATAACTCTTACCAAGCATTTGTATGCAAGTTTGATTATTTAAGATTTTGTTTTAGAAATCATATTTTATTTTATGTTGATCCAGGTTAACTGTTGCTATGTGTAAGGAAATGTCCTCACTCGCTAAGAAATTTGCTTCCTGTTTGATTCAAGCAGGGGTAAGTTATTGTAATTATATATATTTAATCACTTTTGTCGTAAGTTTGCAGAAGATGTCTGCTTGAAACTGTTATATGGACATCAAGGTGATCAGTTAGCTTAATGGTCATCTCACAGTCCAAAAGAAGTTCAATATATTTTTGGTTGGACCATTAATTGGAGCACCACAAGTTAAGAATTCCATGAAGTAAGAATGCATTGCTGAGAAAATGCAGGGCAAAAGATACTTCACTGTAAATAGGATTATTTTTAAACATATATTAATTACTTTACATAACAAGCACTGATTTGTACTTACTATTCATAGTAATTAAAACCTAAAAGTACCTTCTTTACTTTTTATCATACTGATGAAATTCCTCCCATATTTTAAAGAGTCAGCCAAATTAAAATAGGCAGATTTTTTTTAATTGCATTTTAATTGCTTTTGTGTAATTTACTACATGTTATTTTTACAGGCTAAAACGAAGGCAGAGGTTTTAAATCCACAGATTAATACTGTATTAATGGAGGTGAGCTTTATACTTTTTAAAAAATAAGTCCTGTACAATGCTCCCTAGTATAGTTCTTTATTTTGTATGAGGTCATTGTTATTTATCTCCCCTACCATTAACATTTCCTTAAAACACTAGGATGTCTAGTAAAATGTTCAGAATAAGGGTTACTGTTTTAAAATTTAGCCAGTATGTAAAGTCTTGCAGGCCGAGTATGTAAAGACAATCTAATCTCACATCATAGAATTTAACAGAACAGACGGAGGTCATTCAGTCATTGAGGCTGTACCAGCTCTCTCAAACAGCTATCCACTTTATCCCATTCCCCCCCTGCATTTTCTCCATACCCTTTTACATTTTTGCTTAAAAAAAATGTATATCTACACTTTTAAAAGCTATATGGATTCTCTTTACACATCTGTCTCTTGTAGGACTTGCCTTATAAGTGAGCGATGGGATGTCTTCAATGAGGAGATCATTTGGGTGCAGACTACACACATTCAGATTCATCAGTTAAACAAATTCTTTGGTTCTGTCTTCACAAAAGAAGATACGAATAACCTTCCGGAAATACGAGGGGACCGAGGGTCTAGTGGGAAGGAGGAACTGAAGGAAATCCTTATTAGGCGGGACATTGTGTTAGGGAAATTGATGGGATTGAAGGCCGATAAATCCCTGAGGCCTGATAGTCTGCATCCCAGAGTACTTTGAGAAGTAGCCCTAGAAATGCATTGGTGATCATTTTCCAACAGTCTATCGACTCTGGATCGGTTCCTATGGACTGGAGGGTAGCTAATGTAACACCACTTTTTAAAAAAGGAGAGAGAAAATGGGTAATTATAGACCAGTTAGCCTGATACCAGTAGTGGGGAAAATGTTGGAATCAATTATTAAAGATGGAAAAGCAGTACATTTGGAAAGCAGTGACTGGATCGGTCCAAGTCAGTGTGGATGTATGAAAGGGAAATCCTGCTTGACAAATCTTCTAGAATTTTTTGAGGATGTAACTGGTAGAGTGGACAAGGGAGAACCAGTGGATGTGGTGTATTTGGACTTTCAAAAGGCTTTTGACAAGGTCCCACACAAGAGATTGGTGTGCAAAATTAAAGCACGTGGTATTAGGGGTAATGTACTGACTTGGATAGGGAACTGGTTGGCAGACAGGAAGCAGAGAGTCGAGATAAACGGGTCCTTTTCAGAATGGCAGGCAGTGACTAGTGGAGTGCCGCAGGGCTCAGTGCTGGAACCCCAGCTATTTACAATATACATTAATGATTTGGATGAGGGAATTGAGTGTAATATCTCCAAATTTGCAGATGACACTAAGCTGGGTTGTGGTGTGAGCTGTGAGGAGGACGCTAAAAGGCTGCAGGGTGACTTGGACAGGTTAGGTGAGTAGGCAAACGCGTGGCAGATGCAGTATAATGTGGATGTATGTGAGGTTATCCACTTTGGTGGCAAAAACATGAAGGCAGAATATTATCTGAATGACGGCAGAATAGGAAAAGGGGAGGTGTAATGAAACCTGGGTGTCATGGTATATCAGTCATTGAAAGTTGGCATGCAGGTATAGCAGGCGGTGAAGAAGGCAAATGGTATGTTGGCCTTCATAGCTAGGGGATTTGAGTATAGGAGCAGGGAGGTCTTACTGCAGTTGTACAGAGCCTTAGTGAGGCCTGACCCTGAATAGCGTGTTCAGTTTTGGTCTCCTAATCTGAGGAAGGATGTTCTTGTTATTGAGGGAGTGCAGCGAAGGTTCAGCAGACTAATTCCTGGGATGGCAGGACTGACATATGAGGAGAGATTGGATCGACTGTATTCATTGGAGTTTAGAAGGATGAGAGGGGAACTCATAGAAACATATAAAATTCTGACGGGACAGGACAGGTTAGATGCAGGAAGAATGTTCTCAATGTTGGGGAAGTCCAGAACCAGGGGTCATATTCTAAGGATAAGGGGTAAGCCATTTAGGACTGAGATGAGGAGAAACTTCTTCACTCAGAGAGTTGTTAACCTGTGGACTTTCCTACCACAGAGAGTTGTTGATGCCAGTTCATTGGATATATTCAAGAGGGAGTTAGATATGGCCCTTACGGCTAAAGGGATCAACGGGTATGGAGAGAAAGCAGGAAAGGGGTACTGAGGTGAATGATCAGCCATGATCTTATTGAATGGTGGTGCAGGCTCGAAGGGCCGAATGCCTACTCCTGCACCTGTTTTCTATGTTTCGATAAGAACATAAATAGAAACAGGAGTAGGCCATATGGCCCCTCGAGCCTGCTCCGCCATTCAAAAAGATCATGGCTGATCTGATCATGGACTCAGCTCTACTTCCACACCCGCTCCCCATAACCCCTTATCCCCTTATCGTTTAAGAAACTGTCTATTTCTGTCTTAAATTTATTCAATGTCCCAGCTTCCACAGCTCTCTGAGGCAGCGAATTCCACAGATTTACAACCCTCAGAAGAAATTTCTCCTCATCTCTGTTTTAAATGGGCGGCCCCTTATTCTAAGATCATGCTCTCTAGTTCTAGTCTCACCCATCAATGGAAACATCCTCTCTGCATCCACTTTGTCAAGCCCCCTCATAATCTTATATGTTTTGATAAGATCACCTCATTCTTCTGAATTCCAATGAATAGAGGCCCAACCTACTCAACCTTTCCTCATAAGTCAATCCCCTCATCCCCAGAATCAACCTAGTGAACCTTCTCTGAACTACCTCCAAAGTAAGTATTTCCTTTCGTAAATATGGAAACCAAAACTGCATGCAGTAACAAGACTTCCCTGCTTTTATACACCATCCCCTTTGCAATAAAGGCCAAGATTCCATTAGCTTTCCTGATCACTTGCTGTACCTGCATACTATCCTTTTGTGTTTCATGCACAAGTACCCCCAGATCCCGCTGTACTGCAGCACTTTGCAATCTTTCTCCATTTAAATAATAACTTGCTCTGATTTTTTTCTGCCAAAGTGCATGACCTCACACTTTCCAACATTATACTCCATCTGCTAAATTTTTGCCCACTCGCTTAGCCTGTCTATGTCCTTTTGCAGATTTTTTATGTCCTCCTCACACATTGCTTTTCCTCCCATCTTTGTATCGTCAACAAACTTGGCTACGTTACACTCAGTCCCTTCGTCCAAGTCATTGATATAGATTGTAAATAGTTGGGGTCCCAGCACTGATCCCTGCGGCACCCCACTAGTTACTGGTTGCCAACCAGAGAATGAACTATTTATCCCGACTCTCTGTTCTCTGTTTGTTAGCCAATCCTCTATCCATGCTAATATTACCCCCAACCCCATGAACTTTTATCATGTGCAGTAACCTTTCCCATGAGGAGGAAAGGTATCTTAAGCTGGAGTTTTCTGGATGACTAAAGATATAGGGTCCAATTTTCCCCAACACCTTTTTTCGGCGCACTTACCTTAAATGCGCCGACTTTGCGCGCTGGAAACGGAGCCTCCTCCTGCCTGCTCTGCCGACTCTCTGGTGTCCCAGCATGGCTTAGCTAGTGAAGTGGGTGGCGGAGCAACAGGCCAGCGCAGAAAGCAATGCCGGCAGCTGCGCACATGCGCAGTGAAGTCTGCGCGCGTGCTCCTGCCTTCCCTATGGGCTGTGAGCAGGCCCCGATCTTCGCCGCACCGAGTGGCCTCCTGCACTAGCCGGCCGGTCCACTGACTTCTCGGGCCGAGGTAGGACTTCAGTTTTATTTTTTATTTATTGATGGTTGTGCTTGAGAGTTTTGATTGCGGGGGGGTGGGGGTGACAGCCAGCACGGATTTGTTAAAGGCAAATTGTGTTTGACTAACTTGATAGAGTTCTTTGATGAAGTAATGGAGAGGGTTGATAAGGGTAGTGCAGTTGATGTTCTGTATATGGACTTTCAAAAGATGTTTGATAAAGTATCACATAATAGACTTGAAGCCCAAGGGATTAAAGGGGTACTGGCTGCATGTATAAGAAATTGGCTAAGGGACAGAGAGTAGTAGTGATCGGTTGTTTTTCAGACTGGAAGAAGTGTGGCCTCCCCCAGGAGTCGGTGTTGGGGCTACTGCTTTTTTTGATATATGACATGGGCTTGGGTACATAGGGCACCATTTCAAAATTTGCAGATGACCCGAAACGCGGAAATGTAGTCAACAGTGGTAACAGACTTCAGGATGACCAGACAGATTGGTGTAATGGGCAGACACGTGGCAGATGAAATTTAATGCAGAGAAATGTGAAGTGATTTGTGTGATAGGAAGTATGAGGAGCAGCAATATGAACTAAATGGTACAATTTTAAAGGGGGTGCAGCAACGGAGAGATCTGGGAGTGTACTTGCATGTCTTTGAAGATGGCAGGATAAATTGAGAAGGCTGTTTAAAAAGCCATATGGGATTTTTGGCTTTTTAAAGAGGGACACAGAGTACAAAAGGAAGGAAGTGATGCTGCATCTTTATAAAACACTGGTTAGGCCCCAGCTGGAGTACTGTGGCCAATTCTGGACATCACACTTTAAGAAGGATGCCAAGGCCTTGGAGGGTGTAGTGGAGATTTACTGGAATGGTACCAGGGATGAAAGACTTCAGTTACGTAGAGAAACTGGGCTTGTTCTCAAAACTGAGATGGTAAATGGGAGATTTAATAGAGGCATTCAAAATCATGAAGGTTTTGATAGAATAAATAAGGAGGAACTGTTTACATTGGCAAAAGGGTCACCAGAGAACACAGATTTAAGGTAATTGGCAAAAGAACCAGAGGCGACATGAGAAATAAATTACACAGCAGTTATGATCTGGAATGCACTGCCTGAAAGGGTGATGGAAAAAGATTCAATAATAACTTTCAAACGGAAATTGGATAAATATTAGCGGAAAAGTTTTCAAGCCTCTGGGGAAAGAGAAGGGCAGTAGTACTAATTGGATAGCTCTTTCACAGAACCGGCACAGGCACGATGGGCCAAATGGCCTCCTGTGCTGTATCATTCTATGATTCTATGCCATGTCCCAGCAACCCTCTACTTCAAAACATTCTCCTAATCTATTCCTATTTTCTCTAGGTGATAATTTATGCCATCTAGTTATTAGTTCATAAACCAATTGAAATAGTTTTTCCCTGTTTACCACATAGAAGGCTTGTTGGTAAAATTAAGGTGCACAGTATTAAAGAGAATGAAGCAGCTTGGATAGCAAGTTGGTTAAAGTACCAAAGATATTTGCAGATGACACAAAAATAGAGAATGTGCTTATCTGCGACTTCAGGAGGACATGGACTGGTGAGTAGATTGAGCAGATAAATCTTAATGTAGATAAATGTGAGATGATGGGGCAAAGGAAGGAGGGGACAAACAAGAGGCCAGAGTAAGGGGAATGGAGATTTCAGTGTGGGAGTGTTGTAAGGCTGGAAAACGTTACAGAAATGGGGTTGAGGGATGAGGCCATGTAGAGATTTAAACACAAGGATGAGAATTATAATTTGGAGGCATTGGGGGACTAGGAGCCAATGTAGGCCAGCGAGTACAGAGTACTTGATATGGTATAGGACTTGGGCAACAGAGCTTTGGGTGATAGTTGTAATCTAATTAATGTAACTATAAATCATCATTTGAATAAAGACTTTATCTCCGGCTGCTTCTCTCGCTCTTAGTTAAAGATAAGCCCAACCTTTAAGACTCTTAGGTCTAGAAATTGGCCTACTTAGCACCTCTTGTTATTGCCTCCAGGGGGACAGTAACGGGGCGCTAAACATTTACTGACCGGGTGCGCGAGATAAACGACTCCCACGAAATTCGGTAGGACATTGTGCCCATCACCATGTGTAGCGCCCAGACCCGAACTTTGTTCTGTCCCCTGCAGCATCGCCGGGTGAAAACACCGGCAGCTGCAGGAGGCATTGATCGGGAGGCCGGGCACTTCAGGGGGGAAACTTAAAGGCGAGGTGGACGAGGTAAGTGAAACATTTTTACAATGGTGTCTGTCAATTTTTTTTTTAATCCTCTTTGGCCGCGAATCGATCAGTCCGGCACTCTGCTGCAGTGCATCGGGCTGATTGGGCTGGATCGTGGCTGCGGTCAGGGACCAGGTAAGTGTTTCCAATGCAGAGCCTGCAGCGATGGCCCTTCCCTTTAAGGGAGGGAAGGAGCCTCCGAACGCGGCAGTGCTGCACGGCCCATTGTGCAGCACTGCACAACTACAGCCCCGCCCCGCCTGCATCATGTTGGGCTCCACGAATGAAGAGGGGTGCTTGATTTAGCGCTCCACTTCCTTCCTGGAATGCAAACCCCAAATTTTTTTTGTTGAAAATTATTAGCGTCTGGCTTTTAACTTTTAAAAGTTAGCACTCCAAATGGGGCGTTCCCGAATTTCTCCCCCTTAGTCTTAAGTTTATTTCTGTAAGTTTGTTAATAGTCTATTAAATAGAAGCTTGGCAGAACATCTCAGTCCTGTATGCACATTTTGTGCCATGTGGGAACTCCAGGACGCTTTCTGTGTCCTGAACAACCACATGTGGGATAGATACAGAGGAGCAAAATTTCAGGGAAATTAGAGAGGTGCAAGAACTATATAGTAGTGATAATGGGGGACTTCAACAATCCTAATGTAAACTGGGATGGTAATAGTGTAAAGGGCAGAGAGGGGAAAACATTTCTGAAGTGTGTTCAGGAGAACTTTCTTGATCAGTTCATTGCTGGCCCAATGAGGAAGGAGGCATTCCTGGTTCTGGGGAGTGAGGTGGGGTAAGTGGAGCAAGTGTTAGTAGGGGATCATCTAGGGAACAAATCGTAGTGTCATAAGATTTAGATTAGCTATGGAAAAGGACAGGGAGCAATCTAGAGTAAAAATACTTAATTGGAGGAAGGCCAATTTCAGTGAGTTGAGAACAGATCTGGCCCAGGTAAATTGGAATCAAAGGTTGGCAGGCAAAACTAATCAATCATTGGCCTGCCTTTAAAAATGACATGGTTCGGGTACAGTCGAAGTACATTCCCACGAGCGGGAAAGGTAGGGCAACTAAAGTCCGAGCTCCCAGAATGGTGAAAGAGATGGTAAGAAGAAGCAGAAAAAGAGCTTGTATGACAGATGTCAAGTCGAGAATACAAGTGAGAGTCAGGCTGAATATAGAAAGATCAGAGGGGAAGTGAAATAGAAAATAATGGGGGTAGAGAATAGATTGACAGCTAACGTAAAAGAGAATTCAAAAGTCTTCTATAGGCATATAAATAGTAAATGATAGTAAGAGGAGAGGTGGGGCTGATTAGGGACCAAAAAGGAGACCTGCGCATGAAGGCAGAGTACATGGTTACCGGGAACGCAACCCAGTCGACCCTGCAAAGTCCTCCTCACTAACATTTGGGGACTTGTGCCAAAATTGGGAGAGCTGTCCCACAAACTGGTCAAGCAACAGCCTGACATAGTCATACTTACAGAATCATACCTTTCAACCAATGTCCCAGATTCCTCCATCACCATCCCTGGGTATGCCCTGTCCCATCGCCAGGATAGACCCACCAGAGGTGGCAGGATAGTGGTATACAGTCGGGAGGGAGTGGTCTTGGGAGTCCTCAACATTGACTCTTGACCCCATGAATTCTCATGGCTTCAGGTCAAGCGTGGGCAAGGTAACATCCTGCTGCTTACCACCTACCACCCTCCCTCAACTGATGAATCAGTATACCTCCATGTTGAAGACTACTTGGGGGAAAAAAAGCACTGAGGGTAGCAAGGACACAAAATGTACTCTGGGTGGGCGACTTCTATGTCCATCACCAAGAGTGGCTCGGGTCATCAATACTGACCGAGCTGGCTGAGTCCTGAAAGATATAGCTACCAGACTGGGCCTGCGGCAGGTGGTGGATGAACCAACACTAGGGAAAAACCTATTAGACCTCATCTTCACCAGTCTACCTGTCGCAGATGCATCTGTCCAGGGTAGTATTGGTAGCAGTGACAACTGCACAGTCCTTGTGGAGACAAAGTCAAGTCTTCACCCTGAGAACACCCTCCATCGTGTTGTGTGGCAGTACCACGTGCAAAAAGGGATAAATTCAGAACAGATCTAGCAGCTCAAAACTGGGCCTCCACGAAGCACTGTGGGCCATCAGCAGCAGCAGAATTGTATTCCACCACAATCTGCAGCCTCATGGCCCGGCATATCCCTCACTCTACCATTAACATTAAACCAGGGGACCAATCCTGGTTAAATGAGAAGTACAGAAGAGCATGCAAGGAGCAGTACCAGGTGTACTTAAAAATGCGGTGCCAACCTAGGGAAGCTGCAACATAGGACTCATCATAGGCAGTCCCTCGAGTTGAGGATGAGTTGCTTCCACGCTAAAAAGTTCACAGATGTTTCAATGAAGGACCTAATATTCCAGATCCCGAACTAAATACTGAAGGGTGGAAGATGCCTGTGCGTGGATTTTTTTAACGTGTGGTGGCCGTTGCACACCAGCCACCACACGGGCTTGACAGTGGCAAGGCTTATCCAAGACGACTGGAGACCAGCTCTGCTGCACAGACCTAGTGCGCACACATATTGCAGTGTGGGCTGGCCTGTGCTATCCCTGGACCCTCGCCTCTTCTGGGCCCCCAACTCACACCTCTCTTTGGCTCCTTTTCGAACACAGGACTACATGCATGCTAAACAGCGGAAACCGCATGCTTATAGACACAGCTAAGCAATCCCACAATCAATGGATCAGATCAAAGCTCAGCAGTTCTGCCACATCCAGTAATGAATGGTGGTGGACAATTAACCAAATAACAGGAGGAGGAGGCTCCATGAATATCCCCATTCTCAATGATGGCGGAGGCCAGCACGCAAGTGAAAAAGACAAGGCTGAAGTGTTTGCTACCATTTTCAACCAGAAGTGCAAAGTGGATTAACCACATCGACCTCCTCCTGAGGTCTCCACCATCACAGAAGCCAGTCTTCTGCCAATTTGATTCACTCCACATGATATCAAGAGGCGGCTGAGTGCACTGGATACAGAAAAGGCTATGGATCCCGACAACATCCCGGCTGTCATGCTGAAGATTTGTGCTCCAGAACTAGCTGCATCTCTAGCCAAGCTATTCCAGTACAGCTACAACACTGACATCTACCCGACAATGTGAAAAACTGCCAAGGTATGTACTGTCCACAAGAAGTGGGACAAACCCAATCCGGCCAATTTCTGCCCCATCAGTTTACACTCAATCAGCAGCAAAGTAATGGAAGGTGTCATCAACAGTGCTATCAAGCAACACTTGCCAGTAACCTGCTCACTGATGCTCAGTTTGGATTCCAGCAGGACCACTCGGTCCAGACCTCATTACAGCTTTCGAGGTGAATTTCAGAGGTGAGGGGAGAGTGACTGCCCTTGACATCAAGGCAACATTTGACTGAGTGTGGCATCAAGGAGCCCCAGTAAAATTGAAGTCAATGGGAATCTGGGGAAAAACTCTCCACTGGCTGGAGTCATACCTAGCACAAAGGAAGATGGTTGTGGTGGTTGGAGGTCAATCATCACAGCCCCAGGACATCGCTGCAGGAGTTCCTCAGGCATGTCATCTTCAACTGCTTCATCAATGACCTTCCCTCCGTTATCAGAAATAGGGATGTTTACTCATTATTGCACAGTGTTCAGTTCTTCAGATAATGAAGCAGTACATGCCCACATGTAGCAAGGCCTGGACAAAATTCAGGCTTGGGCTGAGAAGTGGCAATTAACATTCGCGCTACACAAGTGCCAGGCAATGACTGTCTCCTACAAGCGAGAGTCTAACCAATGCGCCTTGGCATTGCCATCACCGAATCCCCCACCATCAACCTCCTGCAGTTACCATTGACCAGAAACTTAACTGGACTAGCCACATAAATAATGTGGCCACAAGAGCAGGTCAGAGGCTGGGTATTTTGCAGCGAGTATCTCGCCTTCTGACTCCCCAAAGCCTTTCCACTTTCTACAAGGCACAAGTCAGGAGTGTGCTGGAATACTCTCCATTTGCCTGGATGAGTGCAGCTCCAACAATACTCAAGAAGCTCGACCCATCCAGGATAAAGCAGCCCGCTTGTTTGGCACCCCATCCACCACCTTGAACATTCACTTCCTCCACCACCGGCGCACCGTGGCTGCAGTGTGTACCATCTAAATATGCACTGCAGTAACTCACCAAGGCTTCTTTGACTGCTCCTTCCAAACCTCTACCACCTAGAAGGACATGGGCAGCAGGCGCATAGGAACACCGTCATCTGCAAGTTCCTCTCCAAATTACACACCATCCTGACTTGGGAATATATCGCTGTTTCTTCATCACTGGGTTCAAATCCTGGAACTCCCTCCTGAACAGCATTATGGGAGTACCTGCACCACACGGTCTGCAGCGGTTCAAGAAGGTGGCTCACCACCTCCTTCTCGAGGGCAATTAGGGATGGGCAATAATTGTTGGACTTGCCAGCGACACCCACATCTCTTGAATGGATAAATAAAAAGTGAGTTACTAAATGAGTATTTTGCATCTGTCTTCACCAAGGAAGAAGATGCTGCCGGTCATAGTGAAAGAGGAGGTAGTGGAGATACTGGATGAATAAAAATTGATAGAGGAGCTACTAGAAATGCTGGCTGTACTTATAGAATCATAGAAAGTTACAGCACAGAAGGAGGCCATTTCGGCACATCGTGTCCACGCCGGCCAACCAAGAGCTATCCAGCCTAATCCCACTTTCCAGCTCTTGGTCTGTAGCCCTGTAGGTTACGGCACTTTAAGTGCACATCCAAGTATCTTTTAAATGTGGTGAGGGTCTCTGCCTCTACCACCCTTTCAGGCAGTGAGTTCCAAGCCCCCACCACCCTCTGGGTGAAGAAATTTCCCTTCCTATCTCCTCTAAAAACACCCCCAATTACTTTAAATCTATGCCTCCTGATTGTTGACTCCTCTGCCAATTGAAACAGGTCCTTCCTATCCATTCTATCAATTAGGTCTTCCCTTAGCCTCTGTTCCAAAGAAAGCATTCCCAGCTTTATTCCTGGTCCCCCTTTGTCCTTTGCCATAACTACCCTAAATCTTACTCAATTATGATCACTAGCACCAAAATGCTCTCCCACTGATGCCCCTTCCAACTGCCCCTCTTCATTCCCCAAAACTAAGTCCAGAACCGCCCCCTCCCTTGTTGGGCTTGTTACATACTGGCTAAAGTAGATAAGTCCCCTAAAGCAGATGGGATGCATCCCAAGATGCTGAGGGAAGTTAAGGTGGAAATTGTGGAAGTACTGGCCATAATCTTCCAATCCTCCTTAGATACAGGAGGGGTGCCAGAGGACTGGAGAATTGTAAATGTTACACCCTTGATCAAAAAAGGGTGCAAGGATAAACCCAGCAACTACAGGCCAGTCAGTTTAACTTAGTTAGTGGGATAGCTTTTAGAAATGATACTCGGGGATAACATTTGCAGTCACTTGGACAAGTATGGATTAATTAAGGAAAGTCAGCACGGATTTGTTAAAGGCAAATTGTATTTCACTAACTTGATCGAGTTTTTTGATGAGGTAACAGAAAGGTTGATGACAGCAAAGCCGTGGTGTACATGGACTTCCAAAAGGTGTTTGATATAGTGCCACATAATAGGCTTGCCAGCAAAGTTGAACCACATGGAATAAAAGAGACAGAGGCAGAATGGATACCAAATTGGCTAGGTGACCGGAAGCAGAGAGTCGTGTTGAACGGTTCTTTTTCAGACTAGAGGAAGGTATACAGTGGTGTTCCCCAGGGGTCGGTATTAGAACCACTGCTTTTCTTGATGCACATTAATGACTTGGACTTGGGTGCACAGGGCACAATTTCAAAATTTGCAGATGACACAAAACTTGAAAGTATAGTGAACAGTGAGGAGGATAGTGGTAGACTTCAAGAAGACATAGACAGACTGGTGAAATGGACAGACAAATGACCAATGAAATTTAATGCAGAAAAGTGTAAAGTAATACATTTTGGTAGGAAGAGCGAGGAGAGCCAATACATTCTAAAGCGGGTGCATGAACAGAGAGACCTGGGGGTATATGTGCACAAATCGTTGAAGGTGGCAGGGCAGGTTGAGAAAGCAGTTAAAAAAGCATACGGGCTTCATAAATAGAAGCATAAAGTACAAAAGAAAGGAAGTTATGATGAACCTTTTATAAAACACTGGTTCGGCCTCAACTGGAGTATTGTGTTCAAATCTGAGCACCGCACTTTAGGAAGGATGTGAAGGCCTTCGAGAGGGTGCAGAAATGATCGACAAGAATGGTTCCAGAGATGAGGGACTTCAGTTATGTGGATAGACTAGAGAAGCTGGGGTTGTTCTCCTTAGAGCAGAGAAAGTTGAGTGGAGATTTGATGGAGGTGTTCAAATCATGATGGGTCTATTCAGAGTAGATAAGAGAGAAACTGTTCCAATTGGCGGAAGGGTCGAGAACCAGAGGACACAGATTTAAGCTGATTGGGAAAAGAACCAAAGGCGACATGCAGAAAAACTTTTTAATGCAGCGAGTGGTTAGGATCTGGAATGCACTGCCTAAAAGGGTGGTGTAAGCAGACTCAAACGTGGCTTTCAAAAGAGAATTGGCTAAGTACCTGGAGAAATTTTTTTTGCAGGGCTACAGGGAAAGGGCAGAGGTGTGGGACTAGCTGAAGTGCTCTTGCAGAGAGCCAGCAGGGGCTGAATGGCCTCCTGCTGTGCTGTAACCATTCTATGATTCTGTGATATGAGCTGAAATTTATGGAGAGTGGAAGATTAGCTATGGGAGCATTGGAATAGTTGAATCTGTAGGTGATTTAAACGTGTATGATTTTTAGCAGATATAGGGGTGGAGGCAGGTTATGCTGGAGGTGGAAGTAAGTGGAGAGGATATTGGATCAAATAGGAAATCTAGGTTGTGAACAGTCTGGTTCAGTCCTAGACAGTTGCTGGGGAGGGGAAATCAATTCAGTGATGAAGATGCAAAGTTTGTGGCGAGGACCGAAGATAATAGCTTCAGTCATCTCAGTATTTAGCTGGAGGAGATTATGGCTCATCCAAGATAGAGAGAGGCGGTGGAGAGGTAGAACTGGACGGCATGTGGAAGATCACCCAATGTCCACAGTTCCCTTCCTGAAGTACTACACATTCTCTTTCCACTAGTTTAACCTCATTGCATCTTAAGAAAATATTTTCTCAATATGCAGGTCAACATCCACCTGAGATTGATGCACCTGTTGACTGTCCTTCAACTTTGTGACCTTTATTCTTATGTGTCTCGGGCGTACGTTTCCTGCGTCCCGGCGGCCTCCATGCGGCCGGTGCCATGTTCGGACCACCACCTGGTGTGAGCGGAGCTCGCTTCGCTCCGCACGAGGACGGGGTCCGCGTACTGGCATTTTAACAACCAGCTGATGGAGGACGAGCGGTTCTAGGACTCGTTCCGTCGTTTCTGGGCCGACTGGAGAAGGAAGCAGGAGGGCTTCCCCTCCTTGAGGCTATGGTGGGACGTGGGCAAGGCTCACGTCCGCGTCTTCTGTCAAGAGTATGCGAGGAGGTCGACCAAGAGGCTGGTGGCCAGGATCGGGCGCCTAGAAAAAGAGGTGCTCGACCTGGAGTCCCATCTTGGTCAAGTCGTCGAGGACCCGGCCCTGCGGACGGTGTACGAAGCGAAGAAGGCCGCGCTGAAGGACCTGCAGTACGTTGGGTCCTGAGGCGCGTTCGTGAGGTCGCGGATCCGGTTCCTGCGGGATCTAGACCGCGGCTCCCCCTTCTACTCGCTGGAAAAAAGACAGGATGTCCGTAAGCAGCTCTTGACGCTGCTGGCCGACGACGGCTCTCTCGTCTCGGATCCGGAGGGCGTCAACAACAGTGCCCGAGAATATTACGGGGCTCTGTTCTCTCCGGAGCCGTCCAGCGAGGAGGCACGTAGAGTTTTGTGGGAGCACTTGCCGAAGGTCGGCTCGGAGGGCGCCGAAAATCTGGAAGCTCCGCTATGCCTGGCGGAGCTGACCGGCGCCTCGACCGGCTCTCGAGGGGAAAAGCTCCGGGGCTGGACAGGCTGACCGTGGAGTTCCACAGGGCATTCTGGGACGCCCGGGTCCTGGGGGAAAGTCTGGCGACCGGGGAGATGCTCCTCTCTTGGCGCAGGGCAGTCATCGTCCTGCTGCCTAAGAAGGGCGATCTCCGCCTCCTTAAGAACTGCCGCCCGGTCTCCCTCCTCAGCACGGACTACAAACTCTTCGCCAGGGTGATGTCTGCTCGCCTCGGCGCCGTGCTGGACCACATGATCCACCCCGACCAGTACTACACGGTCCCGGGCCGGACAATCCACGATAACATCCATCTGGTCCGGGACCTCATCCATCATTCCCAGGAGGCTGGTCTGTCGGTCGCCTTCCTATCCCTCGACCAAGAGAAGGCGTTCGACAGGGTGGATCACGACTATCTGTTCGGGACTCTGCGCGCTTTCGGGTTCGGGACGCATTTCGTCGCCCGGATCCGACTTTTGTACACCGCCGCGGAGTGTCTGATTAAAGTTAACGGGTCCTTGACGGCGCCCCTTCGCTTTAGGAGAGGGGTACGCCAGGGATGCCCCATGTCCGGCCAGTTATATGCCATCTGCGTGGAGCCTTTACTGCGCCTCCTGCGGACGAGGTTGACGGGACTGGCTCTGCAAGGGCCGGGTGTGGAGGTCGTCCTCTCGGCTTACGCCGATGACGTGCTCCTCACGGTAGAGGATCCCGCTGACCTGCGGAGGATGCGTGAGTGCCAGGAGATTTACTCGGCCGCATCCTCCGCCAGGATCAACTGGGAGAAATGTTCCGGACTCCTGGTGGGTCAGTGGCGGGTGGACTCCCTGCCGGAGGAGCTCAGGCCTTTTGCCTGGAGCACGACCCATCTCCTCTATCTGGGAGTCTACCTTAGCCCCGACGAGGAAGCCTGGTCGCCGAGCTGGAGGCCAAGGTCGCCGCTCGCCTAGGGCGCTGGACAGGACTGCTCCGAGTGCTGTCCTACAGAGGTCGAGCGCTAGTCATAAACCAGCTGGTGGCCGCTATGCTGTGGTACCGGCTGGTCACTTTGACCCCTCCCCCTGCGTTTGTCGCCAAGATACAGAAGAAGCTGGTGGACTTCTTCTGGAACAACAGGAAGCACTGGGTCTCTGCCGCGGTCTTGAGTCTCCCGCTTAGGGAGGGCGGTCAGTCGTTGGTGTGCGTCAACACCCAGCTAGCGACTTTCCGTCTTTAGATCCTGCAGAGATACCTTTACGTCAAGCCCCCTCCTAGGTGGCGTGCGCTGGCGACGTATTTCTTCCGCCAGCAGCACAGTCTCAACTACGACACGCAGCTCCTGTTTGTGAGCTTGGGGGGCGTCAGGACCGCCGTCCAGGAGCTGCCTGTCTTTTACAAGGAACTCACCAGGGTCTGGAACAAAGTCTCCACCAAGCGCAGCTCTCCACCGGCTGGAGTGGCGACTGTCCTGCAGGAGCCGCTGCTCGGGAATCCGTACCTCCACGACCGAGGTTTTAGGTGGCAGTTGGACGAGAGGGCTGTGGCTGGCGAGGTGGTCAGGGACCTGCTCGATGGCGAAGGAACGGGCTGGATGGCGCCAGACACGCTGGCGCGGCGCTTAAATTCAGCCGACGTCCGCCGCGCGGCCGATGCCATCGAGTCGCTAAAAACAGCACTGGGCCCTGACTCCGTTAGGTGTATCGAGGAGGCTCAAGCACGTGGGGCGATCCCGTCCGAACTGACCCCCGTCCGGACGGAATTCCTCATCGGCGCCAAACCCCAGAACCTCCCTCTGGAGCCGGCGCCTCACAACTGAAGCCGCCTCGGGGAAATCCCCTCCGTGCCTTTCAGTTCTGCGCGGAGGGGTTTTCTGTACGGGCTGCTCATGCACACTCTCAAACTTGCCATCCTCGTCTGCCGTCCGGACACGCCATGGCGTACCATCTTGCCGTCCGGAGGAGGCGGGGGTCCCCGATGGAGTGCACTCTACGCGGGTGTCCTCATTATTTATCGGGGACTTGGCCTGGAGGGTGGTGCACGGAGCAGTCCCGTGCAATAAATTTTTAAGCCGGTTCACAGGCTCCCAGGCCACCTGCAATTTCTGCGGTCTGGAAGAGTCCGTGTTCCACGTTTTTATCGAATGTACGAGGTTGCAGCCCCTGTTTCATTATTTAAAGGGGCTGCTCCTCAATTTCTGGCTGCACTTCAGTCCCACACTCCTGATCTTTGGGCACCCTGTGAGGAGGGGAGCGGGTAGGTCCGAGGGCCTCCTCGTAGGACTGCTCCTGGGCACGGCCAAGGGGGACCATCAGCCGGTCCAGGCAGCAGGCGGTCGAGGGGGTCGTTCAGCCTGACTGCCTGCCTCTCTTCCGTGCCTACATCCGGGCCAGGGTGTCCCTCGAGATGGAGCACGCGGTGTCCACCGGTACGCTCGCGGCCTTCCGCGAGACGTGGGCGCCGGAGGGACTGGAGTGCATCATCACCCCCGGCAACCAAATTTTAATTTGATTTTATGTTTTAAAGTTCAATTTGTTTTAATTGCCGGGTTTTAGTGTCCCCCTCCCCTTTTATAGGGGGCACTTGTAAAAATATATGGTTTTAATGTCCCAAAAAAAAAATCACAAAAAAAAACCTACAAAAAAAAACATTTATTTAAAAAAAAAGGGGGCAGTTAAGTGTCTGGAGTGTCCCCCAGATCAGGGGGCACTTGATCTAATGTTATTTTGTTCCCCCCCCCCCCCCCCAAAAAGAGTTGTGACCTTTATTCCAGCCTTACTAAAATGCATGCTTAATTTCCAGTCTTCAGTTCTGATGAAGGGTATGCAACAAAAACTTCATAGTCTATTTTCCCTTTACAGATTATGTATATGTCCACCATTTTATCTCTGTTTCAGATTTCCATCCTTTGCATTTTCCATTTTTATTTTATTGAAAATACATGCTCTGATCATTTTGCTTTTTTTGTTGTGATGCTGGGCTATGGCCTCACTCCCTTTTTTATGACCTGGAAATACAATCAGTGAGGCCCTAGGACTTTAATATTAGCTGCCACTAAATGGGTATGCCCTTTTTTAATCGCTTTTATTTCGAACAAAATAGTTGCCCTTTTTTATTCACTTTTATTTCAAACAAAATAATTACCATCTAAATATTCTGTAGAACTCCAAACAATCCTAATGGATGCTGCTCTCTGAGCCAGTTGTGTCTCAGACTTTTACTGTAAGCTGTGTAACACACTATGAATTAGAGTTCTCAAAATATTTATACCATCCCATTCACTATTTTATGTTAATATAATTCACTATGTCAGTCAATTAATTCAATCCTGGAGAAGCTGCTTGTGAAAACACCTGGTACAGTTTTGCTGCTTCTAAATCACGTGATTGGCTCACAGAATCCCACTCTGTCAGTCTTTTTTAAAGCAAACCAATAAATTGTAAAGCTGGAAGAAATGCTTACATTTGTTTTGATTGTAAAGAATAAGACACTCTTATGCGTGTAAAAGACTTAACAATTAAAGGAACTAATATGCTTTTGGTTCATTTTACAGGGCTCTAACAGTACCAACTACATCCAAGGTGCATTTCAGTTACTGCTTCCAATTCTTCAGATTTGTCACATGCAGTCCAGCACCAACAAAGCAGCCAAATAAGTTGGGAAATTGTGGGACTACCTTTACATTCAGTAATATTAGATTTTGAGTTGCAGAATTTCAGACAACCTGCAGCAAAGTTGACATGAACCTGATTCTGCACTGAAGGGTTGACACTAAGACTGTACAAAAGTCATTAGTAGAACTTCTGTTAATTTTGGAAGACCAATTGAAACACTAATCGCCTTTGTTGTTGAAAGACCTGAGCTAACACAGTGAAATAAATGTGTTGTACCATACTCTTAAAAGAAATGATCAGCAACAGTGCATAAATCAGATTTCTTGACTCATGTGATTGGGAGACCTGCATGGAGGTTCAACTCATGCATTAAATTTATTATTTGAAATTGTTTTTCGTTCCAAATTACCTTTCATCCAAAATAAAAAATGCAATTTGTGATGATATTTAAATCACACTATTGATGCAGGAACTCAGGCTTCCACTCACTTGGCACCAAAGCTGCATTTTGCTATTTTAGTCACATTAAATGTTCATTCTAAATCCTTTCTGATCCAGTTGGAAATATACAAAGCACTAGGCAAACATCGTCACTAATATTTTTACTTCAACACCTAGTTTCATCTTTATTATAATATAATGCTTGGATTGAGGATGGGGATACTAGAGTGTCATGTGCCAGAAAATCACTACAATACTTTAGAAGCTGATGTGAATAAAGTTAATTGTAACTGTAGTATATTTTTGAATTTCTTGGATTAAAAACTTGTGCAAAATAATAATTAAAACAATTATCATTGATTTAATCTACACTGAACTGAAGTAGGCAAAAATAAAATAATTGTATCCCTGGTAAATATATATGCACTGAATTTGTACGGGGATTGTCCCGATCTCCCACTGTATCCTCAGCGGGAGACCAGCAGAGAACCCTGGAGAAACCGTGTAAAAGCAGCAGTTTCTCCAGCGTCTCCGTTGATCTCCCAGTGAATTTATGGCAAGATATTGTTCCAATCCCTGTGGAAATTCAGTCCTATTTTTCTCATTTTTATACTTAAACCATGTGTCCTGTACTTGTCTATGTCCCATCTTGGAATCCAAGAAAAATTCTTATCAAGGTTCAGATTAGTTCGTGCCTTGCTTGCAATTTATGTAATCTTGAGAAGTAAAACAATGAGAAATGGATTTAAGATCTGGTATTTTTCATGGTATTTAGATTTTTTTTAAATGTAACAATAACCAAAAGAAACCTGTAGCTTAATACAGCTCTAGTATAGTAGATAAATGCACTTTTATCTAGATTTTTGGCCTAGTCATATTAAGTGGATGAAAAATCTAGCTCTTTGGCTCTAACTTCATGGGCACAAAAACACTGCATTTGGCTTGTGATTGGTGAAATATGAGAGGCAGCTGCATATCTAATTGTCCTGTGAGATGTACACCAACTATGAAACAAAATCTGTACAGAAAGGGAAACTAGGCTGACCTTGCGACTGGTCCATATTTAATTCCTTAATCCTTGCCAAAAATTTGCATTCAGATCACTTTGATATTCAGCTATTATATAGGCTAGTGTATTCACAAAAATGAAGGAAAGTTTAAATAGAGCACCTGAGAATTGTTCTGAGGTATCAGTATCCATGAACCAAAGTATCCATAAATGAAGTTCAGGATACTCCTTGTAAGACTTCTAGTTTAAGGCATTAATGCACCAATTAACTGCAAGGCTTAGCTCCATCAATGGCTAGGATACGAAAGGTAGTATAATTGAGTCAAGCAACAAAAAGTCTCAGCTTCAGTATTTTGTCTCTTGTAGAAGGGGTGCTACCATTGGCCTCGCTACCCTTGGGTAGGGAAAGCAAAATCAACCAGGGCTCCTGTTTCCATTGGCTATTCGGTGACACCTGCTGGAGACTCTGGACAAGGACACAATCAGGTTTGGCAGTAATGTTCCATGTGGGTGAATAGTCGGCCATCACCTTGCTGCCAAGGTTCACAGATGAGGAAAGGCTATTTGGGAAAGATAATGGAGATCAACCAGTGTTTGTGGAACCATATTCCAGGAGTCAAAATGTCTTCAGGAGGGGTGATTATTTTTTTAAAGTGAAAGGCTTATCACTTACCTCTTTAATCCATGTCATTACATACTTGCTCACATTACTACAATATTATTGATTTAAACTGATGAATTATTTATGACTTAAATTGCATTCAAAGGGCAAAATGTCTGTCCTAATGACAACAGGATTTCAGATAACACACACAAAGATTTGTAAATAATATGCTGTTTAATAAATACAAATCCTGCTTCAAGACAATAGTAAATAATTAGGCCTTCTGATTTTCAGGTTTTAATTTTTCCTCAATTCAGTCACCTGCGAGCAAGTTGTATTTTTTAGGTTAAAATAAAACTTTGTTTGCAATCAGAAAACTTTGTTTATATAGAGTTAATCATCAAAACAAGCTTGGGACAAATAAAATACTTCTAAGTAAATAAGAAACACTAATTTTTTGAAGAGTGTTGGCATGTACCATCAGCTGTATCCTCGCCACTCTTCCCCGTAGAATCTTGTGCAGTATGATTGTACGCTATGCTGATACTGTCCATCAGCACTGAGGAGAGGAATTGCTCCCTGCATCAAACTGAAAGTGATTGTATAATCCCAGACTCGCACTACGCCAGTGCTGATGTTTGCAGGTATTATCAAGTTTAACCCCAATTCTGGAATTCGCCTTTTGAGGAGCAATTATCAGATTTACTCATAAAATCAAAAGACTAATAAATCCTCCACAGGTTGAGCAGTGGTTTTTCATTTGTGCTTTAAAAAGTATGTCATTACATACTTGTTCACATTACTACAATATTTTTGATTAAAATTTATGTATTATTTATGGTTTAAATTGCATTCAAAATGAAAAATATCTGTCCTAATGACAAAACAGAAGTTCAAATAATGCATAAATGTAAAGATTTGCTATGATTTGTGAATTATATACTGTTCAGTAAATGCAAGTCTTGCTTCAAGGCAACAGTAAATAACCAAAAATGCTTTAAAGCAACAGCATCAACATTTATGCCCAAAAGGAATTGTAACTTAATTGTTTCACTTCTTTCAGCTTTGCGCAAGAATAATAGCCTTGAAATTGGCATTTGTCTTTTTTTTAAAGTGCACTAATCGATTTTAAAATAAACAGGTTAGTTAAAATAGTGAACAGAGGGACAGGATGCAAACCCAAATATTTGGCCGCCAATATCACTAACTTTCAGCAGACACAGGTGCATCTAGCAGGATTCCTGGTGTTGCTGGGAATGTTCGCCGCACCTCCACACTACTGCTGGAACACAAGTGATTCCTATGGTAATATGAATTCAGAAGTTTACAAAGTTTTTTTCATATGTCACATTATAGTTCTCATATGTATTTTATATGAAGTAATCGTTTGAAAAGTGTAAAACCATTCTGCGCTCAATAGGTTTTTAATGTTTGGACTTGAAGCACTCTGTGCTTAAAATGAAATGAACTAGCATATGGATTTATCTTACGGTACATTTAGGGTAACAGTTGCTCTGTTCAGTAGATTCTGCCTTAATTTTTCTTAATGAATCATTTGTCTTGAATAAACATTACATAGGGAAAATGTTTGATGTATGGTCTTTCATTAATGTGCACTGCACCTTGTCAAATACAATATGGACAAAATAGCTCCTCCCACTGAAAGGCCATAAGCATAAATGGTATGTGAGCAATTTATGTTTTGCAGTCCACCTGAAAATATATCTGCTGCTGGTGTACTGTATTGAAAGGCTAAAATTTGCCTATCTACCAAGTATGTTTTAAGGCATCAGCACTTGTATAATTGGTACTAATACATTAAGGTGAGGATCTTTCTCCAACTACGTCTATAACCAGATGCAAATTGCATAATTGCATTAGTGTAATTGCAGCACAAATCCAACATGAGGGGAGGACTGTTAGAAAATGTCCAGAACCTGATGGGCTGAGTTTTTCTGTCACACTTAAAACAATTGGCAAGTTTCGATTGCAAGGGTGGACACTTCTGCCCGCCTCACTTGTGTTCCAGCAGTAGTGTAGAGGTGCGGCAGACGTTCCTAGCAACACCAGGAATCCTGCTAAATGCACCTGTGTCTGCTGAGAGTAGGTGTGGGTTCATTCTGGGCCTAATGTAATCCTCATCACAAGAAAACAAACTAATCAATCCCAAAGGAATTGATTAGCATCCCAGATTGGGCCATATGACCTGTAAGAGCATAAAAAGTTACAAACTTTGCTCCCTAGCTCCCCCTCTTGGAGCAGCACAGTGCCGCACTGAGATTCCAATGCCTCCGCAGGGTGAACACTCCTGTTTCACTGCTACAGGTGCAGGGGCCTTTATATTTTTTAATGATCCCATTCGCCGGATTTAGGGCGGGATTGTGGCCAGGTCAAAGTGGCGGGCAGAAGTTCCAACCTACCACACTTCTAATGGTGCAATGGAGTTGCAGATTTTTTTCCCTAATATATGTGGATTTTTCTTTGGAATAGAGTGCGCACCATTCATCTTCTGGCAATTGCATCTGTGATGTAGAAGCCTTTTGATGCAAACTTGCTGCTGGAAGGCAAAGTGTCACCATTTATACAATCACCAGGAGCTTTGGGAAATTAATTTAACTGATCTGTAGCTCCCTTGAAAGCACATCTTATTAACTAGTGTTTATTACTTGGTATGCATTATCGTGTATACATATTAAAATAAGACATCACTCATCCTTTGCCAATGTGGTGCAGCAGTTAACAGAGCAAATGTAACAAAATAGTCAGATATAAGTCAGAAGGTTTGTTCAACTAATGCTCTGGTCAGACTACACTTTGAATCCTGTATCTAGTTCTGGGCACAGATACAACAAAAATATTCAGGCTCTGCACACAATTCAGAGAAGAGCCAATATGAAAAGAACTCTTACTAATAGGTTTGCACTGCAGCTGAGTGAGTGATGAGACATCCAACTGGAAGCTATAATGCCCTGTGCTGGTTAAAGCATTAGTAATGGAGGTTGTTTTTAAATGCCCCAAATATTTATAGTTGGAGGCATGTCAGGGAAACCAGACCTGGAGTGACTATACTTGCCATTATGCCACCAATTGTACCTAACGTCCTGGTACATCCACCTTCCAATGATGTGGAAAAACTGCCTCAGCAGATTCTGGGTTAACAAGAGGGGTAGTTGCAGAGCTGTACCACCTGCTGCAAAGAACACTTGCAGCCAACTTGCAAAATAGGGTTTGCAATGCTAATTGCAGTCAAAATCACCACCACCGTCAACTCAGTTCCGCACAATGTGCAGCTCACACGTTTATCAATCATGTGACTGATGCATTGGTAAACTGGGCTGGTATATTCACCTCCTTTACCACCGAATAAAAGGAACATCATGAAATTCCTGATGTCACTGCACTGTATCCCAAAACCATTTGGGTAGCATGTTTCTGTTCCTCTTGCACCATTACTTGCTTTCCCTTATCTGTGTACTGTGGCTTACCTGATGCTACCCTCTTAAGTTCACTAACTGCAGGGTGCTGGAAGGCCACTCTTCCAAGCTTACTGTGACGGAAAAGGAACATCCATTAGAATGCAGCCTCCCAAGAGATACCTTCAAACAGCTTGAATTGTAAAATACTATGGGGGTGAATTACTGTGGATGTGTTTCTCCTCATCCACTGTAACTTTTGGCAGAAATGCCATGGAAAACCAGTGTAATTGTTGTTTCCGCCATTATTCCAACATTTCCACAACTCTTCCATTGAAATTATGACAGATGAGCGGGTAAATTTCCCCCGCCCTCCCCCATGGAAATTCAAGCCCATATGTGTGAAGTGGTTGTGTGCATCGCCACCACGTAAAGCTACTGACTGGTAGTGTAATGGATACTGGATGATGTTTCATGCTCCACCTTTCCCTACTTCCTTTATGCTCTTGTATGCAAAGAAGCCCAGGATGGTCTCATCAAAGAGAGTTGTAAGTAGTTTTGCCCCTGGTGGTTTTGAATCACCCCTCTTACAACAGTTCTAGACACCAGAATTATAGTTGTGAGCGGTAATATATAGTCAAAGAAAGATCTTTTCGGTCACAACCATCACAGTGCTTTTATTCAAGTTAAAGCACACACCCGCACCCAGTAAAAACACACCCTGGTAGTGTAATACAAACTAAACACAGTACAACACACAGTCTGGCCCGTCTAAACAGGTCCCTAACATGAAGTACCCACGTCTAAAACACTCCTGCTCGGATTCAAAATTGCACCACTGATATCTGTCCAACCGAACGTGCGTACGCTTATGATCCTTGCAAAATCCTCCCCACTTAAACCCCGAAGGCTTGGTTGGGACACATGACACCCTTTCGCACAATGTGGTGGTCTTAAAGATGTGTTGGCTGGGATAAATGCTCACCAATTACCCCTCTGACTCACTCGCTGCTTCTCCTGATGAGGCGTATCTTCGGGATCTTCAAGTCCAGTTTCGAGGTGAGCTTCCCAGTCGAAGTAGCAAGGCTCTCTGGTGTTTATTCTCTCCGTCCCAGACAGAGTGCTCAGTCCTTGTGCATTGAATGAACCAAGCAGGTATAGAAGAGGTGAGAGAGATGGCAGCCAAAACTGCCTCTCTTATACTTGCAGAAATGCCTCCTCTTGTGCCAAAAGTCCAACTGTCCTTCCCTGAGGCTGTGCAACTCAAAAGCAAAATCAAGTCTCAGGCCTGTTCCTTTGTCAACTGGGCTGCACCTCGATGTGTGGCTCCAGTGAGTCTGTGGTTGAATGGCTTTCCTTTGTCTTTTGATGGCCTGAAACCCCAGCCACTTTACTTAATGTCTCACTGATTGCAAGACAAAAGGCCTGCCCATCAACCATTCCTGCCATTGATTCCTTGTCCACCTGATGTGTATTCCTGTGAGGCATGTTTGGACCTGCCCCACGTCAGTGCTGTCTGCTCTCTGCAGTAACAGAAAATGTGTCCAAGCAATGTTTTTGCCAAATCTTAAGAGTCCAAAGCTTATCATTCTGGATTCTCCTGCAGTATGGGTTTATTGTGGGGGTAATATTCCAAGTTCACATTACCAGTAAGTAGCTTTATCTGGTAGCGATGCATATTGGGATATTGCAAGCACTTTGCCTGCGATTGTCTTTTCATTAACTTTAATGGGTGGAAAATCATGGGCAGCACACCTGCAATTTCCCAATATGCATAGTCAGAAGACAAGGCTTCCCTCTGACAGTGTGAATTCAGAAAATTACCCTATCGGTGCCACCTTGGGCATTGATGCCACCTCACCAGTTGTCAAACAAGTATAAAGCAATGTACGTGTGGAAACTGACCAATGTCTGTAGATAATGGTCAGCGTGTTAATGAGGAAGAGGTTAAATATGGATCTTTGTAGAACTCAAGGTGACAATGTGGGGGTGAGAAGCGATGCTTTGGCTACCATCAGATAGACAAAAATGAAATCAAGAGAGGTCAGTTTCACCAAGACAACGGAGGAGGATGATGTAGTTAATTACAATTAAATGCTTTACATTGGTGAGCCCAACAATGAACAACATGCATCAACATTACAACCAGTACATACATTCAATTCACAAAGAATAAATGGTATATATGAAAAGGCTGATCAGTTTACTGCGTACATGCTAGCAACACATACATACACTTCTATTATTTCAATTTAAATTAAACCAGATTTTTATTAGTGTTGTATAAGAAGTTTGCACACTTTTTCAGGTCATGGTTTGAGATTTTAAAAAACATGCTTTATTACAGATTAATTTGGTTATAATTTCAGTGTTCCTGTTCTTCAGAGTCACTACCCATGCCAGCCCACAGAGGGCAACCAAATGCAACACACAAGCTCTTTGCACAATGTTGTAAAACTCTAGTTTTTTTGGGACAGAGTTTTTCACCTTAATGTCAGTGCAAATATTTTTTTTGTAATATTGTATAACTGTATTTTCATTTTACCTTTGTTTGCTATACCACTCCTAAACTAGGTAAACTATCCCTTCTCATCCTTCTTGACTTGTCTGCCGCCTTAGACACAATTGACCACATCATCCTCCTCCAACGCCTCTCTACTGTCGTCCAGCTGTGTGGGACTGCACTCGCCTGGTTCTATTCTTATCTATCTAATCGTAGCCAGAGAATCACCTGTAACAGCTTCTCTTCCCGCTTCCGCATCGTTACCTTTGGTGTTCCCCAAGGATCTATCCTTGACCCCCTCCTATTTCTCATCTACACGATGCCCCTCAGCGACATCATCTGAAAACACAGCATCAATTTCCACATGTACGCTGACGACACCCAGCTCTACCTCACCACCACTTCTCTCAACCCCTCCAATGTCTTTAAATTGTCAGACTGCTTGTTCGACATCCAGTACTGGATGAGCAGAAATTTTCTCCAACTAATAATTAGGAAGACCAAAGCCATTATCTTTGGTCTCCGCCACAAACTCCCTAGCCACCAATTCCATCCCTCTCCCTTGCAACTGTCTGAGACTGAACCAGACTGCAACCTTGATCCCGAAATGAACTTCCGACCACATATCCACGCCATCACTGGGACCACCTATTTCCACCTCTGGAACATAGCCCATTAGCCCTTGGCTCCTGACTAAGCAACACCTCGATTTTGAAATTCTCATCCTTGTTTTCAAATCCCTTCATGACCTCACCCCTCTCTATCTCTGTAATCTCCAACCCCACAACCCTCCAAGATATCTGCGCTCCTCTAATTCTAGCCTCTTGAACATTCCTGATTCTAATTGCTCAACCATTGGTGGCTGTGCCTTCAGCTGCCAAGGCCCTAAATTCTGGAATTCCCTCCCTAAGCCTCTCTGCTTCTCTATGGGGAGCGGGCAGGGAAGTAAAGTTGAGGCCAAGATCAAATCAGCCATGATCTTATTGAATGGCTCCTGCTCCTATTTCTTATGTTCTCTACCTCTGTTTCCTCCTTAAAACCTACCTATATCTCCTTATGTGGCTCGGTGTCAAATTTTGTTTTAAAACACTCTTGTGAAGTGCTTTTGGACGTTTTACTATGCTAAAGGCGCTATATAAATACAAGTTGTTGCTATTTTAGTTTTCAATAGCAAGGAGTAGCTGCACATGTTGAGGGGACACAATAAGCACACCCATGTTAAGATGTAGAAATAAATTAGTTCATATGTTAACATATGCTTTTTGTTTTTGCCCCACCTTTCATTATAATATTACAACGCACTGAAGAAAGCAAATTGCATTACAGAATTGCAATTCTGGGGGAGAAGGTTTGGAAAGAATTTCAACTGAATGTTTAGAACTGAATTTTTCTGAATATAGTCCAGGAGGATCGGGGCAGGATTTGCGCCCATTACATTCAGCCTATCTAGGGCTGCCAACTCTGGTTGGATGCATTCCTGGAGATTTAACTACATTACATCTAATCACTGTGCACAGTCTTGGTCTCCATATCTGAGAAAGGACGTACTTGCCTTAGAGGCAGTGCAATGAAGGTTTACTAGATTGATTCCTGGGATGAGAGGGTTTTCCTACAATGAGAGATTGAGTAGGTTGGGCCTATACTCTCTGGAGTTTAGAAGAATGAGAACTGATTTCATTGAAACATATAAGATTCTGAGGGTGTTTGATAGGATAGATGCTGAGAGGTTGTTTCCCCTGGCTGGAAAGTCTAGAACAAGGGGGCATAGTTTCAGGATAAGGGATTAGCCATTTAAGATGAGGAATTTCTTCACTCAGAGGGTTGTGAATATTTGGAAGTCTCTACCCCAAAGGGATGTAAATGCTGAGTTGTTGAGTATATTCAAGGCTGAGATAGATACATTTTTGGACTCTAGGGGAATCAAGGGATATGGGGATAGGGCAAGGAAGTGGAGTTGAGCTCGAAGATCAACTATAACCTTATTGAATGGCGGAGCGGGCTCGAAGGGCCGTATGACCTACACCTGCTCCTAATTCTTATGTTCGTATGACATTTGATCACATGGCCACCTCCAGGGACTACCCTGTTGAAGGTAAGGGATTCACTAAATTTGTGTGATGCAAAGCAGATCAGAGTAAATATGCAAACAAAAGGTCAAGACTTTGATCCCTGCACTGTGCTGAGTTAGGGTGGTGGTAGGGACACTACATTTAATCTCAACTCCCCTGCGTTAAGGAAGGGGAAAACCAGCCAGGGTCCTCACACCTGATCACCAGCTATATCTTTAGAAACTGAGACCTAAGACAAGCTGCCATGCTCGTCGCCAAGTTTGATTCACCTTTGGCAGTGACAGCACTACATCTTTGTCCCACCTTTTCTCTCTTTCTCTGGTGTACCCCCACCCCATGTTCTGCTCACACAAAATCATGCTTGCCCTTCACCCAGTCCCCCATCCACTGAATTTGAAATCCTTGTTCTCTTTTACAAATCCCTCCGTAGCCTCAGCAACCGCCTCCAGCCCTCGTGCTCTTACATCCTCCAACTCTGGCTTCCTCCCTTCTGCAACACCATCAGTACCAAAGCCTTCAACCATTGCAGCTCTGCTCTCAGGAACTCCCTCCCTAAACCCCTCACCCCTTTGCTGTTCTCTCCCAACCTTTAAGAGACTCCTCAAACCCAATCTGTTTGTTTTCCCTCTTCTCTCCTAATTCGAATAGTGCTATAGGGCCTTTTCTCCTCTCTGAAATACTTTTGGATGTTTACCATCTTACTATGCTATATAAATAAATGCAAGTTGTTACTGCTGCTGACCAGTAGGTAGTGCACCAGCCCACCCCAGAGCAATGCTTACAATTTCTTCTCTTTTCCCTTGCTATGCTTGGCCTATTTCCCACACGAGGCACTGCATGCAGGGCTACAAAATAAAATTGGTGCAGAGCCTTATTGTTCAGCCCCTTCCACTTGAAAGAAACAAGGTTTTAGGTGCATATAGCACCCTACGTAAACTTGATGTCATCTAAAACTCTGGTGTCTGAATCCTAACTTGCACCATGTCCCGTTCACCCATCACCCTTGTGCTTGCAGACCTACACTGGCTGCCGGTTGGGAAACACCTTGATTTTAAAATTCTCATCCTCGTTTCCAAATCCTTTCAGGCCTTACTCCTCAACAACCTCCTCAACAACCCTCAGCGATCACCGATCTCCTCCAATTCTGTTCTATAAGCATCCCCGATATTAATCGCTCCACCAATGGTAGCTGTGCCTTCATCTGCCAAGGCCCTAAGCTCTGAAAATGCCTCCCTAAACCTCGCCGTCTCTCTATCTCTCTCTCACCTCCTTTTAAGATGCACCTTAAAACCTATCTTTTTGATTAAACTTTTGGGCATCTATCCTAATATTGTTGTCAAACATTGTTTGATAACGCTCCTATGAAGCGCATTGGGGCATTTTACAACATTAAAGGCGCTACATAAATACAAGTTGTTGACATTGTTGGAGGTTCTTCAGGGGTTCTGACTGCATACTTAAAGTCACCAACCCTTAAGATTTGTGTTTTTTTTTCTCAGCCGACAACTTTAAATTAAGCCAAACATCAACAAGAACAGATCTAACAGTGCTTCTCTAGATCAGTTACTGTGCAGCTCTGAATAATTCAAAAACCTGCCATTTTTCACAAGAGGCTTTATACTTGCAATTTATCACAGCTGCAATATTTATGATAATAGATAAAATTACAAGGAGGATATGTTCTCGGCAGCAGCCACATGACACAAGCCACTCCAGCTGAAACGAAAAAGTTCAAATGAAGTTTTTCAAACTTTTTTGAACTCGATGAGTACTGAGTGAATATATTTAATAGTAAGTGTTAAAGTCTGAGTCTGGAGGAGACTACCTCTTAATAGACAACTGTCGAAGACACACAAGCACCAAGTTCAATAGAGGTGGTGACCTGAGTCAGTTGACTGTTGAAGAGTGTGGGCACACAGCACAGAGGTGAATGTTGAAGTGCTATAGATGGGTTTAGGATTTATCTAGTAATAGCAGTACAGAGTGCAGCTCCGGAATACACAAGTGGGCAGGTGTGAACCATCAATGTAAAGTACTTATTTCCTGGGCTGCAGGCAGCAGAGCCCGGGGGATCGGCCCTCAGTTCCGGGAGACTCCGATTCAACCCAGGAGAATGTCCTTCCCTGTTTAATATGCAGGGGTCTCCCAGCAGGATCCCCGACACCAAGAGGGAGTGCGCCATTACTGAGGAGAGAAATGCGGTGAGACCGTCACTGCAGCACCAGAAGGGGAGGCTTAATTTAAAAGGGCAGAATAGCCCCAAAGATGTGCCAGCAACTTTAATGTTAGACCAAGGCCGAACAAAGGTAAGAATTTGATGACTATGGGGAAGGACTGATGCTCAATATTGGGCCCTTTCCCTCCAAAAGAGACATCAGAAAACTTAACATTACTGCCCCAGCAACTACTGCCACCCCTTACCTGGCAATCCCTGTGAGTGGTGGGATCAGCGGTGGAAAGCAGGGCTCAGCCTGGACCTCACAGTTTTAGTATCCCACAGCTTATTAAATGCCCTCTCGTTGATGATCGATTGACCCATGTCCAGTTCCAGTGATACCGGTATCCCGTTAAACTTCACATTAATCAAAATTGGTTTACTCTTGGTTATGAAGGAGTACAGTCCATACACTTCCTCCTCTGGAATCACGGATTGCGTATCCCGATCCGCGCTAGTCTGACTCTCATCCTTCACGTGGTGTGTCGCAGCTCGCTTCGTCATCTGCGGAAACTTGCGCTGGAGATGCCCCACTCTCAGACAGCCTTTGCAACTATATTGCTTAAATCGGCACTGCTGGTGCCGATGATTTCCCGCACAATGCCAACACGGAGAAGTCGGATACATTCCCGCTGGCAGACTTTGGGCAGCCACAGGTTTCGAGAACGCAGCCGGATAGGCCCTGCCAGGTGCCGCTCTGCCGAACGCCGAATAAATCGCATTTACAGTACTTGCCGAGGTTCGGTTTTTCACCGCTATTTGCTGTAAACTCCTGTCCGTCGTCATACATGATTGAGCGATCTGGATGGCCCTTTTTAAATCCAACTCCTCCACCGCCAGAAGTTTGTGCAGGATCACCTCGTGGTTGATATCGATAACAAAGAAGTCCCACAGCAAGTCTGCCAACACCGTCCTGAACTTGCACGGTCCCGCTAGACGTCTCAGGTCGGCAACTAATCCCTCCGCGCTCTGGCCCTCCGATCGAATGTGTGTATAAAACCTGTATCTCGAGATGATGATGCCGTCGTCTGGCTTGAGGTGCTCCCGTACCAATGTACACAACCCCTCGTACGTTTTCTCTGTTGGATCACTAGGCATGAGTCGATTCTTTATCAGGCCGTAGATCTTTGAACCGCACACAGTGAGGAACACGGCCCAGTGCCGATCTGCATCGTCGACCCCCTTCATTTTGTTAGCCACAAAGTACTGGTTCAAATGGCTCACAAAGTCTGCCCAATCTTCTCCCTCCACGAATCGCTCTAAAAATCCAATTGTGCTCATTTTGCAAACAAAGGTTCTTGTATTCTCGTCGCCAAATGTTAAGTATGCAATAAAGGTTCAAACTGAGTACTGTTTAACTAAGCAAGGTACAACCTTGGCTCTGCTTTATTTAGGCCTGAAGTGTCTGACTCTCAAAATGGCTGGCCTTTTACACCTGAGCAGCACCATGTGCGTGCATACATGACAACACTCTACCCTGATTCTTTGACCTCGGAACTTATAGGGGAAAAGGACAACACGTGACACAAAATTTAGGCTTAACCCAGTGCCAGTTTTATTGCACAGAAAAACTAACCAAAACTACAGAACTAGACTTCTGAGAGAAATCGGCTAGAGACATACAATCACCATTCCTGGTTGTAGCTTGTAAATTCATGGTCATTGGTTCCGTGAGCGGTTGGTTATTCTTCTGGCCGTTCTCTGCAGTGCTGTTCCTTCCATGTACGTTCTGTACCTCGCGTTAGTACCACGCTGCCATTACCCCGCCGAACGATGATGGACGATTGGTGGTGGGTGTACGTGTACCCTTCTTCTACGTCCATTTGTTCCTTCGGTCTGTTCTTCTTACATGTCTTTCTGTGTCTTGAGCTGCTTTTAGCATGCATATTTATATCCATGTTTTGACTGATCTCCCGCCACTGCGGTTTCTGATAAAGTGTTTGTATCGATACGTCTCTCTCATCTCGAGGGAGGAGAGCATGCCGGGAGATCTCAGAGATGCAGTGATCGTGACCATCTTTAAAAAAGGGGACAAGTCCGACCGGTATTTACAGGGGAATCTCCCTGATATCAGCCACTGGGAAACCTGTCGCTAAAGTCCTCCTCAACTGTCTTCTCCCTGTGGCCGAGGAGCTCCTCCCGGAGTCACAGTGCGGATTTCGTCCCCTACAGGGCACAATGGACATGATCTTTGCAGCGCGACAGCTGCAGGAAAAATGCAGGGAGCAGCGCCAGCCCTTATACATGGCCTTTTTCGACCTTACAAAGCCTTTGACACTGTCAACCTCGAGGGTCTATGGAGCATCCTCCTCCGTTTTGGATGCCCCCAAATGTTTGTCAACGAGGCATACGAAAGCCTGGGCCTTACACTAAACATCCGTAAGACAAAGGTCCTCCTCCAGTCTGTCCTCGCCGCACAGCACTGCTCCCCAGTCATCAAGATCCAAGGCATGGCCCTCGACAAAGTGGACTATTTCCCATACCTCGGGAGCCTCTTAGCAATAAAAGAAGACATTAATGAGGAGATTCAACACCGCCTCCAGTGCAGCCTTTGGCTGCCTGAGGAAAAGAGTGTTCAAAGACCAGGCCCTCAAATCTACCACCAAGCTCATGGTCTACAGGGCTGTAGTAATACCTGCCCTCCTGTATGGCTCAGACACCTCAAGTTGCTGGAGAAATATCACCAACGATGTCTCTGCAAGATCCTACAAATCCTCTGGGAGGACAGGTGCACCAACATCAGTGTCCTCGTCCAGGCTAACGTCCCCAGCATTGAAGACTGATCACACTCGATCAGCTCCGCTGGGCAGGCCACATAGTTCGCATGCCAGACATGAGACTCCCAAAGCAAGTGCTCTATGCGGAGCTCCTTCACGGCAAATGAGCCAAAGTTGAGTAGCGGAAACGTTACAGGGACACCCTCAAAGCCTCCCTGATAAAGTGTGACATTCCCACTGATACCTAGGAGTCCCTGGCCAAAGACTGCCCTAAGTGGAGAAAGTGCATCCGGGAGGGCGCTGAGCACCTCGAGTCTCAACGCCGAGAGCATTCAGAAATCAAGCGCAGGCAGCGGAAAGAGCGTGCGGCAAACCTCTTCCCTCAACGACTATCTGTCCCGCCTGTGACAGAGTCTGTGGCTCTCGTATTGGACTGTTCAGCCACCAAAGAATTCACTTCAGGAGTGGAAGTTAATCTTCCTCGATTCCGAGGGACTGCCTATCATGATGTATCGATATGTTGCTTTGTGGTGATCCTGGTTGATTGAATACAATAATGGACTCTCCTGTTCCCAGTTTGCACAAGGAATCTGCGAGACTCAAAATAACTCCCCATCTTAACACCTCGTTCCCCAAAAATGTGTATCTGTGGTGATTCCTTTGTTGTCTGGTCTTTTTGCAGACTTGGCGTCTCTAGTGAGCTTGTTTTATCCTACCCTTGGCCAATCAAGTCCAAGACCTCATGTAACAATTCCATTGTTGTTATGCATAAAGTCAGTTTTGGTTCCTGACCACAGCGTGTCCTTAATTGGGGTGAGTCACCATCTTCCCTAAGGCTGGCGCCTTTTTGCTTCCATTGTCCAGTTAATTCCAAAAGCTTGTATTAATCAATTTTTAGTTCATGGTCTCCTTCTGTGCTTTTCTGTAGATTTGTAACATTACACTCCATCTTTTAATGTCTCGTAAATATAAAACCAGAGACATTACTCGTGAGTTTCTTCTTTTTCCATGAGCCCTTTTTGGGTGTATTGCAGTCTCAGTCAAAAACTCCAGATTACATTTTTCTTCTTTTTTAACAACAAAACAGTACTTTTTCCCAATAAGCCAATGTTTTTTTACAACAAAAATGTTCGGCCTTGATCTGACTTCAGTTTTATATACAAACGCAAACCTTCAAGATTCCCTTCCTTTGTACAATGGTTCAAATGCCCCTATTCTGGCATAATTCCTGACCCTCCATTCCTGTGTAACCAGGGTTCCAGCAGTAGTTTATTCTGCTAGTGCTGTCTGCCCATGTTGTTCGCTGCTTCCCAATGCAACCCCCTCAGAGTATCATACAGATCTCTGACAAACCTATCCCGTGAGACCTCTTTAACCTGCTTTTCGGTCAGGACTGGTGCTAGGATATGGGTCGGGGTCCTCATTAGTCTCCCTGTCATCAGTGCATGTGGGGAATGTCCCGTACTCTCAGAGAGACTGGCTCGGTGGCTCATCAGTATTAGGGGTAGGATCTCATCCCATTTCTTCGGGGTATTTCCTATCTCCTGTCTAAGCCTCTCTTTTGTTCTTTCTACTGGGCCTGACAACTGGGGGTTATGCACCACATGCCATTTTTCCAGTATCCTTAATAGCTTTAGGATGGCCTGCATTACTGCTCCGGTGAAATGACTCCCTTGATCTGATTCTACTATCAGGGGCAGTCCCCATCGAGAAAATACTTCTTGCACCAAAATCTTTGCAGTGACTACTGCGATGGCCGCCCTACAAGGAAAAGCTTCTACCCATTTTGTAAAGAGATCTATTAACACCAAACAATATTTATTGCCTCTGCCTGAGGTGGGCAGTGCCCTATGAAATCTACCTGTATATACTGCCATGGCCTCTCTACCCTCCTTGTGTGTCCCAACGGAGCCTTTCTCCGGTGGGGGTCTGGATTGTTTGCGGCACATACCAGACAATTCTGGTAATAATTCCTTACCTCACTTCTAAGCCCGGGCCACCATCTTTATTCCACGTTGTTTCTGGCCCTGAATGTCCAGCTCCTGGACCCCCATGTACTAGTTGCAAGAATTCTTCCCTGCACTGCCCTGGCACAATCCAGCTATCTCCCTTAAACAACATTCCCTGTTTTACTGCTATGTCTGCAGCCCCAAAAGGTCCTGCTGCAGACTTCCCGTCTATCTTGTCCCTAATCGCAGCTCTAAGATCTACATCCCGTAGCTGAGCCTGTTTTAAATCAGGCGGCAATGGTACTTCTTTGGGCCCCTCTCTGCCTGTTATAGCCATAATCTGTCCACAGTGATATGGGTCCCAAGGTGTCCCTTCTCCTGCCCCTGTTTTGGCCAGTGTGTCTGCTTTTTCATTCCCTTTCCACTTGGAGTATGCTTTGACCTTTTGGATGTAGTAATCCTTCTGGTCCCTGCCCGTGACGTCCAAAATGACATTTAACAACGGAGCCGTCATCAACAGTTTTCTGTCTGAGGACTTAAATTCTTGCCTAGCCCATATGGCTAAATACTCTGTGCAGGAGTTACAAGTGAACATGGAGTCCGAACATATCGTATAGGGAGTTGGGAATCCGTTTGGGTGTGTGACTACGTATGCTATCACTGTCAGCTTGGCCTGCTGCGCACTTAAAGTGTTGGGGAGTTTTTTGGCTTTCTCTATTCCTGTTTCAGGATCGTAAATCACACAGCCTGTTTTTCTCTCTCCTTTTATTACTGAACTAGACTCATCTACATAGATGTCCCCGCCTGTCGGATGTTCCCCTGCTTGGAATCCCACATCTACATCCCACACTCCTTCCACTGAACACATATGAGCTGCCCCTGGATAAACCAGGTTCAAGGCTAGCTTTCGTTCTCCTAGCCTCTCAAACTTCAGGTCTAACTGAGTAAGCAACAATGTCCAGTGAGCAATCCTGTTACTGCACACTGACCCATCTTTCATTCTACCATCCTATAACATTTGTGACGGGATGTGATAAGTCAGTAAAGTTACTGTAGCTAACCCTGTGAGTGTCCGAAAATGCTTTACTGCCCAAAAAGTTGCTAACAGATATTCACAGTTTGAAAAGCTCTTTGCTATTTCGGTGAGTACCGTGTCGCTCCTGGAGTAACATTATACTCAAACTGTCCCCAGTCGCTGCTACCTCTAGACTAAAGTCCTGGTCCCCATTTACTGCTCTCAACGCTGGTGCTATCTGTAACACCTCTCTTAACCGAACAAACGATTCTTGACAACTTTCACTCCATTCCCACTCTACTCCTTCCCTAAGCAGCCTCAACAAAGGACCTGCCATGACCCATGACTGTATATCCCTCTATTAATTCCCCACAGTAACCCGTTATTCCCAGGAAAGACCTTACTCCAGACACGTCCTTAGGAACAGGTAGTTCTTGGACTGGCTTTCTTTTACCTCATCTATGGCTCTCTCTCCTGCCCTGATGGTCAAACCTAGAAACTGCAGCTCCTCTTTGCCTATGTGAGCTTTCTTGGGATTTACTTTAAAAACTGCTTCTTTCAACAAATGCAGTAACTCACTCAATAATGGCCCGTGGTCCTCCGCATTTTTGGAGAATAACAACAGGTCGTCCATGTTATATATGAAAGAAGAGTCTAACTGGATACTGTGAGCTCAAAGTAAAGTGTGACCTTAGTCTTTTATTGCAGGTCTCCAGAGTGCCTCTCCAGCCTGTGAGGCCTCCTTAAGTACCTGTGCTCCCAAGGATTATGAATCCCTTGGGACTCCAGGGGATGAGCCCTCTGGTGGCTATACAAGACATATACAAGTTTACATATATAACAACACTCCCCCCAAAGTCAACAGTGTAATTATTTACAAGGTGAGTCGATCTGGGGCCTTTCTTTCCCTGGTTGATCGTCTCGATGCAAATGCTGGTTTTGGTGAATCGTTTGTTGGGCCCTCACTGGGCTGCTGTGCAGCTGGCCTTGCTGGGCTGCCTGATGTGGTGAGTCCTGCTGGGCTGCTGCAGGTGATGGGTTCTGCTTCGTGGCCAACCGCGGTGTCGGTTGCCACTGGTATGTATGTTGGGGGGGTCAAAGAAGTTAGGGTCCAAAGTGGGTTGTTCAGGATAGTCCGTGAATCTGAGTTTGATTTGGTCCAAGTGTTTCCGGTGAATGAGTCCATTTGAAAGTTTGACCCGAAACACCCTGCTCCCCTCTTTGGCCACAATGGTGCTGGGAAGCCACTTGGGACCCTGTCCATAATTCAATACAAATACAGGATCATTGATTTCAATTTCGCATGACACATTTGCGCTATCATGGTATGCACTTTGTTGAAGCCACCTGCTCTCTACCTGTTCATGTAGATCAGGGTGAACTAACGAGAGCCTTGTCTTAAGTGCTCTTTTCATGAGCAGTTCAGCAGGTGGAATCCCAGTGAGCGAGTGGGGCTCGTGCGGTAGTTAAGCAGGACTCGGGATAGGCGAGTCTGCAGTGAGCCTTCAGTTACCCTCTTTAAACTCTGCTTGATGGTTTGCACTGCTCTCTCTGCCTGACCATTGGATGCTGGTTTGAACGGAGCAGATGTAACATGTTTGATCCCGTTGCGGGTCATGAATTCTTTTGAAGTCAGCACAGGTAAAACAAGGCCCGTTGTCGCTCACAAGGACATCAGGTAGTCCGTGCATGGCAAACATGGCCCGCAGGCTTTCAGTGGTGGCAGCGGACGTGCTTGCTGACATTATCTCACATTCATTCCATTTGGAGTCTGCATCTACAAACACAAGGAACATTTTACCCAAGAACAGGCCTGCATAGTTGACGTGTACCCTAGACCACTGTTTGGAGGGCCAAGACCATAAACTTAGCGCGCCTCCCTGGGTGCATTGTTTAACTGCAAACATGTGTTACATCTGTGCCTGCAGCACTCTAAGTCTGCATCGATACCGGGCCACCACACGTGGGATCTGGCTATCGCTTTCATCATTACGATGCCTGGGTGGGTACTGTGGAGGTCATTGATGAAAGTGTCTCTGCCCTTCTTGGGGACCACTACCCGATTGCCCCACAGAAAGCAGTCTACCTGTATAGACATTTTATCTTTGCGCCACTGGTACGGCTTTATCTCTTCCTGCATTTCCAATGGGACACTGGACCAGCTCCCGTGAAGCACACAATTTTTTACTAGGGACAGTAAGGGGTCCTGGCTTGTCCAGGTTCAAATCTGTCAGGCTGTGACGGGTGATTGCTCACTCTCGAATGCTTCCATAACTATGACTAAATCTGCGGGCTGTGCCATTTCCACCCCTGTGGTGGGCAACGGCAGCCTACTGAGAGCATCGGCACAGTTTTCTGTGCATGGCCTGTGGTGGATGGCATAGTTGTATGCGGACAACGTGAGTGCCCATCTCTGGATGCGGGCCAATGCATTCATATTTATCCCCTTACTTTTGGAAAACAGGGATATAAGTGGTTTATGATCAGATTCCAATTCAAATTTTAGCCCAAACAGATATTGATCATTTTCTTTACCCCATAGACACACGCTAACGCTTCTTTTTCAATCATGCTGTAGGCTCTCTCAGCCTTAGACAGACTTCTGGATGCATAAGCAATCGGTTGAAATTTCCCAGAATCATTAGCTTGTTGCAATACACACCCGACGCTGCATGTGGATCTAACTGTGATCGGCACAGTTTTTCATTTTCTTTTCTCTATCAGTAAGTAACTTTTAGCACTGTTGTTGCCAATTTAAGTGTATCTAAGGGTTAAGTCATGGCAGGAGAGCTCGGACACGTGTTATGCTCCTCCTGTACTATGTGGGAAGTCAGGGACGCCTCTGGTGTCCCTGACAACTACGTGTGCGGGAAGTGTATCCACCTGCAGCTCCTGACGAACCGCATTGCAGAACTGGAGCTGAAGGTGGATTCACTCTGGAGCATGCATGATGCTGAGAATGATGTGAATAGAACATTTAGTGACTTGGTCTTACCGCAGGTAAAGGGTACACAGCCAGATGGGGAATGGAAGACCAACAGGAAGAGCAGTGCAAGGAAGGTAGTGCAGGGGTCCCCTGAAGTCATCCCCCTGCAAAACAGATACACCGCTTTAAGTACTGTTGAGGGGGATGACTCATCAGGGGGGAGCAGCAGCAGGCAAGTTCATGGCACCGTGGCTGGCTCTGCTGCACAGGAGGGCAGGAAAAAGAGTAGGAGAGCGATAGTGATAGGGGATTCAATTGTAAGGGAAATAGATAGGCGTTTCTGCGGCCGCAACCGACACTCCAGGACGGTATGTTGCCTCCCTGGTGCAAGGGTCAAGGATGTCTCGGAGCGGGTGCAGGACATTCTGAAAAGGGAGGATGAACAGCCAGTTGTCATGGTGCATATAGGTACCAACGATATAGGTAAAAAACAGGATGAGGTTCTACAAGACGAATTTAGGGAGCTAGGAGCTAAATTAAAAAGTAGGATCTCAAAAGTAGTAATCTCAGGATTGCTACCAGCGCCACGTGCTTGTCAGAGTAGGAATCGCAGGATAGCTCAGATGAATATGTGGCTTGAGCAGTGGTGCAGAAGGGAGGGATTCAAATTCCTGGGACATTGGAAACGGTTCTGGGGGAAGTAGGACCAGTACAAACCGGACGGTCTGCACCTGGGCATGACCAGAACCACTGTCCTCGGGGGAGTGTTTGCTAGTGCTGTTTGCTAGAGGGAAATAAAATGGAGTAAAAGCAAAAGATAGAAAGGAGAATAGTAAAAGTGGAGGGCAGAGAATCCTAAGGCAAAAAACAAAAAGGGCCACATTGCAGCAAAATTCTAAAGGGGCAAAATATGTTAAAAAGACAAGCCTGAAGGCTCTGTGCCTCAATGCGAGGAGTATTCGGAATAAGGTGGACGAATTAACTGCACAGAGAGTAATTAACGGGTATGATATAATTGGCATCATGAAAACATGGCTCCAGGGTGACCAAGGCTGGGAACTCAACATCCAGGGGTGTTCAACATTTAGGAAGGATAGACAGAAAGGAAAAGGAGGTGGGGTGGCATTGCTGGTTAAAGAGGAAATTAATGCAATGATAAGGAAGGACATTAGCCTGGATGATGTATGGGTGGAGCTGCGGAATTCCAAAGGGCAGAAAATGCTAGTGGGAGTTGTGTACAGACCACCAAACAGTAGTAGTGAGGTTGCAGACAGCATCAAACAAGAAATAAGGGATGTGTGCAATAAAGGTACAGCAGTTATCATGGGCGACTTTAATCTACATATTGATTGGGTTAACCAAACTGGTAGCAATGTGGTGGAGGAGGATTTCCTGGAGTGTATTAGGGATGGTTTTCTCGACCAATATGTCGAGGAACCAACTCGAGGGCTGGCCATCGTAGACTGGGTGATGTGTAATGAGAGAGGACTAATTAGCAATCTTGTTGTGCGAGGCCCCTTGGGGAAGAGTGACCATAATATGGTAGAATTCTTTATTAGATGGAGAGTGACACAGTTAATTTGGAAACTAGGGTTCTGAACTTAAGGAAAGGTAACTTCAACGGTATGAGGCGTGAATTGGCTAGAATAGACCGGCAAAGGATACTTAAAGGGTTGACAGTGGATAATCAATGGCAAACATTTAAAGATCACATGGATGAACTTCAGCAATTGTACATCCCTGTCTGGAGTAAAAAATAAAACTGGGAAGGTGGCTCAACCATGGCTAACAGGGGAAGTTAAGGATAGTGTTAAAGCCAAGGAAGAGGCATATAATTTGGCTAGAAAAAGCAACAAACCTGAGGACTGGGAGAAATTTAGAATTCAACAGAGGAAGACTAAGGGTTTAATTAAGAGAGGGAAAATAGAGTACAAAAGGAAGCTTGCAGGGAACATAAAAACTGACTGCAAAAGCTTCTATAAATATGTGAAGAGAAAAAGATTAGTCAAGACAAACGTAGGTCCCTTGCTGTCGGATTCAGGTGAATTTATAATGGGGAACAAAGAAATGGCAGACCAATTGAACAAATACTTTGGTTCTGTCTTCACGAAGGAAGACACAAAATAACCTTCCAAATGTACTAGGGGACAGTGGGCCTAGTGAGAAGGAGGAACTGAAGGATATCCTTATCAGACAGGAAATTGTGTTAGGGAAATTGATGGGATTGAAGGCCGATAAATCCCCGGGGCCTGATAGTCTGCATCCCAGAGTACTTAAGGAAGTGGCCCTAGAAATAGTGGATGCATTGGTGATCATTTTCCAACAGTCTATTGACTCTGGATCAGTTCCTATGGATTGGGGAGTAGCTAATGTAACACCACTTTTTAAAAAAGGAGGGAGAGAGAAAACGGGTAATTATAGACCGGTTAGCCTGACATCAGTGGTGGGGAAAATGTTGGAATCAATCATTAAAGGTGAAATAGTAGCGCATTTGGAAAGCAGTGACAGGATTGGACCAAGTCAGCATGGATTTATGAAAGGGAAATCATGCTTGACGAACCTTCTGGAATTTCTTGAGGATGTAACTAGTAGAGTGGACAAGGGAGAACCAGTGGATGTGATGTATTTGGACTTTCAAAAGGCTTTTGATAAGGTCCCACACAAGAGATTATTGTGCAAAATTAAAACACATGGTATTGGGGGTAATGTACTGATGTGGATAGAGAACTCATTGGCAGACAGAAAGCAGAGAGTCGGGATAAACGGGTCCTTTTCAGAATGGCAGGTAGTGACTAATGGAGTGCCGCAGGGCTCAGTGCTGGGACCTCAGCTCTTTACAATATACATTAATGATTTAGATGAAGGAATTGAGTGTAATATCTCCAAGTTTGCGGATGACACTAAACTAGGTGGCGGTGTGAGCTGTGAGGAGGACGCTAAAAGGCTGCAGTGTGATTTGGACAGGTTAGGTGAGTGGGCAAATGCATGCCAGATGCAGTATAATGTGGATAAATGTGAGGTTATCCATTTTGGTGGCAAAAACATGAAGGCAGAATATTATCTGGATGGCGGCAGATTAGGAAAAGAGGTGGTGCAACGAGACCTGGGTGTCATGGTTCATCAGTCACCAAAAGTGGGCATGTAGGTACAGCAGGCGGTGAAGAAGGCAAATGGTATGTTGGCCTTCATAGCTCGGGGATTTGAGTATAGGAGCAGGGAGGTCTTACTGCAGTTGTACAGAGCCTTAGTGAGGCCTCATCGGGAATATTGTGTTCAGTTTTGGTCTCCTAATCTGAGGAAGGACGTTCTTGCTATTGAGGGCGTGCAGTGAAGGTTCACCAGACTGATTCCAGGGATGGCTGGGCTGTCATATGAGGAGAGACTGGATCAACTGGGCCTTTATTCACTGGAGTTTATAAGGATGAGAGGGGATCTCATAGAAACGTATAAGATTCTGACGGGACTGGACAGGTTATATGTGGGAAGAATGTTCCCGATGTTGGGGAAGTCCAGAACCAGGGGGCATAGTCTTAGGATAAGGGATAGGCCATTTAGGACTGAGATGAGGAGAAACTTCTTCACTCAGAGAGTTTTTAACCTATGGAATTCCCTGCCGCAGAGAGTTGTTGATGCCAGTTTATTGGAGATATTCAAGAGGGAGTTAGATATGGCCCTTACGGTTAAGGGGATCAAGGGCTATGGAGAGAAAGCAGGAAAGGGATACTGAGGGAATGATCAGCCATGATCTTATTGAATGGCGGTGCGGGCTCGAAGGGCTGAATGACCTACTCCTGTGCCTATTTTCTATGTTTCTATGTTTCTATGATGACGCATCACATGCTAGTACTAAACGCTTACATGGATCATACAACACAAGCAGTTTGAGCATAACAATTTTCTCATTTTTACAAAGGCATTTTCTTGGCTTTTGCCCCCTGCCCATTCATCTCCTTTACGCAGTAAGGCGTGAAGTGATTCTAACAGTGTGCTGAGACCCGGTAAAAAGTTACCAAAGTAGTTCAGGAGTCCTAGAAACGTCCGGAGCTCCGTCACAGTCTGTGACCTCGGTGCATTCTCGATTGCCTCTGTCTTCGAATCGGTGGGCCTGATGCCGTCTGCTCCGATTCTTTTCCCCAGGAACTCCACTTCAGGCACCAGGAAAATGCACTTCAAGCATTTTAACCTGAGCCCCATGCGGTTGAGTCGACTAAGAACCTCCTCCAGGTTCTGCAGATGCTTGGCTGTGTCTCGACCTGTAACCAAGATGTCCTCCTGGAAGACCACCGTGGGATTGACTTCACTAAGCTTTCCATGTTTCTCTGGAAATCGCCACGGCTGATCGAATTCCAAACGGGCATCTGTTTTAAATGAAGAGAACTTTGTGCGTGTTGATGCAGGTGAGGTCCTTCGATGATTCTTCCAGCTCCTGTGTCATGCAGGCCGAGGTCAAGTCCAGCTTCCTGAACGTCTTTCCGCCCGCCAGCGTAGCAAAAAGATCGTCAGCCTTTGGTAGTGGGTATTGATCCTGCAGGGAGAAACGATTGATAGTTACTTTGTAATCACCACAGATTCTGACGGTGCTGTCTCCCTTGAGGACTGCAACAATCAGACTGGCCCAGTCGTTGAATTCGATCGGCGAAATGATGCCCTCTCTTTGCAGCCGATCTAGCTCGATCTCTACCCTTTCTCTCATCATGTATGGTACTGCTCTCGCCTTGTGATGGATGGGTCGCGCCCCCGGAATTAGGTGGATCTGCACTTTTGCTCCTTGGAACTTTCTGATGCCTGGTTCAAACAGCGAAGGGAACTTGTTTAAGACCTGGGCACACGAAGTGTCACCAGCGGACGAGAGCGCTCAGACGTGGTCCCAGCTCCAGCGTATCTTTCCCAACCAGCTCCTGCCAAGCAGCGTGGGATCATCACCCGGTACCACCCAGAGTGGTAACTTGTGCACCTCTCCATCGTAGGAGACCTTTTCAGTAGCTCTGCCGATTACGGGAATCAGTTCCTTTGTGTAAGTTCTCAGTTTCGTGTGAATGGGAGTCAAGACTGCCCTTGAGACCTTGCTGCACCACAATTTTTCGAAAGTCTTTTTACTCATAATGGACTGGCTCATGCCCGTGTACAGCTCCATTGACACCGGAAGTCCATTTAATTCAACCTTCAGCATTATCGGGGACATGTTGTGGTAAATGTGTGCACCCCATACACCTCTGCCTCTTCGGTCTGAGGTTCTGGGTCATCGTGATCTGCCATGGATCTGTCCTCCTCTGCAACATGGTGGTTTGCAGGATTAACAGGTTTGCAGCTCGCCTGCACATACGTTGGAGGTGTCCCATTGTTCCACAGCCCTTACAAATGTACCCTTTGAAGCGGCATGAATGGAAACGATGATCATCCCCGCAGCGCCAACAAGGTGTTAATGGCTTGCAATCATCACCCTTGATGGTGGACTCTGAGACATCTGCAGACGTGCAGCTGCAGGCATGTGGGGCCTGCCCTGTATGTTGCGATTTGAAAACAACATCACTTTGTTCACAGTACTTGTAGCACCACTTGTGTGCTGAGAGATTAGTTTCATATTGTCACTGGTGGCAATGAACGCCTGGGCTATCGCTATGGCCTTACTCAAGGTTGGGGTCTCTCCAGTCAAAAATTTGCCAAGTATCACTTTATGGCCAATGCCAAGTACGAAAAAGTCTCTGAGCATGTGCTCCAAATGTCCTTCAAATTCGCAATGTCTGGCAAGGCGTCTTAGCTCGGTGACATAACTCGCCACTTCCTGGCCTTCAGACTTTTGTAGGTGTAGAGCCGGTACCTCGCCATCAGAATGCTGTCCTTCGGGTTCAGATGCTCCCAGACCAGTGTGCAAAAATCATCGTACGATTTCTCTGTGGGTTTCGCTGGAGCAAGTCCCTGCGGATGGTGAGGAGAATCGCCCTTCGTTTGGCAGCGTTCGCTTCTGCTTCCAGCTCGTTGGTCACAAAGTATTGGTTGAATCGCTCCATGAAGTTTTCCCAATCATCTCTCTCAGAGAATTTCTCCAGAATATCCATTGTTCTCTGCATCGTTGGGTTCTTTCATCTATATCTCGTCGCCAGTTGTTATGTATGAAAGAAGAGTCTGACTGGATACTGTGAGCTCAAAGTAAAGTGTGACATTTGTCTTTTATTGCAGGTCTCCAGAGTGTCTCTCCAGCCTGTGAGGCCTCCTTAAGTACCTGAGCTCCCAAGGGATTGTGGGATCCCTTGGGACTCCAGGGGATGAGCCCTCTGGTGGCTGTACAAGGTATATACAAGTTTAAATATATAACAGACCACATATTGGACCAACCAATCTGGCTGACTTTGGTGAAATATCGAAGGACTATTGTGAAACCCTTGTGGAAGACATGTCCACGTATACTGTTGACCCTTAAAGGCAAATTTATACTGGTCCTCCTGTCTCAGGGGAATGGACCAAAACCTGTTTGAAACGTCTAGCACGGTGAAAGCTTTAGCGGCTGCAGGGATACTTCCTATCAAATCTGCTACCACCGCTACCATGGGTGCACAGGCTGGAATATTTTTAATCAGGACTCGGTAATCTACCGTGACCCCCTATAAGTTAGCGGGCTTCTTTACTGGCCATAGGGGTGAGTTTACATGTGTGGCTATGGTCCTCAACACACCTTGATCCACCAGGGAATTTATAGCAGTTTCCAAATCCCTTTCTGCTTCCCGGGAAAAATTATACTGTTTCTAGGGCAGTGTCATCAGATCCCCATCTATCTTCACCTCTACCCCAGTTACTCTCCCACAATCATGCTTGTGCGTGGCAAATCATCCATATTCTCCCGTACATACCCTTGATACCGGGCCGAAATGTTATCAACTAATCCTTCTACATCATAACTCCCTTTCGGCTTCATCGTGCAGGTACTGCCTTTGTCTGCACTGTCCCTGGGAATCACTACAATCTCTCCCATCCTATCTGCATCAACTGCCCCCCATAGACAACTGTTTTCCATATCCACAATAGCGTGGTGTGCCAACATGTAGTCAGCCCCGAGAACTCCCGAACTGGGCTGTTCCCACTTCATTAAAATGCCCTCCCATTTTGTTATGTTAAGTCCTGACTCGATGGTTAAGGGTTTCGACACTGCCCCAGCCTGCTCATTACCCATAAAATCCGCCAGTGTAAATGGTTCTCCGCTCAACCACGGGGAAGTGGTCGGATTTGGTGAGTGGACAACCATGCTAGAGGCTCCTGTATCTACTAGATACCTTCCCCTAACTGTTTCCACCTTCACATGGCCTGCCCCACTCATCATATATGAGCGGACACAGGTATTCTGGCTGAGCGCAACATCATAGCGGGGGTGCCGACACATTAAGTCCCTTTTCTCCCACTGCTGCGTCCAGTTTTCCTACACCCGTGCCCATAACCTGCTGTAATGCGGCCATTAAAATCTGTACTTGGTCGTCGGCTACCTGCTTCTGGCCTTTTCCTGCCTCAGCCCCCTCGTAGCCTGGCTTCCCCCCGTTTGAGAGCCTGCAATCCTTGCTCCAGTGTCCCAACTTCCCACAGTTAAAACACTCGCCTTTAGATCGACCCGCATTACCTCCCTCTTTCCATTCTTTCTTTTGGCCTAACCTCTCCTTTTACCTCGTGCACTTGCCCTTCTAGTTTCTCCTCCTCCCCTTGCCTGGACTTAAAAGCTGGTTAATCTTCTCAGCACCCCTGCCTCTGTATTCTGGAGATGGTCTGGGTCAAACCATGCTTCGGCCTTTGCTCTGAGCCGTGGCAAACCGTTAGCCATTATGGTTCTCAGCCAATGGTTTCTGGGTTCCCCTATTAAGTCTGCCCGTATCAGATTCCCTCCAGTGGCCCTTAAATAAGTCGGCCACAGTCTGTCTGCAAACGTATCAGGTGATTCATTTAATTGCTGCCTAGTCTGTTCTACCTGCCAGAACGGACTACCCTGACTGTACCCTACGCTGCCATGATTCCCTCCTTTAAGCCCTGTGGGGTTCCTCCACCTAACTTGGTGGCTGTCGACAAGCTCTGATAAAGCTTTCCTTCCAGCGAGAGCAATGTTCGCTTCACTTTCTCATCCTTGCTGCAGTTATTTATACCCCCTATCTGCTCTATATTAGCAAAATGAACGGAGGCATCTCTTCCTTGTTTTAACTTTACTACACCCTTCAGATTCCCCTGCAGCTAAAGCCACGTGTACAAGATCACATAATCACTCTGTAATTGAGCCGGACCAGCATTTGGTGACGGTGGGCCGAATTTTTGCTGTCTCAAAGGACACATCGGTTTCGGGGGTCCCGTTGCCTCGGGAGCCGGCCAATTCTCACTATACTCAGGCCCATCGCCTGACTCTTTCCCCTCTGGATCCCAACCTTCCTCGCCTGTTTTGGGTGCCACGAGACAAACCTTCCTCTGGCTGCCCTGGCCGTCCATGAGATTACCCCTGGCCTCCCTGAGACCCCTTTTTCGCAGACTACCCACAACTACTTCTCCCGATGGCTGCCCTAGTCAGCCGGAGCTTTTTGGCTACCCTAGTCACCCTTGAGAGTACTTGGATCTCCCTGAGACCCCTTCGCAGACGACCTGCGGCTTTCTCGGTGGCCACCCTAGTCAACCCAGGAATACTCCAGCCTGCCCGAGACTGTTTCCTTCCTCTGGCTCCCCTAGCTGCCCTTGAGAAGATCCTTTTGGTCTTACTCAGACCCCTGCGCAGACTACCTGCGATTTCTTTTTTCGGTGGCTACCCTATTCGACCTGAGACTACTCCTGCCTGTAGAGACGTTTCTCTCCTGGTCCCCTAGCCGCCCTTGAGAAAATAACTTTCAACTACCTTAACTGACCTTAGACTTACCAAGCCTCCCTCGGGGTTCTTGCCCTGGTTTTGTGTCCGTGATCCTATTCCCAATGCCAAGGTCCTGCCGCTGGTCGCCAATTCTATAGGGCATGTATTTGTTTTACACTCTATCCTGATTCTTTGACCTCAGAACTTATAGGGGAAAAGTGTTGTGTCCTTAGATGCTCTAACAATGACTCCACGAGGCAATGTGTTATACTTGAACTGTAGTGACCTTAGTCCTTTATCTGTTAACTCCAGAGTGAGGATCACACCTGATGGCCTGCCTTTTATACTCGGCCAGGCACACCTGTACAGGTAACCTACAAGTCTCCCACTACTGTGCCCTCTGGTGGCACACCTTGTGATAATGCCAATAGTTACCATGTAGGATACATGACATCACTCTCCCCTGAGCCTTTAGTGCAAATTGCCTCAGCATTGACTGTGCTCTGGGCTTAGCTCTATGTGGGTTCTATCTAGTTGACCCTTGGCAGGTCGTTTCAATCTTGGGTGAGTGGTTGGTGCAGTAGAGTGCTGGTGGTTGCTGTTTGTTTGTGTCCTTGACTAATCCATTCTCCCCCCACCCCCCTCCCCCTCCCCACCCCGCCACATATAGATTATGCCGGAGGCTCATAGCATTCATATACATTCAAGTTCAGGAAAACAGGTTTGCATTACATTTGTGGTTCCATTGTGAGACAGGTACGTTAGACTGGTGAGATACCTTATCGATGCAGTGACCGGTGTGCAAGGACAAACTAGTTCCAGAACTGCTGGATGGTGTCCCTGCAGTCTGGTGGCGATGCGGTGCCCAGTGCTGGCAGTGGGAACTCGGTTGACTCAAGTTACCTGCTCTTGGGGCTGTTGCCGTGGTTCCTAGCGTCGGGCAGGTTCACAGATGCCTGTGACCTACCTGTCCTTTCTTTGTGCCCTGGGTCGCTGCTGCTCCCTGAGGAGCTGTCGTCTAGCAGTGCACAGGGAACTGCTGACTCGCTAGCCTGAACGTTGTTTGTTTGGGATCCTGGCTGGTCCCGGTCCCCTTTGGGGGGACTGTAGCGGGTGACCTTTCATTTCCGGGTATGGCCTTGGTGGCGATGGAGTCTGGGGGCTGCGCCTTAGCACAGTTTGCTCTTTCAGGCTCGTGGCGGTTGGTCCATTGGGTGCCTGAGAGGTGGAGCCGATCAGGGGCAGGGTATCGATACCGGTGCCGTTACCCTGCTGAGGTCGCTTGCTCTACAGCTCGTATGTATTGGCTGCTTGTGGCCACACTCCATGGTGCATAACTCTGGTCCCCAGGAGGCAGGTTACAGCATTGGGTAGCTCACTGGACCTGTGTGTTCCCGATGGGTGTCTGCCCACTGTATTGGCTGTGTGCAGTTGAAATCCTGCATCGCACAACTTTTCATTACTTATGATGGACACTATGTGGGTCCGATTGCGATCGCGTGACTTTTCCTCGCTGGTTGCATGTGCACAATTCAGATTATCAATTACACATTTTACATGATCGCGTGACTTTTCCTTGTTCATTGCATGTACACAACTCTGATCATCAGTTCCACATTTTATCTCTAACTTACAGTTGCTATTACATTGCTTGAGTGTGTGGAACTGTCCCTTTAATAGTAGTGGGTTGCAGGCCTCCTTTAAAAGAGCCTTGCTTTCTTTACCCCAATCGTCTTCTCTGTTCGGTGCCATGTGTTGCTCCATCAGCGCTGCACCTCGTGGTTTGGGCGCCATCTTTCCTCCATCCACGATGTCGACTGCATTGATCCTCTTCTCCCCGGGTTCTGCCTCCGAAGCTGGGAAGTCGCCTCTGGATCTGATCTTCTTCCTCCGGAGTCCTGCCACTGGAGCCTGGAAGGTGCATTCGGGTCGTCTCAGCTGGATCATCTCCACGCAGTCGTGCTGAGTGGTCTGTGCCTCGGGTGCCCTGCTGGTCTGCTCTCTGGTGCCGGGTTCCCTCTCAGGTGAGGGCTTGCCTTGCCTCTGAGCGCTGAGGACATCAATCACTGGAGGGGTGAAGTCTTCCCACTTCCAATGGATCTTCTCCATCCACCTCCTGCCGAGTAGCATTGGTCCATCACCTGTAACAACCCACAGAGGTAACTTATGCACTGCGCCATCATGGAGTACCTTTACATTCACGCTACCAATGACTAGGATGATTTCATCGGTGTAGGTGCGCAGCTTTGCCTGAACTGGGATCAACTTGGGTCATTCAGCTTGATTGTCCCATAACCTCCAAAAGGCTTCTTGATTCATCACTGACTGGCTCGCCCCCGTGTCCACTTCCATGAAGACTGTAATGCCATCTATCTCGACTTCCATCTTCAGCGGGGAACACTCGGTGGTGCAGGTAAACATGCTATGTACCTCCCCATGGGGCTGGGCTGCCTCTCTGCCTATCGATTCATAATCCGCGCTGGATTCATGGCTATCTGCAGACTCTTCATCGACACAGTGAGTCATATTTCTTTTACACATTCGCTGGATGTGGCCCTTTGTGCTGCAGCCTTTGCATACATAGCCTTTAAAGCGACACTGGTAAGCCCTGTGATTCCCTCCGCAACGCCAGCATGGAGCTACTCGATTAGCCCCCCTCGGCAGACTCTGAGTTAAGGGACTCAGGGGCCTGTTCTCTCTCTCCTGAGAGGGTTCGCGCTCTACCATCCAGGCTCTAAATGGCGCCACTCTGTGTACAGTACCTGCCGGGTTTGAGTCCTGAGGGTGAGTCATCTGCCTAGAACCGCAGTTCGAGGTCATAAATGCTTGGCTCACAGAGATGACCTTCTGCAGTGTGACTGTGGTATCCGCCGACAGTAGCTTATGAAGAAGGCCCTCATGGCCAATTCCAATGACAAAAATGTCCCGTAGCATTTCGTTGAGGTGGGTGCTGAACTCGCACGGTGCCGCCAGCCTCCTGAGGTCTGCGGCGTACTTCGCGATTTCCTGGCCTTCGGGCCATCGGTGGGTGTAGAACCGGTGTCTGGCTGTGAGGATGCTCTCCTTGGGCTTGAGTTGCTCATGGATCAGAGTTACGAGCTCCTTGTACATCTTGGTCGTTATCTTCGCTGGTGCCAGCAAGTCCCTGACGAGGCCATAGACGGTGGGCCCACAACTGGTTCATCATCATCATAGGCAGTACTTCGAAATCGAGGAAGACTTGCTTCCACTCCCAAAGTGAGTTCTTTGGTGGCTGAACAGTCCAATATGAGAGCCACAGACTCTGTTACAGGTGGGACAGACATTCTTCGAGGGAAGGGGTCGGTGGGGCTGGTTTGCCACGCGCTCCTTCCGCTGCCTGCGCTTGATCTCTTCACGCTCTTTGCATTGAGACTCAAAGAGCGCAACGCTCTCCTGGATGCACTTTCTCCACCTCGAGCGGTCTTCGGCCAGAGTCTCCCAGGTGTCAGTGATGATGTTGCACTTTACCAGGGAGGCTTTGAAGGTGTCCTTATAACACTTCCGCTGCCCTCCTTTGGCTCGTTTACCATGAAGGAGCTCCGCATAAAGCATTTGCTTCGGGAGTCTTGTATCTGGCATACAAACTATGTGGCCTGCCCAGTGAAGCTGATCGAGTGTGGCCAGTGCTTCAATACTGGGGATGTTAGCCTGGACGAGGACACTGATGTTGATGCACCTGTCCTCCCAGGGGATTTGCAGGATTTTGCAGAGACATCGTTGGTGATATATCTCCAGAGACTTGAGGTGCCTTCTATACATCGTCCATGCCTCAGATCCATACAGGAGGGTGAGTATTACTACAGCCCTGTAGACCATGAGCTTGATGGTAGATTTGAGGGCCTGGTCTTCAAACACTCTTTTCCTCAGACGGCCGAAGGCTGCACTGGTGCACTGGAGGCGATGTTGAATCTCCGCATCAATGTCTGCCTTTGTTGATAAGAGGCTCCCGAGATATGGGAAATGGTCCACGTTGTCGAGGGCCGCACCGTGAATCTTGATGATTGGAGGGCAGTGCTGTGCAGCAGGGACAGGCTGGTGGAGGATCTTTGTCTTATGGATGTTAAGCGTAAGGCCCATGCTTTCATATGCCTCAGTGAATACATTGACTCTATCCTGGAGGTCAGCCTCAGAATGTGTGCAGACGCAGGCGTCGTCCACATACTGCAGCTCAACGACAGAGGTTGGGGTGATCTTGGACCTGGCCTGGAGGTGGCGTAGGTTAAGCAGCTTCCCACTGGTTCTGTAGTTTAGTTCCACTCCAGCGGGGAGCTTGTTGACTGTGAGGTGGAGCATGGTGGCGAGGAAGATTGAGAAGAGTGTTGGAGCGATGACGCAGCCCTGTTTGACCCCGGTCCAGACGTGAATTGGGTCTGCAATCGATCCGTTGGTAAAAATCACGGCCTGCATGTCATCGTGAAGCAGGCAAAGGATGTTGACAAACTTTTGGCGGCATCCAAGACGAAGGAGGATGCTCCATAGACCCTCACGGTTGACAGTGTCAAAGGCCTTTGTAGATCGAAAAAGACCATGCATAAGGGCTGGCTAGCAACTGGTTAGCAAGATAACTCTGTGCTTATCAGCCAGTGTGGCCGGGCCGTCTCCTTCCAGGTCATTTGCTGTGAAGAAATGTTCGAGCCTCTCCACAAAGGCGTCCCAATCGTCACCATCGGCAAACTGCTGCAACGTACCAAGGATAGCCATTTTCGCATAAAAGTTCGTAATCTCATCGCCAATTGTTTTTGTCCTTAGATGCTCTAGTAATGACTTCACAAGGCAATGTGTTGTACTTGAACTGTAGTGACCTTATTCCTTTATTTGTTAATTCCAGAGTGAGGATCACACCTGGTGGCCTGCCTTTTATACTAGGTCAGGCACACCTATACAGGTAACCTACAAGTCTCCCACTGCTGTGTCCTCTGGTGGCACACCTTGTGATAGTGCCAACAGTAGCCATGTAGGATACATGACAAAAAGGACAACATGTGGCACAAAATTTAGGCTTAACCCAATGTCAGTTTTATTATGCAGAAAAACTAACCAAAACTATAGAACTAGACTTCTGAGTGAAATCGACTAGAGACATACAATCACCCTTCCTGGTTGTAGCTAGTAAGTTCGTGGTCATTGGTTCCGTGACCGGTTGGTTATTCTTCTGGCCATTCTCGGCAGTGGTGTTCCTTCCGTGTACGTTCTATACCTGGCGTTGGTACCATGCTTCCGTTACCCCGCCAAATGATGATGGATGACTGGTGGTGTGTGTACGTGTACCTGTAGGGGTACCCTTCTTCTATGTCACTCTGTTCATTCCGACTGTTCTTCTTACATGTCCCTCTGTGTCTTGAGCTGCTTCTAGTGTGCATATTTATATCCATGTTTTGACTGATTTCCTGCCACTGCGGTTTCTGATAAAGTGCTTGTATCTCTACGTTGCTTTGTGGTGATCCTGGTTGATTGACTGCAATAATGGACTCCACTGTTCACAGTTTGCACATGGAGTCTGCGAGACTCAAATTGATTCCCCATCTTAACACCTCATTCCCCAAAAATGTGCATCTGGGGTGATGCCTTTGTTGTCCGGTCTTTTTGCAAACTTGGCATCTCTAGTGAGCTTGTTTTATCCTACCCTTGGCCGATCAAGTCCAGGACCTCATGTAACAACTCTATTGTTGTTATGCATAAAGTCAGTTTTGGTTCCTGACCACAGAGTTTCCTTAATTGGGGTGAGTCACCACCTTCCCTAAGGCTGGCGCCTTTTTTCTCCCATTGTCCAGTTAATCCCAAAAGCTTGTATTAATTAATTTTTAGTTCATGATCTCCTTTTGTACTTTTCTGAAGATTTGTAACCTTACAAGTACTGTCCAGATGTGCTGCTACAACTACCTGGGAGTTATTGAACAGTAGTACCTCAGGAGTTAGGATGCTGCCATTTAAAAGTGAGATTGTGGCCGAGTTATGTCATTTCTTACATATAGACCTCCAGACTGTATCTGCAATCTAGATGGCACTGCCAGTAACAGTCAAGATGATCATAGCCCTTACTTTTAATACTTCCAGTTCCTTCCAGACTAACACTAGGGGCACATGCAGCGTCACCCACTGCTATCCCACAGATACATCACTGATGTTTCATTCGGGAGGATAAACACCTTCACAACATTTGCAACAGCAAAGGTCTGCAAAGTTGCATGGGGTTTCTGGCTCTTCACGAGGAGAAGGAGTGATTGACTGCATCTATATAGCTGTTCAGAACCCTGTCCCTAATGCTGTGTCCTACATGAATTGAAAGGGACTCTAGTCTCAATATGCGGCTTATGTGTGACCACCAGAACGGAACCATGCAGATCAATCCCCAGCAGCTTCCATGTTACATTTATTTTGTCCCAATTAGCTGAGCCATGCTAACTTAAAGAGGAAGATAGAGTGATAGGTTTGGTCATGGGAAATTATAGTTATCCTCTGCATTCTTTGTTGCACGGGCTTCCTTGTATCTACACTCTGCTTCTACTCATAGCTGGTACATGGATGAAATTATTCTGCATTACTGCTATGACAAAACGTTTGCCCTATGAACCATTAAACATGGCAAGCCACAAACACCAAGCACACTGACAATACAGGGTACCTGCTGTCTACTTGTTCACAAACTAATTTAAGATGATTCCTGGGCTGGATGCTTGTATGTACGTGCTGAAGAAGGCTGCACAGAACTAGCATCAGCATCTGCAGACAATGGGTGGTGAGGAGATGGGAGATGTTAACCTTGACTCCTTACAAGTAGAGGAGATCCTAGACTTGGAAGCAAGAGAGGGAGTTGAGGAAGTTTGCAAGCCTCACTCAATTTCATAACTAGTATCATCCTTTCTGTATTCTTTTTGCCCTTACTCATTCAATTACTCCCTCACACACACTGACTACAGTAAACTGAGCTGAACTGTTAACAGGTAAGCCTACAGACAAACAGTTAGAGGTATTCAAAGGTATTTGGTACAGTACAAGACCAGTACATACCCCTAATAGGAAAAAGCTCCACTTGTGTAGTTAGGCAACCATGCTCCATAAATGAGGTAAGATACAGTATAAAGCTAAAAGAAGAGGCTTACATAAATGCAAAGAACTCTCTTCCCCAAAAGGCTTTGGATGCTGGGTAGATTGAAACTTTCAAGACTGAGATCAATAGATTTTTGTTAGTTATGGGTATCAAGGGATGTGAAGAGAAGGAGAGTAAACTCATCGACACAGTCACACCGGGGAGAGGCCGTTCATCTGCTCTGCTCTGTGTGTGGGAAGGGATTCACTCAGTCATCCAACCTGCTTAGACACCAGCGAGTTCACACTGGGGAGAGGCCATTCACCTGCTCTGAGTGTGGGAAGGGATTCACTCAGTCACCCACCCTGCTGAGACACCAGCGAGTTCACAAGTGACTGCAGGGTTTGGATTCTGCTGTTATTGCTGCTGTTATTCACATCCTTCTGAACTGTTTGTTTCTGCTGATGTTAATAACCCTTCAACTAGGCTGGAGTTTAATATTTTGATATTTCAAATAACAGTGTATCGATGTTTGATGTCTCCAAGATAAGAGGAGACTAATTGATGTCCTGTTTCTGACCGCTCCATTTTTTGATCGGAGCGGTGAGTGATCGGGGCCCTGGAACATCATGATCAGGGCCCAGGAGAGGCGAGGGTTTGGGGCCCAGAAGAGGCGAGGGCCCAGGGGCAGCACGGGCCAACCCACACTGTGACCTATGAATAGTAGGAGCATGTGTGCGCACTAGGTCCGTGCAGCAGAGCTTGGTCTCCAGTTGTCTTGGTTAACCCTTGTCACTGGATCAAGACCTAGCTCTGTCAAGCCCGTGTAGTGGCTGGTGTGCAACGGCCACCCCACGTTAAAAGAATCATGCACAGGCATCTTCCACCCTTCAATATGTAGTTCGGGATCTAGAATGTCAGGTCCCTCATTGAAACACCTGTGAACTCATCCCGTTTTGGTGTGGTAGCGGGTCATCCTCGATACGAGGGACTGCCTCATACTAATAGGGTTGAGGTAGAGATCAGTCATGATCTAACTGAATGGCAGAACAGGCTTGAGGGACTGAAATGCCTACTCATGTTCCTCTATTCCATTTGACTCTGAAGTGCTTTGGGACATTCTGAGAACTTGAAAGGCAGTATAATTATATATGTTCCTTCGTTCTTAAATATCTAACACTGAAGTTTACATGAACTGATGCATTACAATTGTCTTTTATAAATATACTTTTTCCTTTATTTAAAACATTTTAACAACAATAAGCATCAAAATCATACAAATATACTTTCTTCAAATCCGTTTAATAAACCTGATCATATTATATGTAATAAACCTGAATGTGTGTTTATATTAGACCCCAGTAAGTTCTTTTTTGAGCTCTCTGGAATGACTATGGAACAGATTTATGCTGTTAGACATTGAAAGCAGTTAAAATGTGTTAAATGTTCTGGAGCTATTGCTTTGGCAGAGCAGTTATTGTAATAGCAGAACAAATTATTATTTTGCACCTTAGAAAGCATAATAACATTAGAAATCACTTGGTTTCATTATGCAAATAAAAACATTGGACAGAGAAATACTTAAGACACAAAACAAAAGCTGAGTGTTTAATAGCTTGAGGACTCTTGCTCCAGAACACAACTCCCAGGTTCCTATGCCACTAATGTGAATTAATTGCTTGCTGGATGGTCCCCTTAAGAATATGTGCTGCTGCTTTTGAAATAGTTTTCAAGGAACAGGATCGCTTTATGCCATGAGCCATTAAGTTTGAGTTATCTGCTGAGGACAGGAATTTTCTTATCTGGGCAGTATGGCTGTGCAGCATGTTGCCGAGGTGCAAGTCTGGCCTTCACGCCATTGAGTTGTGATCTCACGCATCTGCAGGTGTGAAAAGAAAATTGGAGGGGTGATTGAGCTTTTATAAATCTTTTGGACTTGGAAGTCGGGAACATGATATCAAAACTTGCTGACAATGCAAAAGGAGGAGATTTGTTAACATGACAACATAAGAACATAAGAAATAGGAGCAGGAGTAGGCCATTTGGCCCCTCGAGCCTGTTCCGCCATTCAATAAGATCATGGCTGACCTGATCTGGGCCTCAACTCCACTTTCCTGCCCGTTCCCCATAACCCTTGACTCCCTCATCATTCAAAAATCTGTCTATCTCCATCTTAAATATATTCAATGACCCAGCCTCCACAGCTCTCTCGGGTAGAGAATTCCAAAGACTCACAACCCTCTGAGAGAAGAAATTCCTCCTCATTTCCGTTTTAAATGGGCGACACCTTATTCTGAAACTATGACCCCAGTTCTAGATTCCACCACGAGGGGAAACATCCTCTCTGCATCTACCCTGTCAAGCCCCCTCAGAATCTTATACATTTCAATAAGATCACCTCTTATTCTGCTAAACTCGAATGAGTATTGGCGTAATCTGCTCAAACTTTCTTCATAAGACAACCTCTTCATCTCAGGAATCAACCTCGTGAACCTTCTTTGAACTGCTTCCAAAACAAGTATATGCCTCCATAAATAAGGATACCAAAACTGTACGCAGTACTCCAGGTGTGGCCTGACCAACGCCCTGTACAGTTGTAACAGGACTTTCCTACTTTTATACTCCATCCCCCTTGCAATAAAGGCCAACATTCCATTTGCCTTCCAAATTACTTGCTGTACCTGCATGCTAACTTTTTGTGTTTCATGTACAAGGACCGCCAGATAGAAACATAGAAACATAGAACATAGAGGCAGGAGTAGGCCATTCGGCCCTTCGAGCATGCACCATCACTCAATAAGATCATGGCTGATCATTCACCTCAGTACCCCTTTCCTGCTTTCTCTTCATACCCCTTGATCCCTTTAGCCGTAAGAGCCATATCTAACTCCCTCTTGAATATATCCAAAGAACTGGCATCAACAACTCTCTGTGGTAGAGAATTCCACAGGTTAACAAATCTCTGAGTGAAGAAGTTTCTCCTCATCTCAGTCCTAAATGGCTTACCCCTTATCCTAAGACTGTGTCCTCTGGTTCTGATCTTCCCCAACATCGGGAACATTCTTCCTGCATCTAACCTGTCCAGTCCTGTCAGAATTTTATATGTTTCCATGAGATTCCCTCTCATCCTTCTAAACTCCAGTGAATACAGGCCCAGTCGATCCAGTCTCTCCTCATATGTCAGTCCTGCCATCCCGGGAATCAGTCTGGTGAACCTTCGCTGCACTCCCTCAATAGCAAGAACGTCCTTCCTCAGATTAGGAGACCAAAACTGAACACAATATTCCAGGTGAGGCCTCACCAAGGCCCTGTACAACTGCAGTAAGACCTCCTTGCTCCTAACCTCAAATCCCCTCGCTATGAAGGCCAACATGCCATTTGCCTTCTTCACCGCCTGCTGTACCTGCATGCCAACTTTCAGTGACCGATGACACCCAGGTCTCGTTGCACCATCCCTTTTCCTAATCAGATAATATTCTGCCTTCATGTTTTTGCCACCAAAGTGGATAACCTCACATTTATCCACATTATACTGCATCTGCCATCCATTGGCCCACTCACCTAAACTGTCCAAGTCACTCTGCAGCCTCTTAGCATCCTCCTCACAGCTCACACCGCCATCCAGCTTCGTGTCATCTGGAAACTTGGAGATATTACACTCAATTCCTTCATCTAAATCATTGATGTATATTGTAAAGAGCACTGAGCCCTCCGGCACCCCACTAGTCACTGCCTGCCATTCTGAAAAGGACCCGTTTATCCCGACTCTCTGCTTCCTATCTGCCAACCAGTTCTCTATCCATGTCAGTACATTAACCCCAATACCATGTGCTTAAATTTTGCACAATAATCTCTTGTGTGGGACCTTATCAAAAGCCTTTTGAAAGTCCAAATACATCACATCCACTGGTTCCCCCTTGTCCACTCTACTAGTTACATCCCCAAAAAATTCTAGAAGATTTGTCAAGCATGATTTCCCTTTCATAAATCCATGCTGACAAGGACCGATCCTGTCACTGCTTTCCAAATGCGCTGCTATTTCATCTTTAATAATTGATTCCAACATTTTCCCCACTACTGATGTCAGGCTAACCGGTCTATAATTCCCTATTTTCTCTCTCCCTCCTTTTTTAAAAAGTGGTGTTACATTAGCTACCCTCCAGTCCATAGGAACTGATCCAGAGTCAATAGACTGTTGGAAAATGATCACCAATGCATCCACTATTTCTTGAGCCACTTCCTTAAGTATTCTGGGATGCAGACGATCAGGCCCTGGGGATTTATCAGCCTTCAAGCCCATCAATTTCTCGAACACAATTTCCTGACTAATAAGGATTTCCTTCAGTTCCTCCTTCTCACTAGACCCTCGGTCCCCTAATATTTCTGGAAGGTTATTTGTGCCTTCCTTCGTGAAGACAGAACCAAAGTATTTGTTCAATTGGCCTGCCATTTCTTTGTTCCCCATTATAAATTCACCTGATTCTGACTGCAAGGGACCTGCATTTGTCTTCATTAATCTTTTTCTCTTCACATATCTATCGAAGCTTTTGCAGTAAGTACAAGCTTCCTATCATGATCTGTTTTCCCCCTCCTAATTAAACCCTTTGTCCTCCTCTGTTCAATCCTAAATTTCTCCCAGTCCTCAGGTTTGCAGCTTTTTCTGGCCAATTTATATGCCTCTTCCTTGGATTTAACACTATCCTTAATTTCCCTTGTTAGCCATGGTTGAGCCACCTTCCCCATTTTATTTTTACTCCAGACAGGGATGTACAATTGTTAAAGTTCATCCATGTGATCTTTAAATGCTTGCCATTGCCTATCCACTGTCAACCCTTTAAGTATAATTCGCCAGTCTATTCAAGCCAATTCACGTCACATACCATCAAAGTTACCTTTCCTTAAGTTCAGGACCCTAGTCTTTGAATTAACTGTACCTCAGGATTTTGTAATCTAATAATAATTTGCTTTTTTATTTTTCCTACCAAAGTGGATAACCTCACATTTTCCCACATTATACTCCATCTGCCAAATTTTTGCCCAGTCACTTAGCCTGTCTATATCCCTTTGCAGATTCTTTGTATCCTCTTCACAACTTGCTTTCCCACCTATCTTTGTATCATCAGCAAACAGCAAGCAGGTCTGTAAAAGACTTCAGGAGGAACTGAAACAGGTTAGTAGAATGAGCAGGCAGGTGGTAGATGCAATTCAATGTGAAGAATTCTGAGGTAATTAATTCTGGGAGTAAAAACAAGGAATCAGAATGTACACTCATGATTAGAAGGATATTGGGATACAAATACACAATTCCCTGAGAGTACAAGTGCAGGTGCATAAAGTCACAAAAAGGGAATCACATTTTGAGTTTTACAAATTGAGACATTAAGTACAATAGTAAAGAGAAAATGCGACATTTATATAAGGCAATGGTTAGGCCACAGTTGCAGTATCGTTTTGGGCACCCCATTATAGGGCCCAAATTTCCCCAACCCTTTTTTCCGGCGCACTTACCCGAGATGCGCTGACTTTCTGCTCCTAAAACGGCGCCAAAAATGTAGCTCCTTATTCTCCCCACTCTGTGGACCGTCCTAGGGCTTGGCGTGGTGTGGCAATCATAGTGGGGGGGCGGAGTTACAGCCCTGCGCCGAAAACAGTGCCGATAGCTGCGCGCGTGCGCAGTAGAGCGGTCGCGCATGCGCAGTAGCTCCGTCTCATGATTGTGATGATGATGCCTGCAGAACGCGTCCAGCCCCTATCTCAGGCCGAATAGCCTGCTGCACAGGCTGACTACTGAGGGCTGCAAGAAACAGGTTGGTGCGACTGAGTTTTGATCGGGGCAAGAGAGAGGGGGGAGAGGTTGGTCGTCTTTGGCTGCAGGCTAGTGGTTTGGACTGAAGATAGCTTGTCGTGTAGCGACATCGCTTGTCATGCTGGCTGGCTTTGCATTCGTTTGGTTGGGTGGCGGTCTTGTCATGTTAAAGAAGCACATATACAGTGACAGCCATGTGCTTAACCTACATCTCATAGAAACGTATAAGATTCTGACGGGACTGGAAGAATGTTCCCGATGTTGGGGAAGTCCAGAACCAGGGGACATAGTCTTAGGATAAGGGGTAGGCCATTTAGGACTGAGATGCGGAGAAACTTCTTCACTCAGAGAGTTGTTAACCTGTGGAATTCCCTGCCGCAGAGAGTTGTTGATGCCAGTTCATTGGATATATTCAAGAGGGTGTTAGATATGGCCCTTATGGCTAAGGGAATCAAGGGGTATGGAGAGAAAGCAGGAAAGGGGTACTGAAGGAATGATCAGCCATGATCTTATTGAATGGCGGTGCAGGCTCGAAGGGCTGAATGGCCTACTCCTGCACCTATTTTCTATGTTTCTATGTTTCTATGTTTGCATCACATCCTGTGTATCAATAAATAACCAGCAACATGCAGTTAGGTTGTATTACAAATAATTTATGTGTGAAGCTCTTTGAAGAGGTCAGTGGGCAAAGATGCTTAGAATCATAGTGCCATGTGTTGCGCTGGACCTTGAGCTCCTTCCACACGTGGCCCGCCTGGCTCTAGCACACTTGCCGACCATTGAGCGTGCGCCCAAGTCAATCCGATCTCCGAACTCCTTTTGGGGCTAAATGGAGTCATCTGCGGTCCCTCATGCAAGGGAGCCGAAGCCCCATGCCTCTGCCAGGTTTCAGGCTACCGTTTTTAAAGCCTGACCAAAAACCTGAAAAATGGGCAAAAAGGGAAAAAATTCCCACCCAAAAAGGGTTGAAAATCGGTGGGGCGGCAGCCGCGTTCTCCCTCCCCTATCCCAGGCCGAAGGACTCCCGCACGGCCAGCCATGCTGAGTTTAGTTGAAGGTAGGATTTACTTCAGCTCTTTATTTGTTAATTTAATTATTTACTTCAAATCTTTAGTTTTTATTGAATGGTTGTTACTGCTTGTGCTTTGTTTGGTGCTTGGTGGTGCTTGAAATGTTGTTTAGGTGCAGGATTCCTTCTATTTTTTTATTTTTTATTTATTGATTGCTTATTACTTTGGTTTTGGTGCTTTAGGTGCAGGGTTCCTTCTATTTTATTTGTTAATGAATTGCTTATTACTTTTTGTGCTTTGTTTGGTACTTGGTTGTGCTTTAAATGCAGTTACTTGCATCGATTCCTTAACTGTAAGTAAGGTCTTTCTGTGCGGACAAAAGTGGACACATACGATGCCCTAAGTTAGTTTAGTACAACTTCTTTCTGGCCAAATTGGCATAAATGGTGAAAGTGGCTGGGGACGCCCCCTTTTGAAAAAAAAATTGATCTAACAAAAAACCTAACTAACTCACTTACACTGGTGCAAATTAAATGGCCATATTTGCAACTAAAAAGATACACCAGAAAAATCAAGTTCCACCAAAAAAAAAACGGTGCAACTCATGGACATTGGGCTTAATTTTTGCCACCAGCGGGCGCTATTTTTTTGCTGTCTGCTGATTTTTTTGGACCAATCTTGATTTTGCAACTTTCCTCAAAGTTTGTATGCTGGCGACGACGGTCAGTGACGGATTTTTTGTACGCCAGGTTCTTGGAGCAGGTCTGGGTGAAAACTGATTTCCGCGCTGTTTTTGACCATTTTTGGCCATTTAAATGATTTTCTCCAACACCGATTTTTTTTCAGGACGGCGCAGAATGGCCTTAAATACCGATCAGAAAAACCCAACGTTAAGTTAAGAAAATCGGCGCTCAGGTCTGTCGGAGCTGTTTCTTTGCAGTTTAGTCTTGTTCATAAAGATAGTTTATAAGAACATAAGAACATAAAAATAGGAGCAGGAGTAGGCCATACGGCCCCTCGAGCCTGCTCTGCCATTTAATAAGATCATGGCTGATCTAATCATGGACTCAGCTCCACTTCCCCGCCCGCTTCCCATAACCCCTTATCCCCTTATCGTTTAAGAAACTGTCTATTTCTGTCTTAAATTTATTCAATGTCCCAGCTTTCACAGCTCTCCGAGGCAGAAAATACCACAGATTTACAACCCTCAGAGAAGACATTTCTCCTCATCTCTGTTTTAAATGGGTGGTCCCTTATTCTAAGATTATGCCCTCTAGTTCTAGTCTCCCCCATCAGTGGAAACATCCTCTCTGCATCCACCTTGTCAATGATCATGTTTAGTACGTTCCTTTTTCATCTCTTTACTTTAAAGATTACTTGTTTTGGCGTTGGCCCCCCGCTGCCGGTCCTGCTGCAATCCCGGGCTCAATGTGCCCCCCCCCCGCCCCCGCTGCAATCCTGGGCCGAATGCCCCCCACGCTCCCGCCCCCGCTGCAATCCCGGGCCGATTTCCTCCCTCCCCCCACCCCTGCAATCCTGGTCCTGCTGCAATCCCGGGCATTCCCCCCCCTCCCCTGCTCCCCTGCTGCTGCAAGTCCTGGCTGTGGAACTTCAACTCGCAGGTGGGGCTTCAGCCCTTTCTGTGTCATTTTATACCCTGGCAACCTCAGCTTTTGGCACAGACTTGAAGCTCCACCCCCAGATTTAACTTCGGGTACCACAGCGCCAAAATGAAATTTTACTTTGGCGAAAGTTCCAACTTTTTTTTTCCAGCGCAATCGGCCACAAAAAAATCGTCCATTAATCCTCCTGGGCGCCAAAAATCGGCAAAGAGGAAAATTGAGCCCATTAAAGCCAAAGAAAGCATACAGTGCAGATTCACTTGGATGATACCAGGGATGGGAGTGATAGTTATGAGGAGAGATTTGAGATGCAGGGGCTATTTCCACTGGAGCAGATATCATTCAAAGGAGATTTAATAAGAATTTTTTTTTAATTATGAGGGTGTTTATTGGATGAATAGGAAATTATTATTTTGTATGGTTGCAGTGTACTATCTACAGGATACACTGCACCAACTCACCAAGGCTTCTTAGACAGCATCTCCCAAACCTATGACCTCCACCATCTACAAGGACAAGGGCAGCAAGAACATGGGAACACCATCACCTCTAAGTTTCATTCATACCATCCTAACTTGGACATATGTCGTTGTTCCTTCAACATCACTGTGCCAAAATCCTAGAACTCCCACATCCTGAGAATGAATTTTAAAATAAACAAGGAATGGTTGTAGTAGAAACCATTGAATCTTTTAAGGGAAACTGGATGACTATTTGGAATAGAAGAAGATACAAGGCGATGAAGTACAGCAGGGCAGTGGAATTTGTTTTGGATTTCTCGAGCAAAGAGCCAGTATAGACACCTTCAATTAAGTAAACATCTTTGGTTTGGTGATTTCACGTTCTTGACAAAGTTCTGGGGAAACCCATCCTCTCAAGTGCAGAAGGAGGGCCTAAGAAGTGAGGAAAAATGGAGGGAAAAGGAAATAACATACTCTCTCCATCTCCCCCCCCCCACCACCCCCCACCCCGCCCCACTTCCTTATGATACTAATAGGGTAAATCTGCTGTTTAACTCAGATAATCCATGCAGAAACACCATTAAATTTAAGAATGGAAAATGACAGGGTGTGAGATTGCAATTTCCTTGTGAATGCAGCTTCCCAATGTAAGTGTGGGATTTTGGAATCAAGCCGAACAGTGTAAGTCACATGATTATTTGGCACCACTCATTCTGTTCCTCCTACTGTTCTAGCTGCTGTATTTCAACAGGCTTTGATAATCACACAGTAAAAGGACATTCAGTTCAACAATCATGTCTTGAAACTAAAAACTGTGTATAAATAGTTGGCAGTCTGGAATTTCCAATTATAAGTAAGGTTTTATTATAAAACCCATACTAATGATATATAAGTCCTACCACAGACTGAACAATATATATTAATGGATTATTAAGTATTAACAAATCTACTCAAAACTTTTGATTGAAATGTATTCAGGAACTTATACACTTCAGGTTTAAGACACAGTTTACATTAAAAATGAGTCTCAGTTTGTTGAGCCAAGTGACCGGCTGATTATAGAGGCAAGTAACAACTACCAAAATTAGCTCACTCACCTGAAGTGAGTGACATGTGGTTTTCATTTCCAGCTGCTGCAGCAACATTCCTGGCCTGCTTTGGCAAAGGGCCAAGTGATGGCACAGCTTGATAATCAAAAACAAAAAGGTAGTTTCATGTTCAGTCAAATATTCGTTGCAATTTTCAAAATGGGAACATAAGAATGAGAATAGGCCATTCGTCCCATCAAGCCTGCTCCACTATTTTTGTTTATCAAGGCTGTTCTACATATTGAATCCAAATTCTCTGTCTTTTCTCCATGTCCTTTAGTTCCCAAGTAAATACTTATCACATTTTTGAACACCTGAAATAATTTTGTATCTCTGACCGTCTGGGTCAGTGCATTCCAGATTCTCACAGCTCTTTGTGTGCAGCCATTTCCCCCATTACAAACTCTAAGGTAACAGAAGTAATTTTATGAGATTTCCATTCCAACGGGGAGCCATACCTGCTGTTAGCACATATCAGGAAACAGGCACACGGCTACCAGAAGACATTAAAATTAATGAGCAGACAGCCATGGGAAATCAAATGCCCAACAACGCACCTGGGGGTCAGGCAACATCAGGTGTGTGAATTTGGAAAATGATCCCTTATGTCCCCTTATGCTGGATTTCCCTATTAGACGGAAGATTTATTCACTCTCTATCCTACGAATTCTCTTCACTATTTAAAAACAATTCAATCAGATCACCCCTTAGCCATAACATTGGGAGGAAATCGGAGGGACCGGAGAGAACCAGCTCAAAAAAGAATACACTGGGCTTTAACATAAAGACGCGTTGAATTTATCAGAAAACAGCTGTTGAAAAGGGTTATTTGCACCATTACTCTGTGGGTTCCAGCAGTCTCCCACTGAAGTTACAGCAGGACATTAGGAGAATCCCTGTAGAACTTTCAAGCCAATATTTTGATGAATATTCTGTACAACTTCAGTAGGATTTTCTCTATATTCTAAACCACTTATGATGAAGCCCATTGTTTCATTAGCCTTTTTGATTGCTTTTTGCACCTGGAAGCTAGCTTTTAATGACTGATGTGACTCGAGCACCCCAAGTCCTTTTGTTCATTTAACTCCTCCCCCCTCAGGGTTCCCCATCTAAATAATAGTCTATTCTGCCATTCTTATATCTATAGTGTTATGTTTTGTTATTTTAAGCTATATTTGCCACCCATTTACTTAAATCTATCTATGCCTTTCTGAAATATTTGGTTCCTAATTTAATATTAACTGAAAACCTGGACATACTCCATTCTTCATCATTGTGTGACAATCTGAGAAAATATCTTTTATCCCAATTCTCTGCCTCCTACCTCCCTAGCCGTTTCCTATTTATGGAACAGGACCACGTGCATAATTCTAGCTACACTCACCAGTGTGGAAATGAATCAGATGCTTTCTGAAAATTCATGCATAGCTTAGCTCTATTCCCCCACCTCAATGACTGTCAAAATATTTTATTAAGTTAGTTCGACATGATTTAACTTTCAGAAAACTATTCTAAGTCTCCTTTGTCAGCTTGTAGCTTTTCAAGTGTTCACTTACTCTGGCTCTGATTCTAACAATTTTCCCATCATTGATGTTAAAGTATATACATAAGAACATAAGAATTAGGAACAGGAGTAGGCCATCTAGCCCCGCGAGCCTGCTCCGCCATTCAATAAGATCATGACTGATCTGGCCGTGGACTCAGCTCCACTTACCCGCCCTCTCCCCGTAACCCTTAATTCCCTTATTGGTTAAAAATCTATCTATCTGTGACTTGAATACATTCAATGAGCTAGCCTCAACTGCTTCCTTGGGCAGAGAATTCCACAGATTCACAACCCTCTGGGAGAAGAAATTCCTTCTTATACATATTGGAGTCAAAAGTAATTGTCTAATTCTGCTGTTTATCACACTTTCATCATTCAACAAAGGAAAAGAATAAACATAGTACATCTTTATCTGCAATCTGCAGGATTTGCGTTGTCGTTTCTCAGTACTTCTAATATCAGCCAGATTCTAGTGCATAAAACATATCTGTTCTCAAAAATATGCATTACTTCATGTTTCTTAAGTCGGTGCCAAGAATATAGAAGATTTGACATTCAAATTTAGTTGACCTTTTCAGGTAAATGCTGGCAGTTCTCAGCTGATTCATGAGCTAGAGCAAAGTGTACCAGTGCCGAAGCAGTGCTCCATCTCATGGGGAAATATGCAAACTCTCAGGAATGGTCCAGCCACAAACGCACAGATCATGGTGCATCGTAGCGATAGTACTGTTCCTTTGTGAATGTCCTGGCCTCCAAATCGAAAGTAGCAGCAGGGGGCAGCAGTGAGGAAAATAAATATTTGGGGCAAAGGGAAGAAAGTAGTTCACAGCAACACACTTTTTGATACTGTATGGGTCAGTGAAGAAGGATATTACATTCCATTCTCATTTATGAAAATAACTCCTAAATTTTGGGAAAAATATCATGTATTAGCACTGCACTGTTCTAGGGCCCCAAAATCTTTAGGTTAAGTGGACATTCTCGGACATCAGCTGAGCTCCTGCACACAGGGAATGGTAGCATAGTGGTTATCTTACTGGACTAGTAATCCAGAGCCCGTGACTCATGATTCCAGAGACATGAGTTCAAATCCCACCATGGCAGTTGGGGAATTTAAATTCAGTTGATGAAATAAATCTGGAATTAAAAAGCTAGTATCCGTCCTTACCTGGTCTGGTGTTTATGTGACTCCAGACCCACGGTAATGTGGTTGACTCTTAATGGCCCACTGGTAAAAGAATTGCTACAAAAAACAATAATAAGAATGAAACCGGAAGGACCACCCGCATCGACGTTGGTACCGGCTTCAAACACGACAGCGGCATACCTAGCCCAGTCGATCCTGTAAAGTCCTCCTCACCAACATCTGGGGACTTGTGCCAAAATTGGGAGAGCTGTCCCACAGACTAGTCAAGCAGCAGCCTGACATTGTCATACTCACAGAATCTGGGCCATTTCCCAGACACCTCCATCACCATCCCTGGGTATGTCCTGTCCCACCACCGAGACAGACCAGAGGGAGGAGCCCTCAACATTGATTCTGGACCCCATGAAGTCTTGTGGCTTCAGGTCAAGTATGGGCAAGGAAACCTCCAGCTGATTAACCTCTACTGTCCTCCCTCAGTTGATGACTCAGTACTCCTCCATCTTGAACACCACCTGGAAGAAGCACTGAGGATAGCAAGGGCACAGAATGTACTCTGGGTGGGGGGACTTCAATGTCCATCACCACGAGTGGCTAGTTAGCACCATTACCGAGCTGGCCAAGTCCTAAAGAACATTGCTGCCAGACTGGGCCTGTGGTGGGTGGTTAGAGAACCAATGCAAGGGAAAAACTTACTTGATCTTGTCCTCACCAATCTACCTGTCCAATACAGCATTGGTAGCACAACCCTTGTGGAGTCTTCACACTGAGGATACCCTTCATTGTGTTATGTGACACTACCACTGTGTTAAATGGGATAGATTCAGAACCGATCTAGCAGCTCAAAACTGGGCATCCATTAGGCGCTGTGGGCCACCAGTAGCAGCAGAATTGTATTCCACCACAATCTGTAACCTCATGGTCCGGCATATCCCTCACTCTACCATTACCATCAAGCCAGGGGACAAACCCTGGTTCAATGAGGAGTGCAGAAGAGCATGCCAGGAGCAGCACCAGGCGTACCTAAAAATGAGGTGCCAACCTGGGGAAGCTGCAACACAGCGGAACCAGCATGCTATCGACCGAGCTAAACGATCCCACAATCAATGGATTAGATAAAGCTCTGCTATCCTGCCACATCCAGTCGTGAGTGGTGGTGGACAACTGAACAACTGATGGGAGGAGGAGGCTCCATTAATATCCCCATCCTCAATGATGGCGGAGCCCAGCACACGAGTGACAAAGGCAAGGCTGAAGCATTTGCAGCCATCTTCAGTCATAAGTGCTGAGTGGATGAACTATATCGGCCACCTCCTGAGGTCCCCACCATTACAGAAGCCAGTCTTCAGCCAATTCGATTCACTCCATGTGATATCAAGAAATAGCTGAGCACACTGGATACAGCAGAGGCTACATCTCGGCTGTCATGCTGAAGACTTATGCTCCACCACTAGCCAAGATGTTCCAGTACAACTACAACACTGGCATCTACCCGACAATGTAAAAACTGCCTTGGTATGTCCTGTCCACAAAAAGCAGGACAAATCAAATCCGGCCAATTACCGCCCCAACGAGTGGCACTTACTCACCAATTACGTGCTCATCGATGCTCAGTTTTGGTTCCGCCAGGACCACTCAGCTCGAGAACTCATTACAGTCTTGGTCCAACATAAATACTGTGGCACCAAGAGCAGGTCACAGTCTGGGTATTCTGCGTGAGTGTCTCATAAGAACGTAAGAAATAGGAGCAGGAGTAGGGCATTTGGTCCCTCGAGCCTGCTCCGCCATTCAATAAGATCATGGCTGATCTGATTTTGGTCTCAACTCCCTTAACTCCACCGTAAATATATTCAATGACCCCAACCTCCACAGCTTTCTGGGGTAGAGAATTCCAAAGATACACGCCCCTCTGAGAGAAGAAATTCCTCCTCATCTCCGTTTTAATGGCCAACCCCTTATTCTGAAACTATGCCCTCTTGTTCTAGATTCCCCCACGAGGGGAAACATCCTATATGCATCTACCTTTTCAAGCCCCTTCAGAATCTTATACATTTCAATGACATCACCTCTCATTTTTCTATACTCCAATGAGTTTAGGCCCAACCTGCTCAACCTTTCTTCATAAGACAACCCTTCACCTCAGGAATCAACCTAGTGAACCTTCTCTGAACTGCCTCCAATGCAAGTTATATCCCTTCTTAAATAAGGAGACCAAAACTGTACGCAGTACTGCAGGTGTGGTCTCAACGCCCTGTACAGTTGTAGCAAGACTTCCCTACTTTTATACTCCATCCCCCTTGGAATAAAGGCCAACATTCCATTTGCCTTCCTAATTACTTGCTGTACCTGCATACTAACTTTTTGTGTTTCACGTGCAACGACCCCCAGATCCATCTGTACTGCATCAATTTGTAGTCTCTTCATTTAAATAGTAATTTACTTTTTTATTCATTCTATCAAAGTGAATAATCTCATATTTTACTACATTATACTCCATCTGCCAAATTTTTGCCCACTCACTTAGCCTGTCTATATCCCTTTGCAGATTCTGTGTGTCCTCCTCACAAGTTGCTTTCCCATCTATCTTAGTATCATCAACAAATATGGCTGCAGTGCACTTGGTCCCTTCATCCAAGTCATTAATATAGATTGTAAATAGTTGAGGCCCCTGCACTGATCCCTGTGGCACCCCACTACTTACAGTTTGCCAACCTGAAAATGACCCACTTATATCGACTCTCTGTTTTCTGTTAGTGAGCCAATCCTCTATCCATGCTAGGCTGAGCGGTCCCCGGCCTGCGAGCACCATCGGAGCAGGCTGGAGAGCGGAAGGAGCAGCGTGGCGGCACAACACTCCAGGGAGCAGCACGTGCTGGAGCAGGAGAGTAACGGCAGTGAAGAGGGACATCATCAAGGTCCAGGTCGGTGATTGGAGCGTGGGCAGGTACATCAGGAGTGGCGAGAGATTGTAGAGGGACTTGATCGGGGTCCAGGAGAGGCATGAGTTCGGGGCCCCAGAAGAGGCAAGGGCCCAGAGACAGCACGGACCAGCCCACACTGCGATATGTGTGTGCACTAGGTCTGTGCAGCAGAGCGGTCTCTAGTCGTCTTGGTTAATCCTTGCTACTGGACCAAGATCTAGCTCTGTCAAGCCCGTGTGGTGGCTGGTGTGCAACGGTCACCACATGTTAAAAAAATCCAAGCACAGGCATCCTCCACTCTTCAAGATTTAGTTCGGACCTGGAATTTTAGGTCCATCATTGAAACACCTGTGAACTTTTTGACGAGGAAGCAAGTCATCCTCAATTCGAGGGACTGCCTATGATGACTATCTATGCTAATAGAGGTTGGACCTCTCTGGTCCGGCACCCTTGGGATATGACCGGTGCCAGACCAAATAATTTTCCGAACCACAGGAGGTCAACTGTTGACAACGCTGCTGACAACGACCCGGATGCATTCTGCGCATGCGCAACGCAGAAGCCCACTGCGCAGCTTTTCGTCATCCAGAATCACTGCTTTTTAAAAAATCCTCGGGCCCAGCTTTGGCACCTCAGTCAGCCGCCTGCCCTTCCTTTTCCTTGCCCGGCCCCAATACCTCAATGAACACCATCACCAACACCTCCAAAAACCACCTATATACACACAAAAAAAACTAGAGGTCGGAGATAAAGTGGAGGATAAAGTCAAGGTTAAACGCTGACCCTTACCCACGATCCTACTCCCGGCACCAGTCTGTGTGTAAGCCTCAAACAGAGCCTGACTGGTGGAAGCGGCAGCCTCCTCACACCGAGACACACACACACACAAGCGGTTCTTGCAGCGTGGAGTGTGCGATGGATCCTGAGACAGAAAATCAGAGTCTGCCTCCCTCACCGACCCCCCAACCCCCCCCGGGCAGGTCAGAGCACTTTGCACAATGCACAGACGCAGACCCCCAAGCGAGACAATGAGCTGTAGGCACGCGCTCTGTGTCTGTGACTCCCACTCACAGCAGTGGGCGTGGTCCCTAGCACCAGCAGAACCCGAACGGACTGACAGCCGCTCCAGCCAATCGCTGCACACACACACACCGCAGCAGCACCCCAGCCCGGCCCAGTCTAGCCCCCGCGCTGCAACACCACTTAAAGGGGCAGTCTACGCTGGGACTGATCCAGACGCCGGATGTTTCTGGACTAAAGAGTCCCGGATTGGAGAGGTACAACCTGTACATTACCCCCAACCCCGTGAGCTCTTATCTTGTGCAGCAACCTTTTATGTGGCACCTTATCGAATGCCTTCTGGAAATCCAAATACATTCATCTACTGGTTCCCCCTTATCCATCCTATTCATTACATCCTCAAAGAACTCTAGCAAATTTGTCAAACACAATTTCCCTTTCATAAACCATGCTGACTCTGCTTAATTGTATTATGATTTTCTAAATGTCCTGCTCCTACCTCTTTAATAATGTACCTCAGCATTTTCCCAATGACAGATGTTGGGCTAACTGGTCTATAGTTTCCTGCTTTCTGTCTCCCTCCTTTCTTGAATAGGGGTATTACATTTGCGATTTTCCAATCATCTGAAACCTCTCCATAATCCAGGGAATTTTGGTAGATTACAACCAATGCATCCATTATCACTGCAGGCACTTCATTTAAGACCCTAGGATGCAGGCCATCAGATCCAGGGGACTTGTCCATCTTTAGTCCCATTAGTTTGCCTTCTACTTTTTCTCTAGTGATAGTGATTGTTTTATGTTCCTCCCTCCCTATAGCCACTTGATTATCTATTATTATTGGGATACTTTTAGTGTCTTCTACCATGAAGACTGAGACAAAATATTTGTTCAAAGTCTCAGCCATTTCCCTGTTTCCCATTATTAATTCCCCAGTCTCATCCTCTAAGGGACTTTACTTTAGCTACTCTCTTCCTTTTTATATATCTGTAGAAGTTCTTATTGTCTGTTTTTATATGTCTTGCTGGTTTACTCTCATAATCCATCTTCTCGCTCTTTATTATTATTTTTAGTCGTCCTTTGCTGGTTTCTAAAAATTTCCCAATCCTCTGGCCTTCCACTAATCTTCGCAACATTGTATGCCTTTGTTTTCAATTTGATACCATCCTTGACGTCCTCAATTAGCCATGGATGGTTCATCCTTTTCTTACAATCTTTCTTTCTCACTGGAATATCACTTTGCTGAGAGTTACAAAATATCTCCTTAAATATCTGCCACTACTTATCTACTGTATTGCCCTTTAATCTAGTTTCCCAGTCCACTTTAGACAACTCTGTCTTCATACCATTGTAATTGCCTTCATTTACGTTCAGGACACTAACTTGAGACCCAAGTTTCTCACCCTCAAAATGAATTTGAAATTCTAACATGTTATGATCACTCTTCCCTTGAGGATCCTTTAATATGAGCTTATTAATTAATCCTATCTCATTACACATTACCAGATCTAAAATAGCCTGCTCCCTGATTGGTTCCACAATGTATTGTTCTAAGAAACCATCCCGAATAAACTCTATGAACTCATCCTCAAGACTACCTTTGCCAATTTGATTTGTCCAATCAATATGAATCTATGTGAAGATTAAAATCGCCCATGATTATTGCAGTACCTTTCTTAAAAGCCTCCATTATTTCTTGATTTATACTCTCTCCTACAGTGTGGCTATTGTTAGGGGGCCTATAGACTACTCCCACCAGTGACTTATTTCCCTTATTATTTCTTATCTCGACCCAAACTGATTCTACATCATGATCTTCTGAGCCAATATCATTTCTCACTATTACATCCTTTATTAACAGAGCTGCCCACCTCCTTTTCCTTTCTGCCTATCCTTCCAAAATGTCAAATACCCCTGAACATTCAGTTCCCAGCCTTGGTCACCTTGCAACCACATCTCTGTAATGGCTATCAGATCATACCAATTTATTTCTATTTGTGCCATCAACTCATCTATTTTGTTACGAATGCTGCGTGCATTCAGATATAGAGCTTTTAAATTTGTCTTTTTACCATTTTCCCCTAATCTGACTCTACTTTCTGGTGCAGTCTTATGTTTGTACACTCTGTCCCTTCCTGTCACATTCTGCTTACAATTTCCCCCATCGCTAACCTACTCTATTCCTTTCTCTTTGACTTTTTAAATTTCCACTCACCTGAACCCTCCCCCTCACTATTTAGTTTAAAGCCCTATCTACAGCCCTAGTTATTCGATTCGCCAGGACACTGGTCCCAGCATGGTTTAAATGAAGCCCGTCCCAATGGAACAGCTCCCTCTATCCCCAATACTGCTGCCAGTACACCATAAATCTAAACCCATTTCTCCCACACCAATCTTTGAGCCACGCATTCATCTCTCTGATCCTATTGACCCTATGCTAATTTTCTCGTGGCTCAGGTAGTAATCCAGAAATTATTACCTTTTGTGGTTCTGCTTCTTAATTTAGCCCCTAGCTGCTCATATTCCATCAGCAGAACCTCTTTATTTGTCGTTGGTACCTATGTAGACCATGATAACTGGATCTTTCCCCTCCAGCCCAGAGTAGATGTCCTTAACCCTTACCTCCTGACTTCCAAAATCCTATCCACCATCTACAAGGCGCAAGTCAGGAGTGTGATGGAATACTCTCCACTTGCCTGGATGAGTGCAGCTCCAACAACATTCAAGAAGCTCGACACCATCCAGGACAAACCAGTCCACTTGATCCTCCACCTTAAGCATTCACTCCCTCCACCAAAGACACACCGTAGCTGCAATATGTATCATCTACAAGATGCACTGCAGCAACTTGCCAAAGCTTCCTCGACAGCATCTCGCAAACCCACAACCTCTACCATCTAGAAGGACAAGGGCAGCAGGTGCATGGGAACACCACCATCTGCAAAAGGACATAGACAGGCTAAGTGAGTGGGCAAAAATTTGGCAGATGGAGTATAATGTTGGAAAGTGTGAGGTCATGCACTTTGGCAGAAAAAATTAAAGAGCAAGTTATTATTTAAATGGAGAAAGATTGCAAAGTGCCGCAGTACTACGGGACCTGGGGGTACTTGTGCATGAAACACAAAAGGTTAGTATGCAGCTACAGCAAATGGTCAGGAAGGCCAATGGAATCTTGGCCTTTATTGCAAAGGGGATGGAGTATAAAAGCAGGGAAGTCTTGCTCCAGCTATACAAGGTATTGGTGAGGCCGCACTTGCAATATTGCGTGCAGTTTTGGTTTCCATATTTACGAAAGGATATACTTGCTTTGGAGGCAGTTCAGAGAAGGTTCACTAGGTTGATTCTGGGGATGAGGGAGTTGACTTATGAGGAAAGGTTGAGTAGATTGGGCCTCTACTCAATGGAATTCAGAAGAATGAGAGGTGATCTTATCGAAATGTATAAGATTATGAGGGGACTTGACAAGGTGGATGCAGAGAGGATGTTTACACTGATAGGGGAGACTAGAACTAGAGGGCATAATCTTAGAATAATGGGCCGCCCATTTAAAACTGAGATAAGGAGAAATTTCTTCTCTCAGAGGGTGGTAAATCTGTGGAATTTGCTGCCTCAGAGAGCTATGGAAGCTGGGACATTGAATAAATTTAAGACAGAAATAGGCAGTTTGTTAAACGATAAGGGGATAAGGGGTTATGGGAAGCGGGCAGGGAAGTGGAGCTGAGTCCATGATCAGATCAGCCATGATCTTATTAAATGGCGGAGCAGGCTCGAGGGGCTGTATGGCCTACTCCTGTTCCTATTTCTTATGTTTTTATGTTCCCCTCCAAGTTACACACCATCCTGACTTGGAAATATATCGCCGTTCCTTCATCATCACTGGGTCAAAATCCTGGAATTCCCTCCCTAACAACACTGTGGAATTACCTTCACCACACAGACTGCAGCGGTTCAAGAAGGCAGCTCACTACCACCTTCTCACGGGCAATTAGTGATGAGCAATAAATGCTGGCCGTGCCAGTAATGACCACATCTCAGGAACACATTTTTTAAAAATTCATGATATAGCATCCTGCTGGCATTTTAAGTAATTCCTTCCTAGCTGAAAAAACACAGCTGAATAAACAGGGCTCTTGCAGTTTTCACCCTTAGCTCTCCTCCAATGTATTATACATTTAATATTACTTTCCATTTAGTTGAAGTGCAAAAAGAATATTGTTCATAGGCAATATGATTTTTTTAAATTTATATCAAACAACTGAAAACAATGTTCTTTGGTAAAATACCTGAAAGGCGGTTCTGTGTCAGAAATGCTTCATTTACTGCAGGATTCAGAAAATTTGCATATTCATCTGCTGGAGCACGCTCACTGTATGGTTGTTGTATGTTGCCATATAGTCGGAATGAATCTTGCATTCCTTAAGGTGTTAGCAAGAAATACATTACAGATTGAGTTAGGTTAGGTTAGGTGTAACAATTTGCCTGCTGTCATATTTAAACTTCACTAAAAATGACTAAACATTAACACAATTTGAGAGCTCAATAACAAAATTATTGATATCAATAGAAAAGTCTTTCTTTTTTTAAAGTGCCAAAGTGAGGAATATTAGCTCTGGAGAATGTAATGGTTTCAGATTTCAGGCACCGAAATCAAGAAATTTGATCGCACCCAAAAAGGGGGCCCAATCTGAGTGCATCGCCCATTGCACATGCCTAAAGAGGCCAGTGGCAGGACCACAGGAAATTAGTCCACCAGCCTCATTAGTATACTGCCGGCGAGCTGCACGTGTTAGTCGCAACCCAGAGACAGCTCAGTTGTTGTGTGGGGGAGTGAGCGAGATTGGCCCAAGGACAGCAGATAAGTCCGGGGTGGGAGGGTCAATTGAAGGAGACCGAGTGGTGCCAGCCAATGGCCCACAGTTGTAAGCTCTAGATCCACATTTAGGTAAGTAAAAAGTTATTTTCTTACTTTTTTGGTGGCAGCCTCCAGCGATCCCTTTAAACAATGCTGGTTTGGCTACTGTGTGCCTGACAAAGTTGTCACTCACAAACCAATTTAGAACAGAATCTGAAAAAGTCATCAGGCCCCCGATTTACATAGGCACCGAGGTGAGAAGGAGGAACTGAAGGAAATCCTTATTAGGTGGGAAATTGTGTTAGGGAAATTGATGGGATTGAAGGCCGATAAATCCCCGGGGCCTGATAGTCTGCATCCCAGAGTACTCAAGGAAGTGGCCCTAGAAATAGTGGATGCATTGGTGATGATTTTCCAACAGTCTATTGATTCTGGATCGGTTCCTATGGACTGGAGGGTAGCTAATGTAACACCACTTTTTAAGAAAGGAAGGAGAGAGAAAATGGGTAATTAGCCTGATATCAGTAGTGGGGAAAATGTTGGAATCAATTATTAAAGATGAAATAGCAGCACATTTGGAAAGCAGTGACAGGATCGGTCCAAGTCAGCATGGATTTATGAAGGGGAAATCCTGCTTGACAAATCTTCGAGAATTTTTTGAGGATGTAACTAGTAGAGTGGAGAAGGGAGAACCAGTGGATGTGGTGTATTTGGACTTTCAAAAGGCTTTTGACAAGATCCCACACAAGAGATTGTTGTGCAAAATTAAAACACATTGGTTGGCAGACAGGAAGCAGAGAGTTGGGATAAACGGTTCCTTTTCAGAATGGCAGGCAGTGACTAGTGGAGTGCCGCAGGGCTCAGTGCTGGGACCTCAGCT